>NW_004949101.1:14311907-14411180 GCF_000317375.1 Microtus ochrogaster | reverse complement strand
GCAGTGATTAAAAGAATACAGTTTCCGTGTAATTATTTCGGGGCATAAGCTAAGCTAGCCATGTGGGCGGCCGGGTGCGGGGGACGCAGCCCAGCCGCTCTTATTTCAACACTTGTCTTTTCCCTGGAGCTGCAGGTATAGGCAGTTGTAAGCCCCCTAACATTAGTGCTGGAAAGTGAACTCAGGCCCTCTGCCAGCAAAGTGCATTGTCACATAACCACTGAGCATCTTTCAAGCCACAGGACATAGTTATTATCAGTTTGGAAATAGGCATATTAGCAGGTAAGCAGGTAGTGATGGACTTATTTGGGAATGCACAGGAGAGATGTGGATCCCAGGAAGTGATGTCTACACAGCCACCTTATGGATACGTCAAAATTAAGTACTAGAGATATTAGTATTGAGGGAGGTGTCAGGCAAAGATGGACGGTTAGGCAGAGGCCATCCGTGCTTGAGGGTGATCTTAGGAGCATCAGAACCTGCCAGGGAAGAATCCAGTGCCGGGAAAGAAGGGAGGTAGAGTGGAGAGTGGGAGACAAGGAGACAGAGATAAACAGCAGCCAGGTCACAAAGAACTCCCTCTGCCATTCAGACTTTATTTCAGGGACAGAGGGTGCCAGTGACAGACTTCAAGTGGGAGAGAGACACGGTCAGCATCACTCTGGAAAACATTCCTGCTGAAGGCTAGAGAGTAGACTGTGGCGGAGGTAAAGAAAAGCTATTGTCATTTTTAAATGCTTGCTTGCAAAGTGTCTGAGTAGCGTGTGTGTGTGTGTGTGTGTGTGTGTGTGTGTGTGTGTGTGTCTGTGTGTTTTTCTTTCCCTTAGATAACAAGCTAGAGCTTACATTTAATGTATGAAGTCTGTAACAGGCACCAGGGAACAGATGTTGGGGGCTGTAGGGCAATCTTCCTAAGAGACTGATATGTGAGCCAGAATCAGAAGTAAGCAGCGGAAAACATGTCCATTCAATCTAGAGCTTACCTGGGGGATTTTGTTAATGATTCTAACAACAATTATTCAGTGATAAATGCTTGTTCTAAACCTGTCATTTCAAGGTAGAAACAATTGGTCCAGAAAGGTGTCTGTTGCAGTCATGAAAGCCCGGAAATTATCACCTCTGGGCAGCTAAAAGTTGCCTGCGGCAATGCCAATCCCAGCCACGGCCAGAGCTAATGTTCTTTCTTGGCTTCTTCCAACTGTAGCCGAAGTGACAAGGAACTTAAGGACTGACAGAGATCGACTGTTCTTCCTTCCTCTTCTACATACACACAGAGAAAAAAAAAAAAAAGCTAGTGGACATCCCCCTCAGGGTGGAAAACCGTCGGTGCCCCATCCCTCTGACGTTCATGTCCATCCTCAGGCTCCCAAAGCACCACATTAGTTTTCAATTGGAAATTTCTGAACACACAGAGGATTCAGAGCTCTTACAGCTAAATGCTAAGGAAATATTTATTGATGTCAAGGCACTTTAAATTATGGTCTTTGCCTCCTAAAATATTCCCCAAGCTGTCAAATTAGCCACGAAAGGAAATCCTCCGACCTTTCCAGTGCTTTCTCTACCTCTACTGTGCTCAACTTCGAGCTCCTTCGGAGACAAAGACGCCCTGCTTTTTGCAATAATGGAAAGGACAGGTGCATTTGCTGCTTTACTGACACGCAACACGTCCTTGATCTGTCTGTTAGCCTCTTCAGCCTTCCCTCGCTTAGCATGAAGCATGTTTTCAGAATTCTAATCTTACAGAGGAGAAAGTGAAAAGTATAGAATGTCATATATGACAGAAGAACCATATCTGGCCTTCCAGAGAGCTGGAGCTAGGTTTATCTGACGTGAAACTTTATCAGTGAGTTTAAAGAATTTAAATAAAGATTATTCTTCTCAGAGAAAACTAAAACTGAATAAAAATTCACTCTGGGCTCTTTCTTTACTTGAAAAAGAAGAAATCCTGGTGCTGGGGTGATGAGCTGCAACCTGTTCCAAGCTCAGATCTGTTGATACAGAACTTGTGCCTCGAATCTGACCCTCACCCTTGGTCTTCACATTTGTCACATGAAATGGTGCCTTGAAAGGTTGGGCTCAGTGTCCTCTCAAAGTGAAGCACAATGTTCTCTACACTCAACCCTGAAAACACTAGGTGGTGGGTGCTACCTAACATTTTATTTTACCGTTTCTGATCGATTCATTCTCACTGTGCCCAACCCAACGCTACTCACCAGGAATGCATAACGTATTGGGGGTGGGATTTTTGAGGCTAGTAATCAAACAGGTGGCAACGCAACCGTCTAAATTTCTGTTCCCAGTTCTTAGCTATTCGCTGTGCTCGTGGCTCTATTAGAAGCACAGATGTCCAGAACTCAGGGTCTGTCATTACTCAGTCACAATGCACACTTTAGCAAACCCTATGTTCCTCCTCACCCAGGCACTCCAGCTCTGAGAAATCTACAGAACTGTTCTTATGGAAATGGACCCTCTCGCTCTATCTGGGATGCTCAGGCAGCAAAAAAAAAGTAAATAAATAAAATAAAACAAAAGGATTCCTGACAGAGTCCTGAAGACACGGGGCCTTTCAGCGCTCGTTTCCTGCTGGATAACTCAGCAGATCTTTAAACCTGGAATGTGAAGCTAGGGTTCAGCCAAGGAGCTGGTGAGCGCTAATGGAGCAATCCGCTCTCCCCCGACAGCTTTTAGCGCTGACTTCTGGAATGTGTTTGATGGAAGGAAAGCAAACTTCTTCAGAGGGAAGATACTGATTCAGCCTGGCTGAGGTTAGGACCCACGGGAACAATACCCCAATGTTATCAGGGTTCTGTGGGCCTCCAGCTCCATTCCCAACCTGACAACAGAAGGGAAAGTATGTTTTGAAGGCCTTGCTGTCAGTTGTCATTATGATGAGTAGGTGTGGGCCTTTCTTTTGCTGGGAGGGAATTGAGGTATCGCTGATGTTCAGTTCTTGCTTGGATTGAGAACTTTTTTATGGTTGCATTTTTTTTTATATTACAAACTTGGAACCAGGAACACAGAAGCTTACCTTCCACTACCTGCCCAGACTCTTGGAGTTATTAAATGACAAAATAAGAAACGGAAGTTTTTCCTGCTTTTCTACCATCAGATTTGAGTGCCAGTGATGAATAAGTGGTGAACAAAAAGAGGGGGCATCTTTATCTGATGCTCTAGACTGCCCAGGGTTTCAGGAATATAATCCCACACCATTGACATCTCCATTAACCTAACCATTGGGAATCTCGCACTGATCTTCCAGATAAACACTATTCATCTTTATCATCATGGTCGAACAAGATTATTGGTGCCTACTAACTAATTTTAATGAGAATTTCAAAATGTGGCAATGAAAGATTAGGCAGCCTCATGATCTTTGGGCATAAGAGGGCAAAGGAAGATCATCTAGCTGTATCAAAAATGGGTACATTTAAGAGAAAGTTGTACCGACAGTTTTTCATTTTACATACAGACAGACAGATACACACACACACACACACACACACACACACACACACCTACCTTTTGGGTTGCTTTTCTGTGCTTAGATCAGTATCTGGGAGTTGGGTCCACTGACCGTCTGCTCCCACCCCAAATCAGTCTTTTATTGGGCTTGGCAAGCCTTGCAAGGCAACTGTGGGCAGTTAGTAAACCCACCTGGAGCTTATAAAGATACTTGGTCCTTGATTAACACTAACAAACTGAGCCAACCAACAGCCAAGGGCACTGAGTTTGTACACCTGGCCTGGAAGGACAACTTGATCAGAATGAATCAAAACTGACGTGATTTAAATGACTGCTATAAATAGATAAGACACCGAGTGTGAAACTGGCCTGCTGGGCGCAGCAGAAAACCCCAGGAAAGACTTCAGCTCACCCAGGAACTCTGTGGGCTCTCCAAAGATATCTTGAGTTTTTCTGCTCTCTGTTTTCATAGACATTGTTAGCTTTACGTCAGCTGGTCTCAGAGTTTGACCATCAGAAGCTTTGTTTCCTCGGTGAAGATGGTTTATTTTTGTCTTTCTCAGACTCCGTAGGTACATGTGGCTCTCAGAAAGGTGAGGTGTCTACTGACCAGCCAAGTTCTCAGAAGGGTGAGGCCCCTGTGAAAGGAAGAGAGCAGACAGATGTTCAGGCTTCCACGCTGTGACTCCCCCGGGATGTGCTGGGGGCACAGACATGTCTTTATGCAAAAGAAGGCTTTCCCTGTGCACCTGATTACACTCGCCCTGGATTCAAAGAGCCCTGTGCAAGGAAAATGTTCTATCATAAATCTGCAGAATCGGAAAAGGTCAAAGTCACTCTCCGTAATTAGGCTGCTGAAACACAGTGGCCTGCTTTTTGTTTAACCTTTTAAGAAAAGGGCTCTGGGCCCACATGTCTCAACAAGCAGCCTTTCATCAAGCACACCCTCAAAGCTCTCACCCCTCTTTCCTTCCTCTACCTGCAGTCCTGGCAGAACATGCTGTCGGTCTGTTGCTTGAATTCTCCCAACCTTAGCTGTATTTGTGCTCCTTCTCAGCATATTCTTCGCAATGCTGCACACTTGAAAGGGTCACAGGAAGGCACCACTTTGAAGTAAACTAAGCTACCTATAGAGAGATCCAGAGGTCTCTAACGCATCATTTTGGATACCCAGACAAATCTGTAGGCATGCACCAGTGATTAGAATATATGTTGATTTAACCAACCTGGTTAAGCGATAGGCTTATTAATTTAGCTTTTCTGCTACAGCTTTGAACTTCTTTGGGTAATTCAGTATCTCTTAGCATTGTGGCTGTGTAGTATGTCAGCACCACTGAGATATGTTGTTGGTGTCAAATACACACTGGATTTTGAAGACATAGAAAGAAAACCATGTTAAATATTGTTATTTTATGTTGAGTATGTGTTGAAATAATAACAGGATTATACTAGGTTCGACAAAAGACATTTAACTTGAGTTCACATTCAGGGGGCAGTGACAAGAGAATTAGAAGTTTGGGTTTCCAGTTTTTAAAATCCACCAAGAGAAAATAAAGCTAGTTTTCCCCTGTCTCATTGCTGTAAGGACTATAAAAGCATATGAAATTGCAGATATGATTTGCTTATTCTCTCCACTGGAAGGAGCTAGGGCAACAGGTCATTTGCCTGCCAGATATGTACAGAGAAAAAAGGAGCAATATGAGATGTTCCTTTCAGTATCATATGCTCTGCCATAGAATTTTGCCCTTCTTGCTGTTTTATATATATATATATATATAAAACAGCAAGAAGGGCAAAATTCAATATATATTAAAATATATATATTGTATTATATTGTATGTAATTATCCTGTATAATACATATTATATATATTATATCATATTATATATATGATATACTACACACACACATATATAATTAACTAATTCTTGACTTGTTTTCCAGGTTTGTTAGAAGCTTCAAAAAAAATACTCTCTTTCTCCTTTCCTTCCTTCCTTACTTGTTTCCATCTTTCCATCCTTCATACCTCCCTCTCTTGCATCCTTCCTTCCTCCCTTTTTTCCTTTCTTCCCCTGGAAAATGTAGGGCACCTAGTAGGTTAATGGAATTCAGGGCAGTAATAGGCCATTACCTGAATGGAGAGCTCGGGGGAAGGCTGAACATTAGAACCCAGGCTTAGCACTGGTTACTGAATCTCCTGACTTAATATGCTCAATTTTCTTTGAGACAAATCCTGCCTAGTGAGTTGTAAGTAAAAGTAAAAGTCACTTCTGAGCTGAGCAACGTTTCCAGGTTGCTCTTCCCTTCTCTGAGGCTGCAATCCTTGCTATAGAGATGGTTTCTGTAAGTTTGGGTCCCCGAATGACCCGTGGATCTGCCGCCCCAGCGAGAAATAATCACTGTTTGCTTTCAGTGGCTGAAGATCAGGAACCCTTTGCCATGGCAACCCAACCTTGTTTCTGCTAAGAGAACATAATTATTTGATAATAAATTAGGGAGAAACCTGTAGCTCTTGCTCTGGAAATCTTACATCGTACAGATGTTTGTTCTTTACTAACTAAAAACAAAGAGGGTATTATTGCAATCTCTTGCATCAGCAGCGAGCTTCATTTACAATGTCAGAGCTAGAGCATCCGCGTTTAAAACATGAATTGAACTGATAACAACGATAATGAGTTAAGAATGTCAATCAGATTACCCTGGGAACGTTCTCCTTTGAGCAGAAGAGGTGACTATAAACGAAGCCACCTTTAAAGGGCCGTGCGGTCTCCTTGAGTGGCACTAATTGATATGTGTTGGATCACTTGACTCACTGTGTCACTATTTTTGACAACTAATTGTGCTCCCTGCCTTTCTTCATCGACCTGACTTGTCAAGCTTGGAGCATGGGGGTCTTGAAAAAGCATGCCTGAATGATGACCGCATTTAGGAGACATGGATAAAAGGGGACTAATCCCCATGAAGTGACCCAAGGTAAAGAGTGTAAAGACGCAAGGTAATGGAATCTACTCAATTGCTAGTAGAAACTAAGTCTCAAGCTTGGAGGCGACACAGCTGGCTTGGAGAAACTCCACCCTTCCTTTCTCAAACACGGCCTTTTATGTTGGACTTCTAAATGAAACGTTTGTTATCTTTATGTATTTCAACTCCCATGCCGTCTCTCACCTTGCTGAACAATTTCCATTCTCAGCGCTGATTAGCAGTGAAGAAGATAAATGAATCCTTCTGCTGTACACTGGAATAGGGCACTATGGCTAATGAACTACACGTTTTAACACCGCTTTGCCTCTGGGATGCTCCAACTGGAGGCACCTCTGAAACCCTATTGTCTTGGAAGGCTCTGGGAATGCTCAGTGTGTCACTGGACAGAAGTAGAGACCTGGTAGAAGCTGAACATAGTGTTAGTAGGACCGTGGATGGACTCCCACTGTCCATGCACAGCCATTTTCTGGCTGAAACATTAGCAAAGGTAAGGAGAGATGTGGGAGAGAGCCCGGGTTATTCTGGGAGCCACATCTCCAGCAGGCTGAGTGGTCAGTGAATTAGTGTCTTCCTTCCCTGGGTAGTATGCATCCAGCCCGTCTCAGAGTGGCCTCTTTAGAAGAGTTGGAGATTGAAACTCAGATACATGTGATTTCTGAAGGAGTCTTGGGGTGGGGAGAGAGGAGCAGAAGAGGCAGAGATTCGAGATGAGTAAGCACATGGTCTCCTGTGCTCCAGCTTCAGGCCTGCCCATGGGGCACACAGAGTCATGCACTGTAGCACAGCAACAGCTGGCCCGTCATGTGAAGAAACCGCTTTTCTTTGTTCCTGACTCAGAGTGTCGTGATCCATGCACTGCCCTAAGAAGGGGGCAGAAACTGCCAGGTGCAGTGGCTCCTGACAAGTCACAGCAACTCTGGAGAAGGCAGCACATGAGGTAGTAGGCATGAGCAGTGGCAGGAATGGGGGGATAGTGAGGGAAGAGGATCTTGCCAGGGCACCCATGACCCCAGCACCCCGCTAATCTTACTCTACCTGTGCTCATACTTCTCCAAGTGTCTGTACTCCGGGCCTCCACATCGCATGTATTCTAACTTCGTATTTCAGCAGTGAAAATGAAGTGCCCACTGCCTTTGTTGACAAAGAAGGGGTACACTTGCTTTTCCCCCAAATGCCTCTTCCACCTTTTGAGAATCCTGTGTCCTCTGTGTACATACAAGTTTGGCCAGTTTTCATTTCCTGGCCATAAATGACCTTTTATAGAGAAGATAGGGAGTTCTGAAGGTAGAGGTGTCAGGATGTCCACTGTGTGACAGTTCCCTGAGATAAACCTCCATCTTGGAAGAAAGCTCTAAGATGCTCTATGTTCTAGAGCAGCGGTTCTCAGCCTTCCTAACGCTGTGCTACTTTAATACAGTTCTTCATGTTGTGGTGACTCCCAGCCATAAAACTATTTCCATTCTTACTTTATAACTGTAATTTTGCTACATTTATGAACAGTAATGTAAATATCTGATATGCAGGATATCTGATATGCCACCCCTGTGAAAGGCTTGTTTGACTCCCAAGGGGATAATACCCACAGGTTGAGAACCACTGTTCTAGCAGGAATGTGAAGCTTTTCATCCTGCAGGGAAACTCAGCGAGCTCAGAAACTAAGCTACTAAAAGGCTTCAGGAAGTCCCTGAAACTGGCCAGATTTACTAGGATGCTCCAAGGCACCAGAAAAAGACAGAGACCAGACCAGCCACCTAGGAGACTCTCAATAAGCTGAGTAACCTAGAAAAGGCTTGGACCTATTAAAGCACCAGGAAGAAGCAGAAATCAGCCAAGCTGCCAAGAAGAGGCTCAGATCAACTGACCTAGGTGGGAGGGACACTCTTCATCCTGTGTACTTAACTGCCTTTAGGTTTCATGTTTCCATGAACACTGACCCATGCTGGTGTGGGTTATAGGCTATTTCTGCTCATGTAGGTAAACCCTAACGCATATCCCTGTAAGAAACCCAATGAAACTTGCCGCTAAAGGATTGGACTTTGCTGATCTTACTTTGATCTGCTGTTGGCTTTTTATCTGGGGTGAGTAGGCGTTTGTCTACATACTACCAGAAAGAGTGTCATATAACAATGTCAGATTGGATTAGTCACCCTGTCTGTAGAAAGCTGGGCACGGAGTCTTGCCAGGGCTGTTGGGGCACAGTGAGCATTCCCCTCCACACTGACTTTCTAGAGGGTTTGTTAGGTCCACACAGACTACAGGAAGTTGGGGGCTGCATGCTCAGAGTCCAGATGCTAAGACACCCTGGCATCAGCAGGGAAAGCTGTAGTCAGGGCGAATGCTGTCTGGGGAAGCAGTGAGGGTGAGACATGGCCTCTTTCTGCCCTGCTAACCCCAGATAGTAAGGGCAGCAAGCCAGCCAGGCAGCCACAGCTCCTCTATTTTGTTGATGGTGGTTGCAACTTTTTTATTTGTTTTGTTTTTGCTTCTTAAAAATTTACCGTTGTCTTCCTATTCTTCTTCATCTCCTTTCTCTTATTCTGAGACCATATAGTACCATAATAAACACTCCTCCCACTTTGAACCCCCACCTTCATCCTCTCCCTAGACAGTGGTGTCAGTGATGGGGACTGTCTATACTATATTATACTATACTATACTATACTATACTATACTATACTATACTATACTATACTATACTACACTACACTACACTATACTATCTATACTCAGCATGTGCTGAGTGCAAACGACCTTACAGAAAATTACAGCCATAGACTGACTGGCTGAGCATCCAGATGATGGGCAGCCATCTTCCTCGTCAAGGAAAACAACTGCAGCAGAAAGTCGACTCTGGGCATAAGCAACTTGCGCTCAATTCAGACTCTGCTGCCAGCTGTGTGACTTTGAACCTCACCTTACTAACCTTGCCATGCCTTTGTTTCCCCCAAAGTTTCCCTAACTTTAGACTCTTCAGAGCTGAGGATACACACTATCTGAGGCAGAAGTAGTATAAAATGTCAGTGCCAACACAAATACTAGTGAATGCGTTCAAACACGGAAGTCAAGACATAACCTTCGTGGGCTCCTAAACAGAAAACATAACCACGCAGTGCAAAGAAATCAGAATTTTTTATAAGTCTATACTAAAACCAGTCCACTGTGAGACAACATCCATGGGATGCTGAGGAGAATGTGAACCGTCCTTCCAACATTCCAGCCACAGAACACTACAAGCTTTCTTGAGCTAGCAAATAAACAAAGTATCGCAACGTTTAATCCCATCAGCCAATGAGAGACTGAGCAGGAAACCGTGAACCGGGGTCACCGCGATAAAGGGCTGCTGATGGTAAACATTCGTGTTATTTAATAGCAATAAAAACCAAGGAACCATTGAAGTCGCTGTTACAGAACAGAATGTAAGTGCCATAAAACTAAAATATAAAAAATAATATACACAATAAAACAAGGAATGCGCATTTCCACATTCTCCCATCGGAACAGACAATAGATACTATCTAGTGGCTGATGTTTGTACATTGTTCTCTCAAGCGATAGTTCAGGGACGATCGATTTGGTGAAGAAGCCTTTTATCCCCCCCCCCCCGAATTTGAATCGTTCCTTGCCTTTTCCCCTTCAACTCTGAAGTCAAGACAAATAGCAAGTAAATATTTTGTTTTAAAGTATCAACGTGATTCCCAACACACACATACTGATTATCAATCTCCTGTTTGTCTTTCCTTCTTTAGTCCAGTCGTCAATCCTTCCCTCCTGCGTTCCCATCCGTATATAGACTTAGAAAGATGCTGCAATGAAGACCTTCCAAAGCGAGTAGCCATTGCTACTGGGTGAAAAATGATCCTATGTAATTTCAGATTTTATTTTTAATGTTTTATTCCTTGAGTGAGTCGGTATGAATGTGCATCATTCTCATAAGGAAGCTATGATAATATCACTTTCCCACAAGAACAGGGCAGAAGTGGTGATGCTCTCCTCTAGTCTCAGCTCTCAGGAGGCAGAGGCAGGCAGGTTGTCTGTAAATTAGAGGCCAATCTGGTCTACATAATTAGTTCCAAGCCAGCCAGGGCTACATACTGAGACCTTGACTCAAAAAAAAAGGAGGAAGAGTAGAACGGGGAAGCTCAGGAAGCTCCTTGGCAATTGACAAACCAAACCTTTGAGATTATCTTCTCAGAATCTCCAGACCTTTAAGGTAAGGCTGCTTCTGCTCTAGTGTGTGATAGGCTAGCCTTCACCTAGCCTCCAAGCCAGTTCTTATTTCCCAGCAGCCCCTGTTTCTGCCTTATACAACCAGTTTAGCCTCAAAAGTCAAGCACATTGCATATTAACTCTTGATGTTGGGCATGACTTTGCCTCTTGTTTCTTAAATACCATAGGAATATTCTTCCTAGAAGAGCGAAAAAAGCTGGAGGCACACCAAGCAGATCAGAAGCAGTGGAGACTGCAGTGAGGAGGTTCCCATTATCCAGAGGGAGTATCTCACTCAACAGTCACACTGGCCCTCCTGCTAGGAGGTGACACATAGAGCAAGATGCTTTGGAAAAGTTAGAGACATGGTGTGTAACTCAAACTTACCAATTTCAAGACATTACTCCACTAACTCAAACCATGGTTTTTAAAGGTGCTGGGAAGAATACTCCAATATGTCTACCTGGGTTGGCGCTGGAGCTCTGGCTGCCATTTTCCAACCTCGACTTAAGAAGGGCAGCTTCTGTACTGTGGTCCAAGAGCTGTAGGAATACCACCCTAGCATAGGCATCATAAATTAAAACACACAGCCATGAACTAGGGTGTTTTGGCCCACTACCTCCTTCTAAAGTTTTTGGAAACCTTTTTTAACAAATGAAAGGCCAGCCAGCCAATGCACACAGAGGAGGCAATGCCTATTGCCCACCTGGTCATCTGAGAATACAGATTGTAGAAAACACCCCGAACAAGGTGGAGGAAAACAAGAAGCCTGGCATGATACTATGGCCGGCATTCCTTTGAACAGAGCTTCACATTTTCATTTCTGCTGGTCTGCTTGACCCATCTATGATGGAGCTTCCTCCACTCCTCTGGTTATTGCATTTCCATAAAAAACGCCTTGGATGTAGCAAGCAGGCCATCGGTACTCGAGACAACAGTGCACTTTTGCCAAGATCCTAGAATCCTATTACATCAAAAAGCCCAGCCGCCACCTGCTTAAGGATGTTCTGTGAGCTCACCCCACCTACTGCCTGTTTGATTAATCATCCTGTCTATTTCACTCCTTGATTTGTTTCCAGGGAACACGTGCCTTTGATCAGCGAGCACTGGGAGGGTCCAACCTGGCCAAGCCGTTCCCTTACTTTTTAACTCCCAGCTCCATTTAATTTATTGTTTGTTTTTGCTCAAGGAGGGCCTATTTTTACAGCTGAACAGGTTGGGAAGTTGATTTGGGGTGTTTCATTTCCTCACGTGAAGAGTTATAATGCAGAGGATGGTGACCAGCTGTTTCCACCTCCACCAAAAGGGACCGAGCTGCCATTGCAGCAAAATGGACCTGGGTTAGTGGCCAGCGGGAACTTCCTGAGAGCTGCTTGCTGCCTTCCTGGAGAACTCTGCAGGGTGACTGTCTTGTCTCTGAGGTGCTGCATGTGAGAGCAAGATTAATAGCCCTAGATGCATCGGAGTCCCTGTCCCTAGCCATCACACTGCTAGGTCTTTGTCCTTGATAACCATGGACCAAACCCGAGACTTGCGGATCTGGGTAACTAAAGATGAGGCCTCTGGGTGTTTATTTCCTCCCACATCATAGAAGTTCTGTTTCCTGTCTATCTGATTTCCAAGTAAATGACTTAGAAGGGAAGGACTGGAGTGCCAGCTGTTAAATATTTAAAGTTCGTTATTGTTGTTGTTGGCAAGTCAGTTATTATACAAAGCTTCTACTAAAACCAATCACATCAACTTGAACTATAAGGAACTATATTAAAAGCAAAATGATAAATATTCGTGGCTTTAAGACCAATAATTTCACCATGTTTTGCTCCTGTGTGTGCCCCTTGTGCCTGCGTCTGTTGTCTTGATCCATTTCTGGGTGTTACAACGTAACACTAGAGAGTGGAAAATACGTGAAGGACCGAAATGAACTTCTCACAGTTCTGGATGATGCGGCGTCCAAGGTCATCTCAGCATGAAGTTTCAGCAAGATGCTGTGTTGCCACATGATAAAGGCCGAAGGGGCGAGGAGGACTGGAAATCTTCACACAGCAGATCAGAGTCACCCAGGGAGGTGACTCCATGTTCTTGGGTGACAGAGCAGGCCAGAGCCTACTCCCACAGCTTCCAGTAGCCACATCAACCCTCCCTGGCGTCCCCATTTCCCGGCACCGTGCACCAGGGAGAGACACTCCAGCACATGGGTTGTGAGAGACACTCAGAACATAGTAATGTCTGAGCGGTGAACCTGGTTGTCCAACATTAGAGCTGGGCAGCTCTTCCTAGCTCCACACCCGGTGACGGAGGCACTAGAATGCAACCTCAGGGTGCAAGCAGTTACACCTTAGCAACTCAGACTGTGAATCAGGCTTTTCCCCAAGTCCAGCATCAAACATTTATCAGCACTCGTGCATAGTGGAGGGCAGGGAGAGAATAACAGAAAACTATCACCCTGGTGACTATCGGGCCTTCCTACTGTTGTCACAAATCCTCCTCGAGACAAACAGTACGAACGGAGGCCTGTGGGAAAAGAAAGGCTTAATTTTCTTCTTCTCTTCCTTGCTTTAGAAGCAGGTCTTACTCTTTGGCAGAGGCTGGCCTTGACTTTGCAGTCCTCCTGCCTGCCTGCTGAGTCCTGTGTCTGTAAGTCTATGCTGTCGTGCTTGCCTTTAGAATCGGAGTCCCAAAGCTGTTTATTTTACCTTGCGCTAATCAGTACAAAATGTAGACTGACCGTAGCTGTTCCAAGTCCTGCTTCTACTTTAGTACCCACCACCCGATCCAGCACTATACAGCAGAAAAACAGCACAGGGAGAGGGTGCAACCTTCCTAGTAGATGAAGTAAAGCCAAAAGAAATAGGAAAAATGAGTTTTAGTAATATATTTATTCTATCTAATACCCTGCAAGGACTCTTCTTATTTTATCATATGATTGACATCAAAATATTGCTGGAGTATTCTTTGTTTCCTTTTCTTTTCTTTTTTGGATGCTATTGTTTGAAATCTGCTGTGTATTGCACATTCACAGGCAATCTCAGGCTACGTCTATTTTGAGTGCCTGTGGCTATGTAATGGTTGCCGTATTGGAAAGGGCTGCTCTATATTTTTGTGACTGTCAAGGCTGGGCTGAGGTCATGGTCATTGCCTTTGTGGTCTTGTGCATGCCCAGGTTGTGCAGGCGATGAACCGAGGGTTTATCTCACGTTAGTGTCAGATGAGGTACAGAGTCCAGTTTGTCTTTCGCTTCACAGATGCGCGCAGATATGGGGACGATTGAACTAGCAGATTATTGACTTGCCCTAGGTGACACATGGCTGTGCTAGGTGCTTTTGAGTGAATCCATTATCTGATCTCTGAATTGTACAATACTTAGAGAGTTGATGGATGAATTAGATTCCCAACTGTCACACTCCCAAGGTCCTGTTATCTACCAATACTTTAGGCCAATTGCTCAAATCCCTGTATTAAAAAAAAAAAGAGAGAGAGACCAGGCGGCCCTGTTTAGGTAATGAGGAGTTCCATCTGGACGGAACCTTCATCTGGTGATGGATGGAGATAGAGACAGAGATCCACACTGGAGCACTGGACTGAGCTCCCAAGGTCCCAATGAGGAGCAGAAGGAGGGAGAAGATGAGCAAGGAAGTCAGGACCATGAGGGGCGCACCCACCCACTGAGACAGTGGGGCTGATCTATTGGGAGCTCACCAAGGCCAGCTGGACTATGACTGAAAAAGCATGGGATAAAACTGGACTCTCTGAACATGGCGAACAATGAGGAATGATGAGAGGCCAAGGACAATGGCACTGGGTTTTGATCCTACTTCATGTTCTGGCTTTGTGGGAGCCTAGCCAGTTTAGATGTTCACCTTCCTAGACGTGGATGGAGGGGGGAGGACCTTGGACTTTCCACAGGGCAGGGAACCCTGACTGCTCTTTGGACTGGAGAGGGAGGGGGAGAGGAGTGGGAAGAGGGGGAGAAGGGTGGGAGGAGGGGGAGGGAAATGGGAGGCTGGGAGGAGGGGGAAACTTCTTTTTTTTTTTTTCCTTTTCTCAATAAAAAAAAGAGAGAGAGAAAAAAAAGAGAGAACTCTGCTGGGTGATGGTGGCTCACACCTTTAATCCTAGAACTCAGAGGGGGAGAGGCAGGTGGGTCTCTATGAGTTTGAGGCCAGCCTGGTCTACAGAGTTAATTCCAGGACAGCCAGAGATACACAGAGAAACCTTGTCTCAAAAATAAAATAAAGAAAAGAAAAAAGAAAAAGAAAGTAAGAAAGAAAAAAGTGAGAACTCCTAGGCTGTTCATGTGTATGGTCATTCTAAAAAACATTATAGAAAATAGAATAGTGGTTGGAATCTCTTCAACATACAGTAAGTATTTATTCATGTTTATAATATAATTAATTTGGGTAAAGAGACCACCCGTAATGGAAACAGGAGGAAATGATCAGGCAGTATTTTATCCAGCAGCTGCACTGCCTGAAGGTCACCATGGTTACAGAAAGGGAAGCTATGAACTAGATTGTTGTCTTTTGAGTGTTTCCATAATAGTTTTCCTTTTTGTTTAAGGGGTAAATGGTGCTTTCTATTTCTAATATCACTGTTCTAGTTGAAGTGGTAAATATATACCTTTAACAAGAAAATGCTGATGCACTTATAATGACGTCATTTCACTCAAACTTCGGCAGTATGGGATTCCAAAAGATTTCAGAAAAAGACGACCCCCCCATTCTCTCTATTCCTCCTGCAAGGCCCTTTGAGGCACAAGCTCAAGAGCACAGAGGATTTCCACTGTGAACTGAGTCCTTCATGGAGGTGGGGGTAGAAAGAGAAAGACTAACAGAAGAAAAATGTGTCTGTCATCTATCTGTATATGTTCGTATGTCTCTACCACCTATCTAAGCACCTCTCATCTGTCCAGCTACCTGCTTATTTATCCGCATAGCACTTTCTCACCCCTCCTGGAGGGCTTTACCATCTGGGAATTGACTTGTGTTTCTCGGTAGAACTCGCACATCACTTTGTGGTATCTGTGTGGGCCATTCTTTATTTTTAGCACAAGCTTTGGCGTGCTCCAAGGAGCCAGAGTACAGTTATGCTGTCATTTCTTTAGAAGTCGGGATGGCATTTCCATTACCCAGAGGGTGCTGGAATTAATGAGAACAAATGCCAGCGCAATAAAATTAGGGGCTGATACTTTTAGATGTTGTTAGTATTTTTATATCTTCTTTTTCTTCTAATGTATAGTTCAACCCGCCCAGGGAATTATGGGAACATTATTTAATTTAACTGGGAAAAAAAGTGAGTTCCCACAGTACATTTAGCACTGCTTATGGTGCTTTTAGGGAATGGTTTTTCAGCTGTAAATAATGCAGCCTTTCCATTAAGAACATTTAGATGTTGTTAGGTAAGACCAAACATGAAAGCATTGGAAGGCAATATTTTAAAAATGTCCTTAAATTAATGATCAGGGTTTTCCAAACTCTATTTTGATGTATAATAAACCAGCTTAAAACTCATGGGCTTAAAATAGCAACCTTTTATTGAGCTTCTGTATCGATAGGTTGTCTCTGTGATCCTCCTCGTTTGGGCCAGATTCCCTGCTGTCGCCAGCTTCTCCTTCAAGGCCTGTAGTTACCTGGCAACTTGACTTCCAGTGGTTGGAATGGATGATGACTTCATCCAACTCTCTGCAGCTGATAGGCTGGTTTATCTTTTGTGGGGTTTTGTTTCATTGGTTTTTCTTTGCTCTGCATGGTTTCTCATTCTCCAGCAGCCTGCTTTGGGTTTCTGCACACAGTGGTCTAAGAATTCCAAAGAAATTAATTTGGACATTTTGGGATGTTGGGTATATCCCATTTGTTAGAGTCCCAATGCGTGATCAAGCCACAAGCCTTTGTGTGAGGGGATCATGGACCAAGAGACCTCTACAGGCTCCAAATAGCAAAATGAAAGATGAGGGCTTTCCTTGTTTTTAAGTCACGGATAATAGTTGGGTTTCTTTGTTACTTCAACACACCCTGACCCATTGTGACTGATGCAGTAGCTGAATCAATCCCAGGCATTCAAAGCCAGCTCGACTGTCCTTCTTTGACATGGCTGCTGACTCTCCAGACAGCTGAACACTATGTCATTCTGCACACCACGACTCTTTGTATCTCTTTATAGGATGAAACTCTCAGAAACAAACGCAGGCGTTTGTGAGAGGGGTCCAGGTAAAGAGCACAGGAGGCCAAGCTGGAGTGGTGATGGGTGGTAAGACTCTGAGGACAGGAAAGGTAAGGTGGGGTGATGTCTGGAAATGACCTTCAATCTCGGTGAGGAGTCACAGAAAGGTTTCCTGGTGGCAAGGTGGTAACTGGGAGTGGTTATCTCTGAGCATCAGGTACTTTCCCTAGACGCACCTTCCAATCCATTCTCCAAACCACCAGGAAGGAGGCAAGCTAGGGTGTACCATATCCTTTCCTCTAGGCGTACATTGATGTATGCTGCAGGAAAGTCAGTCTCTGAGTGGATACCGTACAGGGATGACAAAGACACTGTTATTTATGTTGGAGTTTACATGCGGATATGAGAGAACATACGTGTGGAAAAAGAAAAGCAGATAATTAAGTGGCTCATATTAGACAAAATATCAGTAATATATGGATGCAAAAAATAAGAATTTAAAGAAAGCTGGAAGTGGTGGTGCATTCCATTAATTCCAGAAATAGGGAGGGAGGCAGAGGCAGATGAACCTCTGTGAGTCTGAAGCCAGCCTGGCCTACATAGGAAGTTTCAGGACAGCCAGAACTACAAAAGAGAGATCTTGTCTCAAAAAAGCAAAAGAATAAGGAGAAGGAGAAGAAGGAAGAAGAAAAGGAAGAGGAGGAGGAGGAGGAGGAGAAAAAAGAAGAATTTAAAATGAATAAAATGGCCTGCTGATACGATCTGAATAATGGCAGGATATGGTAGAGTGGACTAGAAGCAACACTTAGAGGAAAATTCACGTATAATTTTCATGAACGATGACAAATAAAAGGCATGTAGTAAATTGGTAAAACCTAGAAGGTGGTCTCCAGAGAGACAGCACTCACAGTTACTGGGAACTTGTTTATTGGCAACATGGGTAGAGACTCCCACTCCAAAGCTACCAGAACTGAAACTCTCAGAGAGAGGCCGAGCACCCGTATTTAGAACACTCTCAGGTGATTCTGAGGAACCCAGGCTTGAATTTCTGATTTGTTATGATTATGTATGTGTGTGCGCACAGCAGGGGAGGGGTTGCACTTGCCACAGCATGCACATGGAGGCCGGATGTCAATGTTGTGAACTCAGTTATCTTTCCTCCTCGAGGTGGGCTCCAGGCATTAAGCCAAGGTTGGCAGGTTGTGCCCTGCGGTTTGGATGAGAAATGTCTCTTGCTCTTCAGCTGGTGGTGCTGTTTGGCAACGTGATGGCAACTTCAGGAGCTGCAGCCTTGCTGAAGGAAGCATGCCAGGCGGGTTGCCTTCGAGGGTTTACAGCCCGGCCCCCTCCACGTTCTTTCCTCTTCCTGAAGGCCTTACACGTTTACTTTTCTCATATCCCTGCCTTGATGGATTGTATCTCTACCTGGAACCAAGCCAAAATGAACCTTTTCTTCCTTAAGTTGCTTTCAGGGTACAGCAATGGCAGAGATACTACAACACACAGGGAGTGCCGCCTTTACCCACTGGGCCAGGCATTCAGATTTAAAGAGCACTGCTTTAAACAAAACGAAGCTATTTGATTGGGTTGAAATGAAGAGCAGGCCTCCATCTAGAGTGAGAATGTGCACCTTGATACTGACAGCAACCTGTCTTGTTGCCTATTGCTTTCAGTTGTTAACTGTGTGGCATTCGGTGAGTTTCCGAAGCGCCGTTCCTCATCTCCAATCTCATCTCCCGAGGGGCGGTGGATACTTACAGTGCTTTACACTTGTATTTCCTAATTTGAGATGATATAACCAGGCTTTCCTCGCCTCCTCATTCACAAACCAAGTATACCTGGCCTCTTTTCATTCAGCATATTTCTGTAAAATGAGGCAAAATTCCAAAAGCCTCTGAATTTGCCAGGCTTCTTAGCAAGATTTATTCTAAGCACATAGGTCATTATCCTTTTTCATCAGAAATTGATTCTAAATATCAAAGTGGTTCTTTTTTATAAAGCATGTGTGTCCCAGTACGTTGGCCAAGGACAACATGTAAGCATCTTTCATATCCTGTTCACCAAAACACAGAATAGAGACATACACAAAGAGATGGTAGTCCATTATGGGTCCTTAAATAAGAGGTGGGAACCACTTTGTTAGTGGCTATCCAGGACAGTGATCGCCTCTCGTTCCTTTCCAAGGTATGTGTAACTGGGCTCATCTGAGATACAAAGGCCCCAGAGAAGATTATACTTGCAAAAGTCATCTCCCACCTATGACCGAATCTAAAAGAAACATGGTTAAGATAAATGAAAGACACAAACAAATATGTTTAATTTATGATTAAATGTTTATATCATCTTTAAAAGACACAAATTCTATTAAAAGTAATAGTCCAGGAAAGTTTCCTATAAATGCAGACAGATGAGAGGAATTTGCAAGGTTACCCACAACTGTAAGGATCTATTCCAAAACATAAGGGCTTAAAAGGCAACATTTATTTGGTTATTTGCATTCCAAGCATTAGCTTGGTTTTATTTCGTATGGTTCTTCTGGTCCATATGGCATCAGTTAGGGGTCACACATGAGCTCAAGTGTTGGCTTGGCTTGGAGCAGGACACTTGAAATGGCTTCACTCATTCAGAAGTGCGGATTTCATCCGAGTCCCTACGGCAAGTAGAGATTGGCTGGATCCTTTTCTCCCACATGGTTTGCCCGAGTTTATTTATATGGCGGCGGCAATGCGAAGTGGTCAAAGGGTAAAAAAGGAAGCTGTCTGAACTTCTGAGTTCCAGATTGTTGTTTTGGCACACTCGTTCCATCAAAGCACCTTACAATTAAAGAGTCGAGGAAATAAACTCATTTCCTTTGAGAAATCGTGGTCCCAGATACAGCCAAAAACCCACAGAGACCGTCTGCAGCCAATGAGTTTCTAGCTCTGACGCCTTCGTTTCAAAGTGGGCTTTCCTGTTACCTGAAATTGGCAAATCTTTAGTGATTTTTAAAAACATGTGACACATAGACCTATAGAAGAGTAAGTAAGGAAATGTGCATTTCAGATCTTTGTGTTCTATGTTTATCTAAATACAAGGCATGAGAAGAAAGGCTATCTGTAAAGCAACTTCAGGGAATGTTTTTTTCCTTTTCTTGTAAAAGTTCTACAGTCCGGAATCTAGGAATCAATTTGGAGCCAGAAATGTGAATTTTTTTTTTCTCATTTATCAAGAAAAGTTCCATGTTTTAGAACAGAAAATTTTCTTATCTGAACTCATAAAACTTCAGTTCCGCCTTATGATTATATGAATTCATGATTGCATAAAACTAAAAGTGCCAGTTGTAATTTACAATAAACACTGGAGGGGTGAGAAACTCTGAGGTCATCTTGACCTGCAAACCTTAGGATAAGAACAAGGGGAAATGGATAAATTAAATGGTGGATGGCAGGTAAACGAGGTCTGCACATCTGCTTTCAGTGAGGACGTTCCGTCAACAGAGTAAAGCATATCAAGCCATTTCCTACATGTTTCCATGTGAAGGCTGTTCTTGCTGGAGGTTGGGATATGCCCAAGGTTAGTTTATTGGATCTTGTCTCCCCCGAGTGATTTAGGAAAGGATATAACAATTGGCAATTTCAGCTTCCAAAACTGGGTCTGTCTGAAAAGTCCATTCGATCAGCATCAGGAAATGCTCTCTGAAAGGAAATTGATCCCTAATGAAGTTCTAATGATCTATAGTAAAATCAGAAAACACAGCAAAAATGCATAAACTGACAGAGGCGTCCCACTTTAACTACCTGTAGGAAAGTCACACGTCTGTTTCCCTCCTTCGAGAGTTTCCTCTGTTTAGTATTTGTCCTGAGATGTCAGCTCCCAGACATTCTTTGGTGTCTTATCAGCTCAGAGAGCTTCACAGGACAGGATGTGGGCAGCCTGAGATCCCCTCAGTGGGGGCCTCTTCTCATGTGTAAGTCAGTCAGGCTTCCTTCTTCAGAGCAACTACAGCTATCTACTCATATGCCAGGGAAGAGTCGCTGCCAGACACACGCTCTCAAATGTTAGCAGCGCAGTGAACGGAATCCTTTCTCACTCATGTCAAGTCCTGGGCAACTCTGCTGTCTGGATTTTTGTCTGGATTTTTGCCATGAGAAGGATCGGAGACTCGGTTGCCATGGTATGTCTCTGACATGTCTCACTTACAGCCTTTTCAGTTGCTTACGACAGGAGAACATTAGGGGAGGATGGAAATAGATGCCGACAACTCGCTTGCCTAGAAAGGACACAATTCAATTCAACCAAAATTCACTTCACCCACAATCCACTCCTATGAACAAACTCAATCCTATGATCCTAACTGACTATGGGTCTTAACTGCAAGAGACTGTAAGTTAGCCCTTGCTTGGGAAAGGAGAAAAATGACTTTTAAGTGTCTGGCTTAACAGGGCTTTCCTACGGTTTTGTAATTCCATTTTCAAAAGTAGAAACAGATAAAGGAAAACATAAAACCATATTCTAAGCATGGTTATCTCAAGAGAAAAACTACTGGATTATTAAGTTCTTTAACTCTGAATGCATTGCTTATCTTGTCCTTGATAAGCAGAGGTTTTACACACCTGGTCTGGCCTCTGATGAGCAGAGTTATATTTCAAAGCACTAGAAAGGCAGTGTGCTTGAGCGCAATGGGACAGTTGCAACATAAAGAAGAAAAATGAAAGTGATCTACATGTTTCTGCTGTCGTGTACCTGGATATCTTCTGATATTTTAGGATTTGCCCGAATGGGCAGGGAGCATGGCAAGAATTGTGGCCCAATCCATTCTGTGGACTTAGAAGACCTTCCATAGTGACAAGTTAGAGTGAATTCTCTCAGGGCTCCATAGAAGATGGCTGTCTAGCTGAATGTGCAATGTGACTAGCCTGTGCAACAGAACCTCCTAGTGCGTGCTGCCACGAGTCCCTGCCTCCCACTGTGAGGACACAAAGCGAGTCTATATTCTTGGACTATGTATCTCCAAGAATACGGATGTCTGTGAATGGCTAGGCCAAAGGTTGACAGAGTTGCCTGTGTGGAGTGAAGAGCTGAAGAACACAGCAGAACTCTGGACCTGCATGCCACCCCAGGCGCATACACCTGGGTGTGCTTTGCCACATGTCTAGAAAAAGTGCCACCTTTTTGGGGGGTCTCATGAGAAGCCTGGCATACCTAGGCTTTCTCTGTATGCTCTCAGAAGCCCTGAGCATAGCACGGTGCCCCTGGCTAAAGAAGGGATATTTATTGTGCTGGTATGTGACTGTGTATGCGTGTCTCTATCAAACCAGGTTTGCTGGGGCCTACTGTGTGTGGGAAACAAGGAAGAATTACATTTCTCCTCAACTGTATCTATATGCACTTAACTTACTCTCTGATTTTAAGTTAAGGCCTTTCATCAAAATATTGCTTTTCTTCAATTGTACTTTTAAAAAAGGAATTCTGCTCTATTTTGACCCCTATCAATGGCATTGTACGTTCAGAAGTCTGACTTAGTCATTATAGAGTAGCTGTCTAGGGTTAAGGATACATCCCAACTCCAGCTAGCAAATCTAATAAGGTGACTTGAAGACAGCCTTGTTTAATTTCTTTAATCAGCCAATCAGACTAATTGGTTGTATATTCACATACATCCTTTAGGATCTTATGATATCATCGATGATCGCACACTATCAAAGTCTCAGTAGTTGAAGGCAGACAGCAGTAAACTGTGGTCCTTGGCACTAAACCTAACTCATTTCATTTTCATTTTTTTTGCTTGTCTTTATTTTTTTATTTCCTACTTTTTTTTAATTTCCTACTTTTGTAGATAAAGTTTTATTGGAATACAACCACACCTATTTGTTTATTTGCTTGTCACAACTGCTTTTCTGCTACACTGGCAAAGTTGGGTAGCTGTAAAAGAGATCACATGACCCACAGAATCTGATGCTTACTTCCCGGTTACTTATGGACACAGCTCTTCGTGCCTGGTTTAAACTCTGGTTAGAAGAGTCAGGTGTCCATCTTGAAATTTGCAGGCAAATGGGTGGAGCTAGAAATCATCATTTTGAGTGAGGTAACCCGGACGCAAAAAGACAATTATCACATGTACTCACTCATAAGTGGTTTTTAAACAGAAAGCAAAGACAATCAGCCCACTAATCACAATCCCAGAGAACCTAGACAACCATGAGGACCCTAAGAGAGACATACATGGATCTAATCTACATGGGAAGTAGAAAAAGACAAGATCTCCTGAGTAAATTGGGAGCATGGGGACCTTGGGGGAGGGATGAAGGGGAGGGGAGAGGCAGGGAGGGGAGCAGAGAAAAATGTAGAGCTCAATAAAAATCAATAAAATTTTTTTAAAAAGGAGAGTCAGATGTCCAAAGGAACACGAAGAGCATGTGAAGAGGGCACAGTTATCATGTGAAATATAACAGCGTTTCCTGCGATAAAAAGTGTACTCAGATCAGATCTGTCCGAAATATTTCAGTTTTAAATCTGGTATTCAAAAGGGAAAGAAAAAAATAGCCCCCAGATTGGCCGTACAGGCTCCCGGTTTTTTGTGTCTTCGTGTCTCTTGGGGAGCAATGCTGCCTGTCTACAAACAAGCACTAGTTCTCGGCCACATGTGAAGCGAGATTCCTTCCTTTACATCACGAGCAACCCAGCCTCCGGCCCACACCCAGCTTCAACTTGAGACTACTTAGATTTTCCTTAAATAAAAAACCTGTCATGCTCAACTGTATCCCGTTGCTGCTGCTTCAGATCCAAGAACCTGCTGACATTAAGCTTCTGTGGATTTCACTAACCGCTGGCCCCCCTGAGGGGTGGGGAGGGGAGGGGGGGGGCCTACTTTATCTTCATTCCTATTTGTAGTCCTAGCGTTCTTACCTGACAAATTTATAATCTGGAAACTATTTTATTTTATTTTTACACTGACTTGTTTATGAATCCCAAAGCATGGGAAGCACTTAGCCAGCTGGCACTGCAGCCAGATAGGACGAGTTCAGCATCTTTGCTTTGATTCTTCATTAGGAATGTTCTGTGGTATGACCTCTCGATGGGGTAAACTTACTCTTTTGTCCAAACGTCATGAAACTTCTCACGGAAACTAGAATTTGCAGCTTAAGAACAAATGTCAAAAGATAAAATGATGTGGCTGGCCTGTGCTCAAATGTGGGCAAGGTGATTCCTGGGGTGACAATGTCGTGAAAGGACCTACTGAATTCAGGAGAAAGACTTGCCGATTCCGAGCTGCAAGGACCTGAAGGCAGAAGCCACCCGTATCTGTGTACAGGCCTGGAGGGTAGAGGCTGGCATTTAGTCAATTCTGCTGTCCACGGCTCCTTTAACAAGCCTATGAAGCGCTGCTCACTATCTAGAATTCAGGGATTAACAACTTGAACCTTATCAAGACGAGGCAAACACGCCCAGGGTTATACAGCCGGGAAGTGGTAAACTCTGGCCGGCTGAGGCAAGGCATTTTCTGCAGATTAGAGCAACAGCTAATCTTCCTGTTAATCCTTTCTCATTCTCTTTCTCTTTTCCTTTTGGGGGTAATAAATCATCTCTAACGTGTGAAATCCCAAGGAAGCCATCCCGAGTCAGTTTTCGGCAAGCTCCAGAAGAATGTAGGGAGCTATCGTCACATCCGTCTGCACACCTTCGTTCACACATACTTACCGAGGAGTATTGAAGCAGTGTGCTGAACTCAGATCTGCTGCAAGCCTTAGAGAAATCATTGCCAGCAAAAGAGGCCGCTCAACTCTAGATTTCCCAGTAGAGAGAGAGTGGCAGAGCAGCCAGGAGGTGAAAGAAATGCAGAGAAGTAGCACAGGCTTGAGGATGAAGTAGAAAGCGGCCGAGCCTTCAGAAAAACAACTAGTCATTGTGTTATTGTGAGTGACAGAAAGGTGCACGAACTACTTTTGTTTGATTGTTGGAGGCGGGGTTTTATTATAGCTCACACTGGCCTCAAATTTGAGAGCTTTTTGTCTCAGCTTCTCATTTTTCTAGGATTACAGGAGCATCACCAAGCCTCATGGGAAGGACCATCTTTTTATACAAATGAAAGCTTGGTGGGTGCCCAATAAAGAAAATGGCAAACAAACAAACAACAACAACAATAAAAATGCACATGATCATGAAATTGATTACCTAAAATTGATTACTCAAAATTCAAAGTCTCAGGAGAAAGTACTGATCGGCCAGAGCTTAGTCTAAGGCTTGTTCTCGGAGCACAATCTAAGAGAGATTACGCACTGCTGGGTCATGGCAGTGAGGGCTGCATCTGCCAAGGCGACATAGAAGGCAGAGTACTTTCTTGACAAGGAACCCAGTGTGCATTTTGGAAAGAAAAAAACGATTCTAGACTACAAAACTGCCAACCATCCTCAACAATGGCAAAGTAGATTGGATTTATGACACGCTTATCTATTTAACCTTTCAGACAAGCAGTTATCATGTCTGTGTGCAGTTATCGGGATCTTTAAAAGAGGTTCCCTAGCATCCATGGAAAAACAGAGAAACAAACAAACACACAGACATAGAGGATAGTGTGCTCATAGTGGGTACCGTATCAGAACCATCATCAGCTCCAGATAGTTGGCTCACGGACAGAGAGGACAATTTTCTTTTCAACACTATGATAAACCCTTGACTACGGGGAATGTAAATGGGCCCTCCTGTAATGAAAATGGTAGAAATTCATCCAGATAGCATCAGGGTCAGAAAGGAGACCACTCTTAAGATGCTCACTGCGTGCTCTGAGCATCCTCAGCATCTTTCTCCACTTCCTGTCTGTTGGCTGTGCCTTGGCTTCCCCATATGCTGTGTGCAATGGACATGTGACCCATTTTTACATCTCACCGGGTGGCAACTTCAGACAAGGAGTGCAATCTCTAACCAAAGCTCTGAGGTGACTTAATCCAGCGATCTGAATTAATCATGTGTCCAATCTTGAAACAGTGGCAGTGGCCAGCTCAACGGATTTAGCCAGGTCAAAATCACACAACTACCTATGGAGTCAGGGGTGTCAGTCCCATCAAAGCAGCCTGCAGAGGGGTGAAATTGATTTCAATGTGAAAATTAAGATAGCATTGCAAAAAACAGGATTTTTAAGTTATTTTCTTTATTTTTGAGGTTATAATGCAATTACTTCATTTTCCTCTTCTCTTTCTTTCCTCCAAACCCTTCCATATACCACTCCATGCTTAAAGAGGGAGATTTAAAGTACTTGAATAATCACTGTTCTCTGAAACAACGCTAAGTTACAGGTGGTGCAGAGCTGATTGTAATGGCTAAGATTGCAAGGAGTCCTACCCTGTTTAATACAGATTCTAACAGCCAACCTTAATACATTCAGGGTCTATTCACAAACACTATCTGGAGATTTATTTAGTTCCTTCTTAGATGTTTGGTCTAAGCAGAATTAAAGTATACTTGGGTTAAACTTTTACTGTTGAGGCCCAAAGAAATCCTGTGCATATACTATACTAAGTACATACATCAATATATACTCTTCTAATCCATATATATCATATTGCGCACATAGAATCTTTTAGGCTTAAGGCAAACAAAAGCCTATTGTTAAAATGTCTTTTTAATGTAGACATATATGTCTTATATATGTGGACAAAGACGACTATCGACTGACTACATTCCAGAAACAACACACGCACAAATCCAAGTGAATGCACACATCTAGGTTCTTGTTTGGTGGTACTGTAAGGAAAGCATTTCTGGGTAAGAATAAGCCTTTCAGAGAGCCAGGACGGACTGAATCTGTGGTAAGGACCTTGCTATCTGAAATGTCATTTGAACCTCCTTATAGTGACACATTAACTTCAGTGCTGTTGACCACTGCACGAACTGGTTTCCTTCACTTCCTGTTATCTCTCTCCCTACTTTATAGTGAGACTCACAGGGTATTTGAGAGGAGGGACCATTGTGGTGCAAAGGTAATTGTCAAACAAGAAAGGCAACCGGCTCACTGGCCACAGGTCGATAAGGACAACCGGGAAATGAGCTTCTTAGACCTCCGTTGGACTGGTCAACTTCCCTAAGGGTCAAAGGGTTATAGGGCAACTTCAGTACAAAGAAAAGTCACTTCTGGACTTAAAACAAAGAAAGAATTCTTGACTAAGTTGTAAACACTGCAGACATGCCATTGTCACCTGGGGTCTGCTGGCTGCGCAGATCAGCTGCCATCTCTGAGACAGAATAGAACTTTGTGAGCCAGGCCATTTTATAGGAATAGTTTGGGTCTGCGAGGAAGAGAATCTTCCGGAGAACTTCTGTAAACTGTATCCTCTCTTTAAATGCTGAGGCAAAACAGTCATTTACACAAAGAATTTGTATGCAAGAGACCAAAGGCGTAATTCATACAAGAAAGGATTCAATTGGTCTTTGTCAGAGTTCAGACTATGTCACAGACCAGAGGAATGGCTTGGTGGTAAAGAACACGTACTGCTCTTGCGATGAACCTGAGTTCACTTCCCAGGACCAATGTTGGGAGAATCACAATAACCTGTGACCCCAGGTCCAGAATCTAAAGATCTCCATGGGCACGTGTACTTATATATTGCATATACTCCACACATACATGAATACTATATGATAAAAATACAAATAATTTTAAAAGATATTTTAAAAGAAGAGAAAATTTTGCTTCAATAGAGACTCACTAAAGTGATGGAAAGGTAAGGGGTAGGTTAGGAAATATATGTGTAAATCATGTGCTAGACAGTCTTACGTCTACAATATATAAAAAACTCTCAAAGTTCAACAGTGGGAGAGCAAGCACTGAATGAAAAACAGTGAACATGCACTCACAATATGTGAACATGTGAACAACATGTCCATCTTCTGTTATATTTCCTTGTGTACCACCATCCTGGAGCTGGGGGCATGACCTATCATTCTGAGCGGTGTGTTCCACACAGATGTTGGTCATAAAGTCCAACCACCACAGTCAACTATTGCTTATATTGAGGCTAGGATAAATGGCACTGAGATCTCTTGAATTATTTCTAACAGAGCAACACTCTTAGACCATTTCTTAAAAGGCAGAGGCAATCCTCTTCCAAGCCCACAGCCTAGTTATGTGGAAAGGGAGCCACTTCCTCCTCATAGCCTAGAGTCACTTACTCATAAAAGAGGAGAAACAGAGTAAGTTGGATTTTGATTTCCAAGATACCAAAAGAAAACAACACAATTATCATCCATTTTTTTTCTTTTTTGCAAATTCATTATCTTTAGTGTTCTGTGGTTTGAAAAGTAGATAACTGTGTGGCTGACCTCAGAGAAAAGTATATAAGCCAGGATTTTGGATCTGGGGTCAAGAACTGTAGCCATAAATTAGGCATAATGGCACACACTTGAAAATACCAGCATTTGGGAAACTGATACAGGAGGATTGGAGCCCAAGACCGAACTGGGCTGCATGCTAGATGTTACTTGTCTAGACCCTCTGCGGCTCTGCACCATCTGAATGAAGTTGTTACAGTAGTCAGAGTTGAATTTAGGAATCATAAATTAGTTTTAAAACAGAAAGCTGACAGTGTATAGGGATCAGTTATTCAGATGGTTGAAGCTGTGGGAAGCTTGACACAATGGTTCATTAGGCAGCCCTGAAATTAGCAACGCTGGAGTCTTTTACCATAGGAACTGGAGGAACAGGGGAAAGGAGGGTCTCATTGGTACCTAAGTATTGGGATCAATTGATGCAAAACAGAACCCTTGTAGGCTACAGAGAAAAATCTTGACCTACAAAAAAATTCAGGTATGGGCAAAGATGCAGGCTGTGGTTGAAAAGAGGGCAAAGAGGGAGGCGGAACACTCTGGTTTTCTTCTTTAGTTTTCTATCTTTTACCTTCCAGGATCCCAATAATGCTTCCTATTAGCTAAACCCACTCAAAAACCAACTTTAAAAAACTCACTCAGAAGCCATCTTCAGTGGATTACTAGAAAATTCAACCAAAATGAGATCAACTTCCTCCTTCTAAGATGAGAAGCAGATCAAGGGGATTGTAAAAAGAAGGGGTCTGTGGGAAACAGGCCTTTGACCATCTGGGTCAACATGACACTGACCACAAATCAGTGTCATGCCTCCAGTTGGGACTGTTGGGCCTAAAACTTAGACTCTTCGTCTCTCTAGCAGGGCACGTTTAATCAGATTGCAAAGCCCTCTGTCTGCTACGCACAGCAGTTTCCATGACGGCCATGGGAGCCTGGTGTGGGGAGCTTTGTAACAGCGTGTTCAAATTCCAACTTTGAACTACTTCAAGGAAGTGTCCCTCTGTGCTGCCTGCTGCAATCCTGCATTCTCCTGCGCAAGACATTCTCTTCTCGCATTTCCCAAGTGTGTTCCAAGTCTGTTTATTCCTCCCAGTGTCACTCACTTTTACTACCTTACTTTGTCACCCAGTGGTATCTACCATTGGCTACTTGTTGTAAGGCGCCTGACCCTTTTCTCGGTATAGGAAGAAAATTCTAGGAGCTGTTGGCTCTGTCTTAGAAGGCTGCCCATTCTACCTAAGGACCGCCAATGCCTCTCCTGGCCTTGTCTTTGGAAGATGAAAACCACTCTTGTGAAATTCCTCAGCCCTTCTTCATGTTCTGCTTCCTCCCATAGTTGGATTGGCCAGTGTTCTCGAGTGCAGCAGAGTTGATGAAATGAGGATTTATTAAAAGGAAACGATTAGGTGGGGTTATACAATGCAGTCTGGGTAGTCTAACAATTACTGTCTTATCGTGGAAAGAATGAGAACCCATGACTGCTCAGAGCACGAGGCTGCATGACTCCAGCAGCCCCAACATGACCCTGAAAGTCTAGGGATCTCGGGAGAGCCACTGGTCATCTGTCCCTGTTGGAAGGCTACGGAAGCTGGGTTCTGATGTCAGCAAATGACAGCAGCGGTGGCAACAGGAACAACAGAATAGATGAATTTGCCAGCAGGACATGAAGGCAAGCAGATGAAAATGGGACTTTCCTGTTGGGTCTCCTTCCATCTGGGCTGCACAGACATTTAGGGTAGGTCTTCCCTGCCAACTCACCTAATCTAGAAAATCAATGACAAATGTGTCTAGAGGCTTGTCTCTTAGCTGATAACAGACCCAGCCAAGCTGACACAAAGATTAATCATTAGTAACTTCCAGTGGGAATCCTGGGGCTGCATGACCTGGTAAACACGCAACATATGGCAGAAGAGGTGCTTCCTGGGTGTATCAGCCCGGGTCCAGGCAGGCCATGCTGCGGGCCTCGGTAGAAGGAATTGAATGTAGGAAACCAGCGGGGAGAAGGCAAAAACATCCAAAAACCAGAAGGGGAGCAGCTTAAGAATCCCAGGACTTCTAACAGGACATACAGGGTGGAGTGAAGATTGGGCGTTATCAGAACCCAGGAATCAGAACCACCCACGGGGCACAATTGATAACAACAGCAGAGGTTTCCTGTTGGGAGTAAAACAGAAACAAAGAAGACCCAGCTACTTCCAGGGCCCCTGCCCACCCTGGCTTCCTCTCCCATCTCCTTATTGTCTCCGTCCTTTTCATTGACTAATTTCCCATAAGCAAGTCCAGGAGATTGAGTTTGCAGAGGAAGAGTTTGAGAGCAAACAAGTCACCCAGCATGGGTTGTACCATCAGCAGTTCCGAAGGCCTTACGTGTTCCCCTGTTCCCTACAAAAAATAAAAAATAAGAAGTCCTTACTATTCTTCAAGGATTCCATGAGCCTGGTTCTAGGCATTGATCTAATTTTTAATTCAATGTTAAGGGGACAACTTAATAACCAGTTGCAGATTTTCTCCTCCAATGCCTACCTCAGGCGTACCATTCCCACCCGATTATAATTCTGTGTTTATGGTCACAGTGTGTGAGAGCAAGCCGGCACTAATGCCGACAGGGCATGCACGCAACTTGATAGCAAAGACTGTGCAACTTAATGGCACTGTCTTCAGGTTTTGTCGTCCATGGGTCCCCTGAGGTCCTCTTCCACTCTTCCTATGTAGATTCATTCTTTTTTTTTTTTTTTTTTTTGATTTACCTGCCGTCGACGCTTCCTTGCCAGTTCTGACCCACATCTGCGGATCAGGTACAGCCACAGAGGTGATTCATGCTTACTGCGAGGACTTACTGTTTATGAATGATTAGCGTCCTCCATGGATTCATGATTTAGCCCTCTCTGTATCTCCTACTCTGAGTGTGTGGCCTTTTCTCCCATCAGCATGGCCTAACCTTCCTGGGCTGATTCTGTTTGCTATTCAGGAATTGTCTTTTGATTGCGCTTATTAACTTCTGCTTGGTCTCCTCCGTGTTCTCTTCTTACTGAACCGTGGGCTTCTCTGGCAGTGCCCCTCCCTCCTGCAGAACAGAACACTGCATTTAGTTGCCTACCAGACAACTCAGGACTTGATCGACAACTTGAGAGGGAGGAGTTAGTGCCAACACAAAGGCTCTCTGACCCCTCTGCTGTTATCTGGCACTGACCACTTACTTTCTGCTTTAGCAATAGGAAGGTGTGTGGCCTTGTGTTCTGGGGCCGCAGATTCTTCCTAAGGAAACCACTGGGTTCAGCTACTTCCACTTCTAGCACTGTGTCCGGTCCATTCTACAAGACACTCCTGTGGCTTCCTGTCGTCACACTGTAAGTTAACTTCCATTCTTGTCTAAAGAGAATCCAACAGTCCCAAACCAGCCCCTTAGAACAACGTTGTCTCTGCCTTGACGCTGCACATGCGGAAGCCACCTTCTAGGGACAAGCGGCAGCATTGCCCTTCTTCTCTTTGCTCTGTGTTATTTCAAGGCTTTTGCTTGTTTGAATGGATTTCTATTCCTCTCAATTAAGCAAGCCATGACTAAGGGAGATAACGAAGCATGAAACTGCCCTTCCCAGAGAAACCACAAGTATGGAATGAAGAGTCCCTGCAGAGGCCTTTCCTGTCCTGCCTTCGTCCTGCAGGGACGTTCTTTTCACAGTCAGTGAACTCCTGAGCAAGGGCTGCGTCTTGTTGAGTGGCTTCACAGTGTCGTGAGGCAACTGCCTCAGATCCTGGAGCCAGGATGAAGGATGACAGTTTTTATCCTTTCCTGCTCTTTTGTCCAACCTTGGGAACCGTCTCATAACCCTGAGACTGCGCAGATCCGAAAATCTTACACTCCAATCTTTGATTAGCCTGAAGCCATAAAACAGCAACCCTCTGCATGCTGTAGTGTGGAGAGGAAAGCTTGCTGGTTTTTTCCTGACATTCTCCAAGGAGACACACAGCCTAGAACCACCTTACTTCATTCTGGTTTAATATAGTATCCGCAAGCATCCACTGCACCACTGCCCGTGTTCCTGTGCATCCAGCTACTATGGAGAACTAAAGTCTTCTGGCCTCCTCTCATAACTAGTTGAAATAATTAAATTGGGACCTGCTGAGGATACTGTGATGTCAATGAGCACCTGCTTTTAGATGGATGATTCTGCCTGGTCCGAAAAAAAACCGTGCAGCTAGGATGCACTTTCTTTATGCACTGCTAGCACGCTTCTCCTGGCTAACAGCTTTTGAAAGAGCAAAAGCAGTTAGGAAAGAAAGTTTTACACCAAACAAACCCAGAACCAGACATGGCGGCACACACACTTGTGACTCCAGAGCACATGAGGCTAAAGCAAGGGAATTGCATTGAACTTGAGGCTAGCCTGGACTGCGTACTGAGTTCCAGACTAGCCTGGGCTACCGTGTGAGATCCTATTTCAAACAAACAAACACACCTAAGAAAGGAATTCTTCAGAATGAATGGAGAAGGAGGTAGCCTGCCATTCCCAATACCACTAGAAATCGAAGATTGGGGCTGCTGCTGTATCGATTTATTAGACCATCATCTTACGTGTTTTTATGATTTCTCTCTCTCTCTTCCCCCACTACACCCTTCCCTCTTTCTTTTGTAAAATCTCCTCTGACTGTTTGTCACTCCCCTTGAAGGATGTTCATTATCTGAGTGACTCTGGTCGGCCAATGTGGGAAATGAACTTTGAGTTACTGGCCCATCTGACCTATGGACCAAGCACAGTGGATGCAATTCAATTTTTTTTTTCAAGCATCAGGTATGAATCAGCAAGATGAGCTCAGGCAGACTTCTCTGCTTCTCTTAAGGGAACATCAGAAGAAAATCGTGAATGATCATTTGTCTGCTAAGGAAGGAAAGAGTTTAGGACAAGAAAAAGGGGGAGGGAAGAGAAGAATGGGTGGGGCAGATACGGACAGAATCCATTGTGTACTGTGAAAATGTTATGAAACTCGGTACTTTGTACGATTTATTTGTGCACGTAAAGAGAAATGATATTAATAAAAAATGTTCTAGCCACCTAGACCCTTGTTTTAGGAACTGTCACAGCTCTAGACAGAACTCTAGAAAGGACTACGCCTGGGAACTACAGTCAAGATTTCATGACCCCAAATAGTAAGCAATTATCGTAGTTGAAATATATGGCAACTCTGTTGCCAGTCCGGTTCCATTAGTTTAAAGGCACTGGCCTGCTCTCAAGTCATCTCCTCAAGAAAATTAAGACGAAACAAAGTTACTCAGAGGTGAATGACAAGGGACATTTACCAACTAACCCCTCTGGGGCTGGCCTTTGTCTTTCCAGAGCCATTTTCCCTCCTTTTCTGCTTTTCTTGTTCAAGCCTCCTCTTGCTGCTGCTGCCTGTTTGCGCATGTTCAGATGGACACATGGATCCTATAATGCTCAAGTATGGAATTCTCTTACGGTGCTGAAGAAAAGGAAGAGACAGTTATAGAAATGCTGTGAACATGTAGTTGACGTGAAAAATTAAATCATCCAAGACTGTAAATGTTAAAAAGTCAAAAATGCAGCATTCATGTAATCTCACCCGGCATGCCTTTGTTTCTGTTTTTAAACGCCTTGTTTATTTCCCCCTGCATGTCTGTTGTGTTTGCTCTGGTTATCTTTTCATTTGACAACTAGGGCTAGTAAGTCAATCGAAATCTTCTTTTATTACTCATGAAATGCGCAAAATACATCCCTCAGAGGGGTCTACGTACTCTCTTTGAACTGCAGCGAATGTATGCCCTACGAACAAGGGATCTTTATGCAATTCTGCTTTATCCATTTCCTGTTAACCAAAAGAAAGGAAAGAAAGAAAAGAAAACTCGCACTTGGAGCCTTCTAAACTTTACAGCTGGGAAGGAATGTCTTCTGATAACATGACTCTGCTTTGATAATTTATCTCCACTCATTCCCAGCTCTGCAGACCAGCTTCTAGATTCCTCCATAGAAGCTTTGTCTCCACTCCTGGTGCAGCCTTCAAATCCGGAGCCCTAGGACTCATTCACATCCTGACCTCCACTATTCCTGGCTGTCGCCCTAGAGACCCTGACTGCCACGGTGGTGTGTGCCAGTCGTCCCTATGCTGGGTGGGAGACAGGAGTGCACAGCACCCAGTGGCAGAGGCGTTCTCAGGCTTGGGGTGGAATGGTACAAGATGTCCTTAGGTCCAGATGCTGCTGGGGAGATAAATCTGACCACACAGAGAGTTGGGCTGGGTCTGGCCTTTGCAGATAAGGGAGGTGAGACCGATGGCCACTGGGAGGTGGAGTTTTGCATGCCTGGTTCTTTTAGCCCATGGATGAGTGTGAGGGATGGCAGCCAGTGTTTGAAAGTTAGCTGTCCAATTCAAATGACTAGTAAGAAGGCTTTCCTATGCATTCACTCCTTAATATCTCCCCCTCCCTACCTTCCCCCACTCAATTGTTGGGTTAAGAAATAGAAATAAAACCTTGAATCCTAGCTTTATAGATACAGCTAAGTGGTGCAGTGCTTGCTTAGCATGCAAGAAACCATGGGTTTAAGTCCTAGAATTACAGTAATCTAGCAAACAAATAAGCAGGAAACAAAAATCATGAAGAACTTTCCTTGGGCTTGTGAGATGAGATAGTTCAGCAAAAGTCACTGTCTCCTAAAGCTTACCTCCTAAGTCGGATCCCAGGAGCCCATAAGATGGAAAGAAAGAACAGGTACAGATTTCTACAAGTTTTCCCCTGATCACTAGCACGCACGCACACACACACACACACACACACACACACACACACACACACACAAACACACGTATGAATTTAAATAAACAAACAAAAAAATGTGGCTCCTGGGTTTGCTCTATTCTGTCCTGCGTAGCTGTGTGCCCTAAGTAAGTGATCCCCCAATGACTTTGACTTTCACTTCCACCTCCCAAGAGCAAGCATGGCATGCAAACTTGAGTTTCTGGGCCCTAACATCTGGTTTCTCTAAGTCTCGAAATTATGCTAACTTTATGTATCGTGTTGAAATCGGTGGAGCTTCATTCTAACCACTAAGTCATTTCCACTGAAACTTAATAAACAAATTAATCCGTCAAGTTTGTAGAGTAAGCCTGGCTGACAGAAGGCTTAGTGTGCCTAACTTAGGAGGTTTCCCAACAACTAACGTCGTTGGGAAAATGTAGAGATTATTTTAGCTGTTTCAGGAACCATGAAAAACTCCTCCAGCAAAGCCTATATCATGACATTGGGCAAAAGGGCCACAAGACTAAACAAACTATGCAACTGTGTTCCAGCAAGGGCCTTTGGATGAATAGCTACTTCTTCCTTATTTAAGAAGAGGAACTCAAGACAGGAAGTTGGAAGAAGCTGTCAGAGTCATCTAGCAACAGACATACCAAGCCACAGTCACTACCTCTAGCTCTCTCTGTGCCCAGAGGAGAGCAATTAAACTATTTCCTGGTGTTATCCAGCCCCTAGATGGCAGAGATAGACGGGGGATTCCATTGCCTGAAGATAAAGGGCTCCTGCTGCACTGACCACACTAACACAAGACTCTTCTAATCTTCCAAGTGTAGCTGGAAAGAAGGTCTCTAGAAACACCTCCTTGCTGTTAGATTTTTGTAATGTTAGAGAGAGTGGAAGGGCTGTTTGTATGAAGAACTAGGAAATAAAAAAAAAATTGAGTTTTTTTTTCAGATAATCACTTTATCTTTAAATCTTATTTTTATCTGGTGATATTTAAAAGATTATTTGAGTCAAAATATCTAGATAAAACTGCTTTCCTGATATCAAAGATAAAATATTCCCTATTAACTGGTGTTGCCTCTGTTTAGGCCGAAGGTATCGCGACACTCCACCAGGTGGCGCTCTGGTGAAGACATGGTTCTCTAAGGTTCTCCACCCCCTTGTTTCTATGCTTGGGAATACTTTTTAATAGATCCGGTCATTATTCCTAGGCTACACAGTCAAAAAGAAAACGACTGATCATCTTAGAAAAATAAAAAGATGACTTGTAGACAGAAAGATGAGACTCAGCAGTCCTTGTATGAAGAGCAATGGCCCCAGAAAGTGTCAGGTCCATTCCTAAACATCCAAGGGTCAGAGAGCAGGGGTCTTGGGCATGAGTCCCTTGGGACTACAGTGAGGAATTTAGAGCCTTTGCATGCTATCGAGAACCTCATGCTTCTCTGGACCATCCATAGCGTAGGCATGTGTCAGTCAAGCAGGGTTCCTTAATGGGCAACCAGGTGATTGGGATCCAGCCTCCTGACGCTGTATGAAAACCTGCGTGTACCTCTAGGAGGTCTCTTTCGATAAATTGGTAACAGGCGGCAGCGAGTCCTCAAGTATTAACGTTTGAATTAGGTAATTTCTGGGCTTTCTCCGAGTTTCAAGAACCTGTAATACCGGAATCAGTCTTGCGGGTATCTGAGTCCAGAGCTGCCAAGGGAACTGGATTGCGTCTCTGGCTCTGTCCTGTCTTCGCATCTTCAGGCGTTCCTAATGGTTTTGTTGCAGCAGTCACACTGAAGTCCAGCAACACCCTGCCTCGATTAGGTGGCACGGCATGTGACCGGGTTCATTAGGCAGCCGTGGCCGAGACAGGCTAGAGAAACAGTGAGAGCAACTTGCCAAATCCCACAGGAGCTCGGCGGTGGAAGCAGGTGCTAATTATCCCTCGGATGAACAGGATATGCATTTTTTGGGAGTGGGTAAGAATTTCTGGTTAGACAAGCTCCAAATTCTTTGGCCTACTTTGAAGGCACTGCCTGTGCCATCAGGGAGGATGAGACTTGGTGCCCTGATGAGTACCTGCTGGGCCAAAAACAAAGCTCAGCCAGGAGGTGGGGAATCTTCTCGTCGGAGCCATTGTCATGCAGATAAAGGTTCCTTTCCAAAGTAGGCCACCGGGGAGTGTCAAGTCCCTCCTTTCTGGTTCAAGAAGAAGAAATCTCTTTAAAAGCCTTATTTAGAAGACTAGGTTCCGTGGCTGGGTGATGTAATTCGATAGATTACTGGCAGGAAAGGAGATTTTAAACTGTCCTAGATAGACCGTGTTTAGGAGGAGAGGTGCTTAGAGAAGGCGGAGATTCTGGATGGGAACATAGCCAATGGGAAAACCCCGTTATTAAACCGAGCCCAGTTCACGCTTTCATAAGTAGGAGGATTTAAATGTGTCGCCATGCTAGAAGTGGAGATCAGATAAGCACTTGGGAGCTGGAGGCAAGGCTGTCCTTCCAAAGTGTCTAAGTTGGGGTGCTGTTCGGGATGGGGTTACTGTGCTGGGAGGGGCTTTCTTAGACTTGGAAGATCTGGCCTCCTTACTTTTTATAACGATCTGACCTATTACTTAAACCAATGCTTCTCAGCCCTGGCTACGTGTTAAAAATCACCTTGAAAAACTTACTAATAGTGTCTTAGCCCCACCCAAATCAATAAATTCGCGTCTCTGAGGTAAGGCTTAGACGTTGCTGCTCAGGAGAAATTCTGTCATGGTGACTTCATTCGCGGTGAAGAACCACTACTCCAGAACAATTATCTCTAAATACGGGGCCCACATGCTAATAATCTCCTCCCAAATTCACAGCATCTGTTGGACAATTGCAACATTCTTTTTTTTTTTTTTTTTTAGGGCATGTCTAACTTTAAACTTTCAGTTAGGGAGATAAAAGAAATAATAAGACTTACACAGGGTAATTTCATTTGTCTGGGATTCAGAGACCTAGAAATAAAGTATGCCTATGTCCTTCCTGTTAGAGATGTTTTCATACCCCTCACAATCAGCCCCACTACTGCCCTCTTGAATCCATGCAGATAGAACTGTGGCTTCCCCATGCCTTACATATAATGCCACTGCAAGTTATAGCTTATTGAATGAATAAATAAATGACTAAAACTTACCTAGTGTAGTTGCTTTTTCTGCCCTGTGTTGGGGCTGAAGAGGTAAATCAGTAATGAAGGGCATTTATTGTTTTCCTGCCGAGCACCTGAGTTGGACAGCCAACCTCCACAGGGTGGCCTGCCAGTAACTCCAGTCCCGGGGATATCAGATTTCCTCTTCTGACTTCTATGGCCACTGGACACACAAGTGATGCATGCGGTGTGCACGAGCACCCACCAACCCACACACACAAGCAAAGCACTCTTACAGACAACATTATAAAAGAAATATATCTTTTACAAAGTTATTTGGCTGTGTCAAAATGACTAAGTAATCACCCCCACTGTCTTTAATGCTTTATATCATCAAACAAAAATCCTCATAATATTTGTTATTTAACATTATTATTTATTATAACATGGTGAAAAGAGGTGGGTAATGAATGGTAATAGATTTTAGTTATTATGTACACCTTCCACACAAGGTAGGACAGAACTGACTGCACACCATCCTCTGACCTCTGTGATGCTATGGCTGACACATAAACACTCATACACATACACAGAAGAGAGAGAGAGAGAGAGAGAGAGAGAGAGAGAGAGAGAGAGAGAGAGAGAGAGAACATAATATCCTAAGTCAAGAGAGACATTTAACTCTTCTTCTTAATTGATGAGTTGTGGGCCTCTTTTTGGATAGTCTACTAAGAAAGCTAAGTGAAGCAATTTTGAGACTTCTCTGCATGTATCAGGATGCCCCGGCACACACAGAGAGATAATTATTAAAAGAGAATACCTTCTAAAATGATATCGAGAAAGAAAACTGAGACACACATTGTCATGAAAACGGAAAGTGTGAGCGCCAAGGCAGAGAATGCTTTGGGAATGAGGGGAAGATGGATGGGGGCAAGCAGGGGGCAAGCAAATGAAGTAGGTACAGTGATTCAGGCCATACAGAGGAGGCCTGCAATGGGGCAGCCTGTGGAGACGGTAAAGATGGACAGATAAGATGAGAAGGAGCCAGGACACAAGCCAGATACTGGTGAAGGATGAAGGATGCTCTGAGAGTAAAGGAAGGAAGACTGAAATCCCCCAGCTAGGGACTGAGAAGGCCAGGCCAAGCTGGGCTAGGGAGTTAAGTGGCTGGAATAAAGGAAGTGAGTGCTCAGTAGTGTCCAGTGACATTGGGTATTGTAGAAAAGACAACAGGGACACAATGGTGACGGGAGGGAGGTCATGGGTGAGAGAGATGCGGAGTGATTCTAAACGCTTGATGCGCAAATTAAAAATAATTACTTGACAAAATAAAAGAGGGAGCATGATAGCTGGAGGGAAACCTAAGACCAAGATAGGACTTTTATCTATCTGTATTATAATTTTACTTAGCATACAGAATAACACATCTCTGAGACATTTTCATACATGGGAATCATCTTCCAAGCTCTTTTCCTCTTTTTCTTCACTCTAAATAGTGTCTCTTCTGCTTGAATTCCATGTTTTCTTTCTTTCAATCTATATTCTGCGTAGGAGATAAACACATAGTATTTTATCTTTCTAAGGAGATAAACACCACAGTATTTGTCTTCTTGAGTCTGGCTTATTTCATTTAACATAATAACCTCCAGTTTCATTGATTTTCCTAAAAATGATACAATTATGACTGGAAAAACAAAAACTCTATTGTGGATCTATACTGCACAAAGTGTGGCTTTTAAAATGGAAGAGATAAGCGAGCTGCTCTGACCCCTTACCTGGTCAGAGGGATGCTGACTCCGCTGGTCTGGATTTGAGAAACCTGGACGGGTTAGCAGCTTCACTACCCACCAGGCTCGGCCGGATCCAGGGCTTTGAGTTGGCCCACCCCAATATCTTCCCTGTCTAGTAGCTGCTGCCCTTGAAGGGGCTGGGCCTGTAACTACATAACTGATATCTGAGAGTTTCTATGAGAGTTCAGTATTGATGTTGTAGCAGAAGAAAGAGGCCTTGAACTAACCCTACTCACAAGTAAGGGTGTTTTGTTTGGCTGTGTAAAAGGGTAGATGTGTGACACATGGCAGCTTCCAGGGCCGCTACGATGAGCAGATATGTGGTGGGCATTTGGAAAAGATGGAGGTGCACACAGAATGCTACGGGTAATGGAGGAGCCCGTTGAACCGTCACCCAGAGGGGTCAACAAGATGGTTTTTCTTGTTTATTTGTTAGGTGTTTTTTTTTTTTATTCCTTTTCTATTCTTTATTTTAATTTATTTTTTATTATCTTTTGTGGGGTGGAGTGGATACAGAAGAACTGGGAAACAGTGGGATTAGGGTACATGATGTAAAATACCCAAAGATTCAATAAAAATTATGTTATTAAAAAAAAGACTTAAAGAGCTCTTAGCATTACATTAAATTTCTTAGCTAAATTTATCTACAACTTGGAGCTAAGAAATAAGTTGCATTGTTTTCTTGGAATCTCATATATATTTTTTTCTAAATTTTTCATTTTGATGAATTATATCCTGTGTATTCTACTGAATGAGGGTGAAATGATTCTGGTTAGAGGTAAGATTCCAAGTTCAAAATAGTCCTATGGGGCATTTTTTTGTTTGTTTATTTAGTTGGTTGGTTGGTCTCTTTTATGGGGCAGAATCTCCTAATGTAGCAAGGGTTGGTCTTCAATTCATGATCTTCAACTTACCCCGTGCTGGGATTATACACATATATGACCATGGACATTTTAGAACACTACACTACTGTCGTACAATATTTGGAAATATGATTTTTATTTCTTTATAAATAAACAAAACATACTTTTAGAAAAAAGAAATAAAATAGAGGAAAATTTTTCTTTGTGTAGGTAGACAGTAAACATTCGAGGGAGGGCTTAAGTGATGAGCCTTACCGTTCCCTATGGCTCTCCATTGCAAACACATTAGTTACTGTCTCCCTGGACCCCTCTCCCTGACGCGTTCTGAATCAGACTGGCAACTTCAGGTATTGTCTAAGCAAATTTGACCCGTTGTTGCTATTTAACAGGTTTCAATAGCTCGGTTATTTTGTCACTTGGCTAAGAACATCTTAATCTGATCTCCAAAGATTTCCCGGAGGCCCTAGATAAAAGTAAACCTTCATTTCTTCCCTTCGTGACCCTGTGATTTCTGGGTTACGCTGTTGACAGTATTGCTCTCAGGAGCAGGCACTGCCTTCCTATGGTGTGGGGGAAGTCCACAGCACACAGACGGCGAAATCCTTCACCATACATATCACTGGTAGCTTTTTGTCTTTATAAACTAATACTTGCTCATTTTGTCTACCACTCATCCCGTTTCAGGTTGACCGATGAATCACAAAATCTAGTAGGCCATAAATGTCTTCTTTGAGATGATAAATGTTGGGGCCAGAGAGATGACTCAGTGGTTAACTCAGATAAACTCATGCCAAGGACCTGAGTCCAGTTTCCAGCACCTGCATAAGGCAGCTCACAATTCCCTGTAACTCCTGCTTCAGGGGAACCTAAGGCTCTTTTGGCCTCCACAGGCAACTGTACTCATGAGTGTAAACCATCCCCACACAATACACATAATGAAAAAAGAAACAAACCCTTGTAAAAAAAAGAGATAATGATGGCATCATCAGGAGACTAAAGGCCAGATTGCAAAAGTCTATATTTTGACATCTGACCCTGAAAGCACCTTACTTAATATCTTCACAAAGGAGATCAAGAATTTGTAGTTTTCAAAAAAAAAAAAAAAGTTTTATGAAAGTGGCCTTTGACCACAGGAAACATATCACTCACCTTGCTCTTGTGATTTGCATGTGAAATTCCTTGCATGGGCTGATGTGTTTGAACTCTTAGTTCCCAGCTGGCAGTTCTGTTTGGGAAGGATGTGAAACCTTTGGGAAGTGGGACTTAGCGTCAGGAAATAGGTCACTGGGTGGTGGTCCAGACCCTGACCCAGCCCACCCTTTTCTCTGCTTCCTGCTTGGTGCCAGGTAACAAGCAGCTGCCACAGTCATGGAGCTATCAGCCACCATATTGCCCCTGCATGAATTCTATCCCCTCAGTGAGCCAAGATGCACGGCTGTTCCTTTAGGTTTCTTTTTTCTTTTTTTTTCCAGGTATTTGGTCACAGGAATGATAAAAAAAAAAAAAGTTAACAGATTTTCTTTTCATTGGCATGTCCTTTGACCAATGTCAAGTCTTCAAAATTAAAGCAGCTATTTCAAATTTCCCAGAGGAATACCATCATGTCTAAGATTTGCACAAGTGAATTGGTGTTTGCCTATATATTCTTGGGACTCATCACATTATAGCCAGAGAATTATGTGAAAAGTCACTGCAAAAAGAGGGTGTGTGGCTCTGGTTAAGGAGCCTGTTAGGATGGAGGATGAGAAATAATCTTGGAGGGGAAGAGTTTAGTATATAACTCTTAAAAATAGCAAATGTTGTAACTATGAGAAAGGCTACTGAAAGTCCAGTGGTTCACAATGTGGCCAGGGGAAATAGAGTCTAAATAATACTGTTTGTAAGGGTTTGTTCTCTATGAGACAGCCACAAGCTAAACCAGGAATCTCCTATAATATGAAAACATCTATCAGGTCAGCTAGGGAGTTATCTTGTACAAAATTTCAGGTAATCAAAATGAATGGGCACAATCGGTGTATAAAGATGTCTCATTCTGAAGGAAGCTTGGGATGGCAGAGCTCTTGACAATGCCATAGTCACTTTGAGCTAGTGAACAGTTTTGCAGATATAGTTAATGGTCTGGGGGGGACAATAGAATGACTTAGTTTCCAAATCTGGAAAAACTTTTAGAGTGGTCTTCATGGTTCTATCCTTCCAAATCCAAGACAAAACTCTTCTTTGATATCAAAGTTCATGGTCTAGGCAGACCTCTAGTCAAATGCCTGCCAAGAAAGTCGAAACAATATATCTCAGCAGCCTGCACCTTAGCAATGAGTTTTTAAACTATAACTGGAAGTGGGTTTAATCAAGACAGAGAAAATAAAAGATACCATGTCTGTCTCTAGCACAGATACTTAAATCCAATATTCTAGTCATGAAGGGAATCTGGGCTACAGGCCTATTACTTATCCATATCAATGGATTTCAGTATAACGTGTAGGCATGCTCTATCAATTTACTAAGTAATCAAGGACTCTTTTGGTCCCCAAACAATGTTTGTCTACTCAGTAATACTCACTGGGTATTTTTGTTAGTTTGGACCTTGAAGCAGCTTTTTAATTAATAGAGAAGCATTAACTAAGGCCTGGAAGACTTTTTTCTGGATGGAATAGTCATTCTGCCTCAGTAACAACAGCAGCAAGCTGATGGGCTGAAGCCATAAGTTAACAGCATCATCTCAATATTCAAGGTCATCCATCAATCATGTTGGCCGCATTCCTATAGGACACCGGATGTACTTATTAACAGAGATTTTTATTTTACCAGTGGAATTAGGTTCTCTATGAACCAGGGAAAGTTCTATGCTCTCACAGAACAATGGTGCATATATTTTAATGAATCTTTCCAAAATAATTAGTGAAGAAGTGCCAACTAAGGTCTTTCTGCCAGACATTGCATGATAATCAAGTAGCCACTTCCTTGCTCTTCGAATTCCTGTAGAGCCTTATTGCAATCTTTTATTATACATGTAGAAAACATCAGGACCAAAATTACTAAGCCTTTCTCACAGGCAGGGCAAGGGCACATGGTCATATGCTGGCTTCTGGGAGGTAAGGGGAAGGCTGCAGAGAAGGTCCCCAAGAAAAGACTTTCTTCTCCAGTGTCAGATTAGAGCTGGAGATGTAATCCCCACCCCCACCATCTTTAAGCTCAGCTCTAAGAGTATGTGTGCTTATGATTGTGGCAGCCATGCGTGTGACCCTGAGGGAAAACTAGGAAGCCATGAAGAAGATGCTGCACCAGGCACCATTGCTCCTTGGAATCTTGGCGAGTAGAGAATGATGTTCTGTCTGTTATGACGATTTCCCAAAAGTGCTTCGCTATTTTTCTAAATCATTCAGTAAGACCAGGTTGCGAGGTGCTGGAGTTCTCCCCATAAGTGTAGACATTACTGCTGCCCTGTGGGAAGTCCAGTGCAGGAAGAGACAGAAAGTAATTAGAGGCTATCAGCCATTTATCTTGACTTTGTGGGAAGTCTGTGGCCACAGAGGCCGCCTTGTGAAAGTGAAGCCCGAGCAACTCTCTGGAAAAAGACGGGAAGGAGGCAGGTGAGGAGGGCTTTGCCCACTATGCGTTGATACAAATGGGTCGATACAAGCAAATGCCCTAAGAGTACAGAGTCAGAGGACAGAATCACAGATGGAATAATGGCCGCCCTTAGCCGACTGCACAGCCATGGTCTCAGAAAGCAGAGTGAGGCCAGCTGTATCAGCTGCCAGGCTCCAAGCTCATCCTCCCGCCCTCGGCCCTCCGTGGTCCTCAAGATCAGACTTATAAATAGAAAGAAAGCATCACCGCGCTTGTGGTAGCTCCGACACAGCCAGCAGTTTTCATTTGCTCTCCACGCTCCTTGTTATAAATGATCTAATGACTGATTCCTTTCTGCCGAGAATTCTCATAATTGGTTGCAGCCTCGGGGTGCTTTGGGTTTGTTTTTTAAACATTCAGCCATCTTGATTTATGTCGTTAACATGAACATACCCACTTTTTATGCTCTCTGGTGTATCTGATCTGCATACGATTATTTACAATGAAGAAGTCTCCAAGATAGCTGAACCTTTCCACTTATTTACATTTCACCGGAGTGCCCAGGCTAGCATGAAAACATCTCCGAGTTAAAGTATTTTGCAAAAGCTGCTTACGGTCCAGCAGCTATTCCTGTGCTTTCAGAATTCTGTAAACCTATGGGGGAAAGAACCTTTGTCCACAACTATGCAGGTGTTGCACTGGGCCCGGATTCCCCTATCCCTGCATTGTTGGGTAGGACCAAAGCCACGGGCTCCAGGTGGAGGAAGAGAGACCTGAAGATCTTCACCGTTCCTTCTGCCTAGTTAGGCAAGCCTCCCGGCCTTCCGTAGAAAAAGGCATGAGGGCTATTTTCTTCCGCCATGCCCCCCTTCTCATCCCCTTTTCTTTCCTATCTCCTTTGTAGATGGATCTCTGCCTAATTTCTTCTAGCCCTAGGTTCATCTATCCTGGTAGTGTGGACCTTCCAGCACACCCAAGATGTTCACTTTCCACATCCAAACTCATTAATAAGTAAGGGGCTTTCCCCAAGATAGGGCGGGTGTGGACATGGTTATTATAGAAACCAACAGTGAATCAATTCAAAGATGTTGTGCTATAGTTTTCAATTTGTCTTCATTTCACACAACCCTTCGGTCTCTAGGAATCTGTAAGGTAACACATTCATGTGCTCTTGTAAATGTCACACTGCACTGTCGAATTAAAAGTACCACCATGCTCAGGGCAAATACGTAAAATGTTCTGCAATTTTAAAAGCTGAGAGATAAAATTTTTATTGTTTACTATTACAGGAACCTTAAAAACTCTGGCAGATTAGATGTTTCTTGACTTTTGGGAGACCTCGTCCTTGTCAGTTTCTCTAGGAAAAGTCTTTTTTGCCATGTTCTTTCTGATCTCACATCCAGGAGTTGTTATCAGATATTAACTTGGGTCTTTTCCCATTTGAATTTTGAAAATATTTGGGTCTGTTGTTTACTAAGGCAGGTACCATTTCTTTCTATATGTATTTCTTTTATTAAGCTTGAGCATGGGGTGTGGTGTTTAACATATTCTGGGTGCTTGACAGCTCTATTAAAAGCAAAGTTTCAAGTAAGAGAAATAGACTAGAATTGGCAGTTTTCTTGAACGAAAAAGGACTTGGGGGAAACAAATGGAATCTCAAGTATGTACCTAATATTTCTGAGCCCAAGAATTTATTTTCTGTGTCAGTATGTAGGACGGACATTTTTGATTGAAGTACACGGTTCCTCATATAGGCTCACAGAGATTTTAACCTTCCTTATATTGCCAATAGAAGTCTCTTGCATGTACTTTATGATGTGCAATGTGTTTCATGAGAATAAAGCTGAGTCTTTAAACTGTAGTCATTGAAATATGGACATATGTATAGTCATTTTAATATGGACATATGTATTATCCATATGCTCCTGAATACTTACTTGCTCTAAAAGGAAAAGAGAAATCTAGCAAAGCCAGTGAGGATAGGCTGAAAAATATCTATTCTCGAAGGAAAGACAATGCTGGTAACAATGGAGGATTTGACTTATCTAACCTTGAAGTCCACCTGCTTGAAAACAAAACCCAAGGAAACTGTGGCCAGACCACCCTGTGCAGAATCCTACCAACCGCTGATGTATAGATCACAGTTGCTACCGTTTTTGTGACGTTATCCTTCGTTGTCAACTTGTCTAGACTGAGAGATTCCTAGCAGCCTGAGAAAGCATATCTCCAGGTGTGTCTGTGAGGACATTTCCAGAGACAATAGGCTAATGACAGTCTGACTTAATGAACGGCTTAATTCATGTATATGCTCAATGTTTCAGTAGACTGCTGAGAGGTAGTGGAATAACAGAAGTTAGGGCCAACTTGGAGGACATGAACCATTCGGGGTGTGCTTTTGGGGACTGCTGTTTTGCTCTTTTCTCTGTCTGCCATGGAGGAGATTCTTCACCACACCCTCCCTGCTTTGCTGACAAAAATGAATCTTTCCTCCCCTTGGGTTGTCAAATGTTCCTCCATAGAAAAAACCTAGCACATTTATCTGTTATCTCCTTTTCTCTCCCTGACAGATGCATTTTTATTTTCACCTCTATTTTTATCAACCATCAATTATCTTTCCAGCTAACTCTCTATCTATTGTGTATCGCTCATGCAGAGATGCAGATCTAATCAAAAATCATGTGCATCTGGAAATGCCAGAGGAAAAGAGGTCTTAACACAATTGTTCTCAGCAGACGAATGTCATGGCTTCACCCCAGTGTTATTTCATGCTTTCACAGAGGCTCCATCTGTTTTCTCCAGAAGGGCATCTTAAGCTACAGTCCCTGAAGTGGGGGACATTAAAAGTCACAAGCACAGTTGGAGGGGAGACACTGGAGCAGTGCTCACAGCCAATGGTGAATGGGCTATTTCATGATTAATACCTTACCTAGACACAGTAGGGAGAATGGTTTTAAATTAAGCAAAGCTGCTGAGAACTGAATAAAACATTTTCTAAGAATGTGAATCTGAGATGGTCAGAGGACCACTGTGGTGATAATTACAGTCCCAACTAAAATTTTGTGCAGAATTCCAAAACGTCCCACTTCTTGGTATATATACACCCCTCTACTATCCAGGCAAACACTAATGCCAGTGCAGCCTGAGGGTGTTTATAGAATAATTAAGGTCCTCCCTAGATGGACTTTGAGAACAGGATTGTTTTGACTAAGTCTTTAGCTATTGGATGAGTCCCGAAAAGGCATTGGAATCTTCCTCACAAGAAATACTGGGGACATGAGAGATCAGGTTATGATGGCACTTCCCACTAGTAGCTGTGACACATGGCAAGGAGTGTGTGCCTCCAAGAGTGGCCCACACAAGGAAATGGGATCTTAGACAATGGCAAGGAACCGGATTTTTTTTTCCCCATCTAAAGGATCACAGAAACAGACTTTGCCAGAGTCTTCAGATACAAACCTCTTTGATAAATACTTTGCCAACCCTCCAAACTTCTTATTCCAAGAAATGGGGGAATGTGGTCATCAAAATCCATTGTATGCATGCATGAAACTTTCCTAAGTAAATATAAATAAAAACACTTCTAAAGTGCTGAATTTTTGATGATTTATGATGTGCTGTAGAAGTCTCATACCAGTACAAAAAGGAAAACAATTCTGGACTTGATTTTGCTTTGTTTCTTTTTTCATTTTTGTTACTTTTGAGAAAAAGGCATTTCATAAACAATTAAAATACAGACAGTGCTGGGAAAGATTCCTAATCTGATGCATACACAGTCCAAAGTTACTGACAGATGCTCGGTGAGGAGGATGCAGAAGAATGTGTCCCATCCGGAGGGAGGTGTTCTTCACTGGTCTGGTCAGCTCCTCTGATTTTTAGTGATAAGAGCAGTGGAGACATACTAGATGACATGTCTTATGATTGTGTCCCTTTTACTTACAGTGAAATGATTCTCAATGTCTGGCTCAGTCAAAAGCGATAGCTAGCAAACAAGGCATTAAGACCAGTACTTCCGATTCTGAGCCTATGACAGACATCACTAATCCATCTCCTTGTTTTCCTCTCTGAACTGGTATACTTACTAAGTCTTTGCTCCCATAGCAACTAATCGATTGCAATTCATATACATTTGCCACCTTGGTTTAGTTTTGGAAACATATCTAGTTGAAAAACAGCATTGATTTTTTTTGGGGGGAGGGCTTGGATTTTGTTTGTTGAAATTTGAAAGATTTTGTTGGTTTCTATTTGTCTGCAAAGATTGGATGATATTAGCCAGCCCACTGAGAACCTGTTAAGAAGGCAAACTGCGGTTCTTGCTGCCTGAAGAACAAATGTTGGAAAAGCAACACAAGTTGGAGTTCATTCACCCCTTTGAATGTGGCTAAATGGAATTGTGTTCACAAGTTATGAGACTTAAATATTATTATTCCCACTTCCTATCCTGGGAACTAGGCGCAGTCCTTATAATACAAGGTGGCTTAAGGCTGAGAGGCAATGTACAGGAATTGATCTCTTTCCAGGTCCAAATAGGTAGAGCTTGCACAAATCCTTGCCTACTGATGGTCGCCTGTCCGTGTCATCCTGTGGCAGCTTCGTGAAGGACATTAAGATCGCTAGAACCACGGTCTGAGACACAGTTTATATGACCCAGCCTGAAAAAGGGTTAAGCAACTCCCCTTCTGGATCACAGGGTGTTAACAGATTAGTCAACCCGTAAAAGCTCCCACTGGTTTATATGGGGTTGGAGTATTGCATCACGGGTGGAGGGGCCCAAATTGTTTTTGGAGAAATATAAGGCTCTGTCTTCAGGATCATGACCCGTGAGTTACACCCAGGTTCCTCAAGCCAAGTGGGGACATGGAAGAACTTGGCTGAGACACAGGGATGTGACTCATCAGAAAAGATGAACTGGTTTTGAAAAATAACAAGAACCACCTTCTATTCTCTGCCTGCCTGCCTACCTTCTTTCTGTAACAAAGGAAAGAAATGGTGGAGATTGTAAAAGATGCACGAGCCGCACAAACCCTTGTCACCTGCGTCTGCTTTTAGAGTCCCTGGTCCATTTTACCACTGGACACATTGCTCAGTCATACTCAGAGTGGATGACTGGCAAAATGACACCTGTTTTATTTTATTTTATTTTTTTTAAAGAAACCACTTACCAAGTGTGTGTAGGAAAACGATTCCTATGGTATGCCATCTAGGTCCTGTGTTTTGATCAGATAAGGGATTCTGATTTGCAGTTTATAAAGTCCACTAGCAGAAAGCCCAAGGTCATTGATGACACAACACTGTCCACACAGCGACAGACGGCCTACACGCACAGTGACAACATGAGTGTGGATGGCGGTGATTGGTGTGTCACGAACCCATACGCAAGAAGAATGTGTCCTCTTTTGAAACGTAAGACATACGGATTTGCCAAAGCATGATGATTCCAAGCCAGTCACTTTTTTTTCTTTCAGGCTTTTCTTTTTTCCCGTCCCCTGCTGCCTATTCCCTCCCTCCACTCTCCTCTCTTTCAGCACTGTCTCGAAAGCAGTGATCCTCTACCTCAGCCTTCCCAGTTCTGGGATTACAGGTATAGTCCACGCTGCCCTACTTTATTTCACGATTTTCAGAATTTAAATTTGAAAACAATAGTATTTTAGTATTTATGTGTCTATTTTATAAATAATTTATTCTGATGTGAGGACCTGTAATTCCAAACATCAAGGACTTGTCATTCGCTTCCTTTTGGTCAAGGAGAATCACAGTGCAAACTGAGACAAAGGCTGAGATCTCACAAAGAATAGCACAAGTGGATGAAGCAGTTGGCATTCTGGAAGATGCTTCCACAGTTGCTTCTCTAGTGTCAGGTGAGTTAGGGGAGCATCATGTCTCAGAAGCGGCCCACCTATAGCCACCCCAGTAATGAACATGAGTCTCCCCCAAATCTCCTCAATTTCCGAAGTGTCCACTCTGCAACAGATGCACATTTTCTTCCTTTTCCGTTAGTTTGTTTCCCCCCAAATAGACTCCATTATTCTCTCCTACAGTGCCAATCCACTATGTAGCTCTTATTCATCAACCACCTCCACGGAAAGGTCCTAGGTCATGTGACACCGCCATCTTGCCAGAATGAGAGCCCTAGTCATCTCCTGGCTGCTACCACAGTTACCCTAGGCTGGTCTTCATTAGGTGCCAGTAGCAGAGGTCCAGAGGGTACTCACTGCCATGCCTCTTCCCTGCTGAAAACTGGCAGTGTTTGTAATCACCTTCGGCAGAGGTACGAGACCTAGAATGTTTGGCACCATGGGTCATAAAGGCGTTTAGACGTCATTCATACATTCTGCTTCCTCGTCAAGCTGGTAGGTCAACCTTTTGATCTGGCATTACGTTTCATGCTAGAGCAGTAGGTCACAACCTGTGGGTTGCAACCCCAAAGAGACTATAGGAAAACACGGGTATTTACATTATAATTCATAACAGTAGCGAAATTACAGCTATGAAGTAGGAACGAAATAACTTTATGGTTGGGGGTCACCCCAGCATGAGGAACTGTATTAGAGGGTCACAGCATTAGGAAGGTTGAGAACCACTGCTGTAGAGAGACGTTGTCTCTTTTGTCTGCCTTCCTAGGTGTAGTTAAGGAGTGACCATGCAGAGTGCGCCTGTGTTATAGGGTGAGAGTGGACCATGCCACAAAAGAAGTCCTCTGTGAATATTTTACAAGTGATTCCTGGAAATACACTAATTGATAACTTTTTCAACATTCTATTTGGTTTTTTTTTTGTAGTTTTTTTCAACATCATATGTGTTTCATGTTCTTTGCCAGCAAAAATGGTTTCTGATGTATTTGCTTAGCGTTCTGTTCTTGGTTTATACATTATGTCTTTCCCAAGTAATGACCGCGTATGTTCTCTGTCCTATACTAAGATCAATATTCATAACTCTGGTTTTTTTATGCACTGAAGATGAACTCCAAGAATGGTGACCATCTTAGGTCATCTATAGACTTTTGTATAGTATTTTGTGCGACTTGGGTTTTGAATAATATTTGTTGAGGGGATCTATAGCAGATGGAAGGACAGGTAAATGAACGGAGAGATAGGTGTGTAAAGAGACGTAGACATGCAAGGATCGAGAGTAGACAAATATACTGAAGAATGGTGTTCTGCATTATAAACCAAAGTTTTTAGCCCATTTACCTCTAAACTATTTTTCTCTTTGTGTGAATGAATTTGCTGGGCTTTTTATTCTCCAGGAGAACTGTTACACAATGCTCCTACTAGTTCCTGAAGATTAACAAAAGCTTGAAGAAATAGCAGCAGACACCTCTAGCTTCAAGGCAGCTTTTAGAGGAATCAGTTGCTTTCTGTTTCTCAATGCTAAGTTATTCAAGGAAAGTTCGTGTGATCAAAATTGAGTGACAAACTCATCACATCAGTCTCTTAACTCTTGCTTTGTGCAGTTCCCTACCCACGGGCCCATGCTCCTCCTTTAAAAGGTTGCTGTGTTTTGTACAAGACTTAGGATGCTCTGTCCTCTTGATTCAAGGAGTCTTCCACAAGCATGGACGGCATCCGAGAGAGGTGGAGACCCTCCAGTTGCCCCTTTCCTGACTAGTGTGGAAATCTGCCCCTGGTGAGGGTTTGGCAGGCCTCTTTCCTTCCTCTGTTCTGGTTTCCTGTCTCCTTCAGACTTGGTCTTCCCCCATCAACACTCACTTGGCATTTCTGGGCAAGGTTCTGAATACACATTGAGCCCTGAACTCACTGCTTTTTGGAAAAAAACAAAATAAGAGAATGGATTTTTCTATGTCCACAGTTTCCCACAGAAAAGTATTCATAAGCTTTAAACTAGCCCAGGCTATGTTAACGTATGTGGTTGGCTTCTGTGCCGGTTTTCATTGTGAACACGATGTGAAATACCCTCTCTCCTCCCCTCCCTTGATTTTAAGTTCAGAAACCCATTTTGTGAATGAATTGGGTTTTAGTAGAGTCAGAAACCATTTTGTTCTTTTAGCCACTCACAGTGTTTGCTTTAAACTCTTTATAGGAACGTGGAGCTATGAGAGCAGCAGCTGATGTAGACAGATGAATACATGATGCTGTCTTACACGGCAGTTCAGTTCATTCCTAACATCGATTTGGGCATCATGGAATTGGGGAAATTCCGCTCTTCATCTTCCTCTGCACTCTTTCTTTTCTAGGACAGAAATATCCACGTTGTCTTTAGCTTCACAGCTCTTCCCATACTAGCTTTCACACAGCACAGCCCCAGAGCCCAGGAGAACCCCAACAGTTATTGTTATTTTGATTTTAACCAAGTGATGTGAATGTTCATTATGAAAGCCGTAGCCTTTGTAAGTCATGAGTTGGCGTGTCCTGGCACATCCTGGTTGTCCGGTTTCTGTACAATTTGGTTCAAATATTTCCTGCCTTATTTATTCCTGACCACGTCACACCTCCTGGGATTGTCTTTGCGACTTTTGCTGAGCTGCTGACTCAAGTCGTGGAAGGCATAAGGGATAGCGGAAGGATATTTGCCCACTTCTGTGCCAAAGTAAAGCCCCAGAGACTCCACAACTCTGAAACATTGAAGCTGAACCCCCTTCTCCTCCTCAAATTCTTGGAAGGCTCCATGACCCCATGACTGAGTCTCTAATTCTAACTAGCCAGGAATGTGTAGAGCCAAGGAAACCAATGTAGTGCATTGAGGACCAGTCACCCTGAAGGCAAGGGGAGAGATCATGTGCTTTCTGCCACAGAGGCTTGCCCACACACCAGGCTGTTGACTGAGTTTCTGTCCTGCCTGGTCCCCCAGTTGTTTAGCCCCAAAAGAAATCACACAGAGGTCTACATTAGTTATAAACTGATTGGCCCATTAGCTCAGGCTTCTTCTTAACTCTTATAACTTATATTAACCCATTATTCTTATCTGTGTTAGCCACGTGGCTCAGTATCTTATTCGGCAGGGGAGGTACACCTTGCTTCTTCTGTGGCGGGCTCACAACTGCAGAGGAATGGGCTTTCCTCTTCCCAGAATTCTCCTGTTCTCCTGCCCCCACCTCTACTTCCCATCTGGTTGTCCCGCCTATACTTTCTGCCTGGCTACTTGCCAATCAGCATTTATTTAAAACATAATTGGCAGAATACAAAATTATCTCACACCACCAGGCTTCCCTGCACACACCAGGCTTTCCTGCACACACCAGGCTTCCCTGCACACACCAGGCTTCCCTGCACACACCAGGCTTCCCTGCACATGCCAGGTTTCCAAGAGGATAATTAGACTTTGCTTAAGACTTCTCCACGTAGAAAATAACAACAGTGGTCCTGTCCACTTAGCAGATTCTGTTGAGATTGCATGAGATACTGAAAGGAGCATGCACAATCCATGATCTAGTACATGGCAGGATTCGGTTTGTTATCAGTACTAATCGCTATCGTGAAGATATTAGAAAGTAACTATGAACTGTAATTAATGTAATATAGAGGACAAGTATCACATTATTATAACATTATTCATGCACATCATCTGTAATTGATAATTACTAGCATTGCCAATGATTGATAGATGTTAACATCTACTGATTTGTCTCACAGTTTCCTTTTCTTCCTCTGAACAATGGATGTATTTATGTTTACACTAGAAACAAAAACCTCTGAAGTGTGTAGGACATTTTGTGAAGGTGGAAAAATGACTTTAGATACTTCCTAGCCCATTAGCTTGTACTTCAGGGCTTCTTTTCTGGTAGCCTCAGCTTCTTCCTTTTTGAGAAAGAGATTAGGCAAAGGGCAGCAGGTTGGATCTCTGTGGTGCACCAGCTTGGGGGGACCAAGCTGGCTTGTGCCACAAATTGCCTGTCTCTTTCATCCAGGCTTCTGGGCCCTGGACTTATGACCGTCTGGAGAAGGCTGTGTATCCCTTCTGAAGAATATGTTAAAACCATAGTAGTAATGAGTACATGGCATTGAAAAGGAAATCAAAATATTTTAAAATTATAATAATACATGTGTTCCTCTAATAGTCAATATATTATAGCAGGAAACCTAAAACTATCATCATTTGGAAGTAGTGATGAGTAAAAATAAATTATCTGGGGTCTAAAAATAACTATGATTTTGTTTCTTAGGGACAAAGTAATGTTTCTTTCTATCCATTGCTACCGTGGTTTGTTGTGTATATTCATAATTAAAGGAAAAGAAATTTTTCAGATGGCCATTAGTTCATAGACAATATAAACTTCCCAGAGCTTCGTCCACAGGAGCTGGGATAAAGAACCTGCCTCAGCTTGCCCTGACACTGCTGATCACCCAAGCTATGCGTTAGAGGCACTAACTGCAGCTTTGCAGCCCCTTCTTGGTTCTCATGACTTTCTATACACATTTTCTGACTTCATTCCTGGGTGACAGACTTTCCCTATAGCTATCTGAAGAAGGCCAGGATGATGTTCAATACTGCAGTGGGCAATAGCACCATTTGAAGTGCCTAGTGAAGGCCAGGCCATGTTGTTCTTGGCTTCCAGGAGAGGGGGCCTGGTTTCAGTATTTTCTAGAACTCTCCAGCTTTTCTGAAGGAGGTGCCTCTTTAACAGGATGACACTTCTGCTAAAAAAAGAAGCCTCTGCCCAGTTGAAAATCTCTTACTGTCCTATATTCAGAGTTGGGGGTGAATGGGTAGCCACTGTTCAGTGACATGAAAAGACAGATCCAGCTGTAAAAGAACAGGAATTGGAAGGAAGGACAGAGGGAGAGACAGAGGGTGGAGGAAGCCACACTGCCACACTCAAGTGGAAATGCAAGTGTCATTTTTATGGTATTGAGTGTTGAGAGCTGTGAAAGGCCTTTAACTGTGGGGTTGTCATACTGGCGGATGATTTAAGGCCACTATCACTAGGACGGGTAGCTACAAGGGGGGGGAGATATGTTTACCCCCTTGCTATCTTTCCCTTCAGAGGCTTCCACAGTGCTGTGGAAGATATGCTATGAATACAGAAATAAGACCTTCACCGCAGCCTCTGCAATCATAAACCAAGTAAAGTTTTGCCGATTTTAAGCGACCTCATCTCAGGTATTTTACTGTAGCATCAGAAAATGGACTAAGAAAAACAGAAGGAAAGAGAAGAACGGATGGGAAATGAAGAAGGAACATAAGAAAACACGGGAGACTTACACTCTATTAAACGTGTGGGAAAGTAGATTTCTATCTCCAAGAACACAGAGATAAATATAAAGTCAGCAGGAAGAATGGATGGATTTCGAAATTCAACAAATATTTATCGTGTGCTTTCTCTATTCCAGGGCAAGGGTTGCAAACTTCGACACATAAGGAACCAGGCAGGACGGTGCCGGCAGATGAGGTCAGAACGTTCTCTGCCTTTATCTCCCCCTTGAAAAGGAAACAACAGGTGATGTTTGACAGCGTGCCAGCAATCCTCAGCCTGCAGTGTTGAGTACGGCTCTCTAAATCCTGTGTGGATCTCCAACTTCTATCTGGTTTTGCCCTCCAAATTTTCCAGGAAATATGGTACTTTTTTTTTTAAAGAAAAATATGGAAACTTCTATCATTCTAGTTAAGTAATAAATTCCTTCATACATAGCCACTTAGCAACCATCCTATTGCTTCTCATAGATTCTTCAGGTTGTATTCACAGACACAGTGGGGGTTGCCTTGCTTCTGTTCTTCCATGTCTGAATGAAGTCTGAGCTGATAACATGGAAAATCAGAGGCTGGAACCATGGGAATGACTACTTAGAGATCTTTCTGGAAAGACTCAATGACCAAAATTGCCAATTGACCAAGCTCTCTGTCTTATCATGGTAGCCTCAGAGAAGCTGGGCATTGTGTTGGTTTGGATTTCTAATGCTGTGAGAAAGTAGTCCATCCAAAAACAACTTGGGAGGCAAGGGTTTATTTCACCTCACCCTTCCAGCTCCTAATCCATCATGGGGGAAAGCCGCAGCAGGAAGCCAAGGGAAGAGCCAAAACCTGAAACCATGGAGAAATGCTGGTTACTGGCTGGCTCTCTGGCTCTCTCACTGGCTCATGCTCAGCTAACTTGCTTATACAGCCCAGGGCCACCTGCCTGGGGCAGCCACTAATCACAGTGGGATGGACCACTGTGTTTCAAGTAGCAATCAAAGAAATGTACCCCAGAAATGTTCACAAATCAGTCTGGAGGAGGTACTTGTTCAACTGGGTTTCTCCTTCCTGGGTGACACCAGATTGGTCAGATTGACCGTAAATTCTAACCAATGCAGACATTTTCCATGGTGACTCAGAGCTGCATGCCTGAAGATTCCCTCAAACAAGGGGAATGCTTCATGGCCTTTTAAGATCTGGTCTTAGACATCGTAAGGTGTTTCTTCAGTCTTCATCTCCAGTGTAAACAGTGGCAGACCTATCCAGACTCCAGTGGAGGAGAATTAAACTCTGGCTCTTGCTTCAGGAGTGAGTTTCCACCCCAGAAAAACATGGGGAGCAGGAGTTTCTACACTCTGTGTAGATATATTATCTATTGCAGTCCCCGAGTCGAAGCTTTGCCTCGGAGCTGGGGCCGTGGCTTAGCCGGACAGGACTTGTCTACAATATGAGGCCTAGACTCCAATCGTTCAGCCCTAGAAATACCAATAAACACCCTTTACTTTAAAAATAAATCAAACTCAGCAATCTTGTCTATATCCCATAGCAGGGATAATAACTATATGTTTTTCTTTGGGTTCACCTTCTTATTTAGCTTCTTTAGGATCACAAACTATAGACTCAGTGACCTTTATTTATGACTAGAAACCAATTATGAGTGAGTACATCCCATGATCCTCTTTTTGGGTCTGGGTTACCTCACTCAGGATAGTGTTTTCTATTTCCATCCATTTGCATGCAAAATTCGAGAAGTCATTGTTTTTTGTGGCAGAGTAGTACTCTAATGTGTATATATTCCACACTTTCTTCATCCATTCTTCCATTGAAGGACATCTAGGTTGTTTCCAGGTTCTGGCTATTACAAATAATGCTGCTATGAACATAGTTGAACAAATGCTTTTGTCATATGATAGGGCATCTCTTGGGTATATTCCCAAGAGTGGTATTGCTGGGTCCAGGGGTAGGTTGATCCCAAACTTCCTGAGAAACCGCCACACTGCTTTCCAAAGTGGTTGCACAAGTTTGCATTCCCACCAGCAATGGATGAGGGTACCCCTTTCTCCACAACCTCTCCAGCAAAGGCTATCATTGGAGGGTGGGGTGGGATGGGGGTAAGGGGAGAAGGGGAGAAAAAGTGAGAAGGGGAGGATGGGGGGAACTTGGGGAAACGGGATTATTGGGGATAAAACAAGGTTGAATAGAGGAGCAGGGAATCACATAACTTAATTAAGGGAACCACCTTAGGGTTAGTAAGAGACTTGAACCTAAAGTGGCTCCCAGGTGCCCAGGGCAATGTCCCCAGTTAGTTCCTTGGGCAGCTGAGGATACGGAACCTTAAATGACCCTATCCTATAGCCATACTGATGAATATCTTGCATATCACCATAGAACCTTCATCTAGCGATGGATGGAGATAGAGACAGAGACCCACACTGGAGCATCGGACTAAGCTCCCAAAGTCCCAGTGAGGAGCAGAAGGAGGGAGAACATGAGCATGGAAGTCAGGACCACGAGAGGTGCACCCACCCACTGAGACAGTGGGGTTAATCTATTGGGAGCTCACCAAGGCCAGCTGGACTGTGACTGAAAAAGCATGGGATAGAACCGGACTCTCTGAACATGGCAGACAATGAGGGCTGATGAGAAGCCAAGGACAATGGCATGGGGTTTTGTTCCTACTTCATGTTCTGGCTTTGTGGGAGCCTAGCCAGTTTGGATGTTCACCTTCCTAGACCTGGATGGAGGGGGAAGGACCTTGGACTTTCCACAGGGCAGGGAACCCTGACTGCTCTTCGGACTGGGGCGGGAGGAGGGGGAGGGAAATGGGAGGCTGGGAGGAGGCAGAAATTTTTTTTCAATAAAAAAAAGGAAAAAAATTTATTAAAAAAAGAATAAGATTGAAACAAACAAGGAAAAAACAAATCAAACTCGAAATGTGCACTATGAAACACGTCTGTACATGGCGCAGATGTATGTGTGGGGTGGGCACCAGCTTTTTACATTGGCCTTCGAGCATAAGAATTTAAGCGAGGTTAAAATTAGGCTCCTCTTGCTGTGTGTGTGTGTGTGTTTGTCTGTGTACATATTTGAGGAGAGAGTAAAGGCTCATGCCGTGGCTCGTGTGTGTGTTTCCCTCTCCTTTGGCCTTATTTGAAACAGTCTTTATTTTCTGCTGCATATTCCAGGCTAGCTGGCTCATGAGCACTCAGGGGTGTTCTCTCTACCTCCCACTTCCCCACCTTGTGGAAGGAACACTTGGATTACGGTTGCGTACTGCCACACCCAGCTTTACTTGAGTTCTGGGGATTCAAGCTCAGGTCCTCATGTTTGCACAGAAAGCACTTTCTCTACCGAGACGTAACCGAGGACTCTCATCTCTCAGTCTCCATGGAGATGGGATGACAGGGCTATCAGTATCTCCATATCTCTTCTGACTAATGATGGTTCCCTCGCTCTACCAAGCACACTTCTCACTGTGATCTTACCTTCCACCCACTTCCCACCTAACACGATGTGTCTTTGCTAGGTCTGTGCATTCCACTGTGCTATTCAACGGTTATACCCGAGTCAGGGTATCTGTACCCTTTGCCGTGATCCTGTGTGTCAGGGTAAGTTGTGCTAGGGAGGCTCAAGTTTACTGTCCAAACATTAACTGTGTAAGTGAGGTGCCAGGCCTAGAGGTCCGATCCCAGCCCCAGATGCGTTTGGCAGGCGTCCAGGTAGGTGTGCGTTCACAGCCTCTGTCTGAGCTCACCTTTACAGGTAATGGGACAGGCATGTGGCATTAAAGAACAGGAAGGCCATCAAAGGTTGGTAATTGTTTAACTCTTCCAGCACACACCTCTGAGGACATGACCACACCCAACAGCCTGGTAGGACGTGCGGTACATGACTGGATGGAGGTGCCTGATAGACTCTGGGCAAAGGAAAGGGTTTAGGCAGGAGCTCGGGCCTGACACCAGAGACCCAGCCCATAGCTTGCCTGAGATATGAAGACTCAAGAACACCTGTCTTCGGGGACAGCTTCTCACAACCTGGCAGAATAAACCATCACCTCACTGTTTGCCACCTCAGTTTCCTCAGTACTGAGGAAATACTCAGTATTTAATATGTCACCCTCAAGACTTCTCTCATCTCTGACACGGTCTGGTGTGGTGGCTCTCAAAGAACAGGGACTAACAGCTTAATACAGAAAAACCCTGTTCATGGGGTTGCTGATTCAGAAAGGGAGGCAGAAACCCACTTTTTAGTAAATCCCCAGTGATACTAAGCTGCTGATCTGGGAACCATACTTTGGGAACCACTGTTAGCCTCTCTGATGCCCGGCCACGCTTGGAAGATCTTTTTGGACTATCTTACATACCCATAGCGCCACAGGACGAGGGCTCCTCTTTTGCATGAGAAGATTTAATTTTTTAAATATTTCTGGTCCTCTGATTTGCTTTCTTCTACTTTCAGATCAATTATGTTGGGAAACACTAAAGTTTGAAAGGAAAAAATAAATAAAATGAACACTGGGCTTTAAATCAACCACAGGGGTATATTTTATCCAGCTCTATGTCATATGACTTGCCTAAGATTGTTTGTAACACATACACACACACCATAATAATGGAGATTAGGGAAAGTGTTATGTGAACTTTAGATTGCCACTGTCAATGTCAGGGAGTGCCACATGCAAGTCATCCAAGGGACCAGGCCAATGATATCACACTGTGCACTGGTTTTATGAGAAGTAGCAGCTAGGTGAAGAGGAGAGGAAATCCATGCATAAAGAGCCTCAAATGTTTTCAGCACTTTATTAGCCAGGTTGAAGTTTTTTAGCTACCAACTTTCAAATTGTAGATCCTTCTTTCTCCATTTTGTAATTCTAAGGGTAAGAAAGGGAGAAGTTACAAAGCATTTTTAGATTGTTATATGGCTTATAATTTAATTAGGAAAAATATGTTCATCATGAGCGGTGTGGCATCTCTTATATGCACAGCCTTCTATTGCTATCCATGTGGGATTGGTTCTAGGACTCGCACAGGTGCCCTAATCTGAAGACGCTCAAATCTCTTACATAAAAGGTCATAAGGTTTGCCCGGTATTGTTCAGCAGCTCATAGAAAGTAAGCAATAGATACACAGTTGGTACGGGCACATTTCTTTCAAACATTTTTTTTTTCAGGTAGGTTGAAGCCAGAGACATGGAGCCCATGGGTACAGAGAATTCACGTTGATCTAAGATCTCATGGTATATTGCCTCGCAAACAGCGGCCTGGGATCCATACCTGCCAGTCTCCATGACTTTGTGTATTTCCCCTCAGAATGCGGGCTGCTATGGCTTCATTCTTCCACAGGTAAAAGGATGCAAGTGATGAGACTTCCAACTTCTGCTCATTCCTCCCACCCCTCTTTCCTCCAGCTGAACAAAGCCACACGGCAAGCAATTATAGCAGCCTCTAGCTAACTTTCTGTGCCCTCTAGATGGAGTTTGGAAGTTTGTCCTTCCCTAGCTAGGTCTTCAAAAGAGACCATAAATATGGCCAACACCTGCATTGTAGCCTCCCAAGACAGAATCTAGCTGTCATGACAAGATTCCTTGAATATGTGTTGTTTTCAGATGTTAGTTAGGTCAGGGGTCACTGTTTAAGCAACATGAAATAATTGTCCTGAATGAAATCTGTTAACACTAGACATTTTTTTTTATCAGAACTAGGTAGTGTGCATTTGGAAAATTCAAATCCTAAAATCATATTCGACTGTGATGCAGAGCTAACCTGAATCAGCTCTATGCCAGGAATGCCCAATTCTTTCTAAGTCTGCATTCAAAAACTGCATGTTCTTAGCATAAAATCGGTGTGGTAGGAATAGTTACACAATGGAAATAAAAAACAATACATTTTGTTTGAGATATAATTTACTAGCATGCTACTGTACTTCAAAAGCTCAACCAGAGTCGCTACAGCTCTTCCTTCTTGACCTACATTAGAAACTTAGCAAGCAAGAACCGAAGTGGTCTGGTGTTGTCAGCACTGGGGTTAGCTAAGCCCTGGGTACCATGTGGGATGTTGTGCTGTACCATCCTTTAGTGAACAGAGTGTTGGACTCCAAAGAGTAAGTAAAATTCTAAATAAAATTTCAGCCCTTGACTATGCAACGCTCTAACTCTAATGACTGATGGGAAAATTCTGCTTCCCACCTTGGCCTAAATTTTGCCCCCAGGAGAGGTTGGTTGTCTGTTACAAATGAACCTTCTGAGCAAGACAAAATGGCAGGCCCGACATCCCGGCATGGGGTACCTGTTTATGACAAACGTTTGCATTTATGGAAATGTTCTCTTTGAACTTTTTTTTTTAATTGTTTTCATCTTATCTGGTAGGGAGGTTGATGAGCAGGCTTTTCACTAACCTCTCACTGTGAAAAGCTGCCAGCATCAACACAAGGGAGCTGATGATGATAAGGGACAAATTGGCTAAGGTCAGTTTGCACTATGGATTGTATGCCTGGGGGTCACCTGAGTTTCAATGACTTACACTGGACAAGGCTAACTGGTTTCAAACCAGTTGACTCTAAAGCATGCTTCTTTCCTCTCAAATGAAGTTCACCTCTCCCCTCTTCTAATGTTGTACTAAAGAAAATCTTAGAGGGAAACTCCAGGGGAGGAAACCCCACGGGTTACATTCCAGAATGTTCTGTGAGGAAATGCTCACTGACCTTGTCTTTACTTGTTATCTGCTGTGGTTTAGGGTCACATTTTCATTTCTGCCCACTTATGTCATACACTTAAAACATCACCATGCTCTGAGCTTGCTGCCTGAGAAATACATTCTACCCGAATTGCAACTCTTTCATGGTCTGATGACCTCGACTCTCTACTGTCCTGTCTCAGAGCACAAGAACAGTGACCGCCCCCACATCTGGGCCCTTGGCTAAGCCTATGGATCATTTCTGTAGAGTGGACCTTGGAGAGGGGAGACTATCCACCAATCTTCTGTCAAGGACACTTCCTAGAAAAACACAGGGGGAGGGGTGAACATGACTCTTCCAATCAATCACAGTCTTGTCTTTTGCAGCCTAATATAGTCTTCGGAGAGTTACTCAGCTTTATGATTGCATTTGCTTATCTGTGAAATAGAGTATTAATAATATGATCCACTTCGTAAGGATTAAGTGAGTTAAGACGCACGGAAGTTTTGGAGCAGTGCTAAGTACACAGAAACACTGAGTTAACGTTACTTCTTGTAGCGTATGAGCCAGCTGTTAGCCCTGCTTCCGGGAAATACCCTTGTAAGGTGGAATGGATGGTTTTGGGCTATTCAACTTGTAGTCGGCCTGCTTTTAAATTTATTCAACTTGTCTTTCATTCATCAAAAGTGTTCTATTTGCTATCTCTTATTGTGTAACAAATTCGCCCAAACTTAGCTACTGAAAATGCATGTTTATCATCTTCGTTTTTAAAATCCAGAAATTCAAAAGTAATTTAATAGTGTAGTTCCGGCTCCAGCTCTCTTGTGAGAGTGCGGTCACCTTGTTAGCTTGGGTAAGTCACCCCTGGACACAAGTGGAAGATGATAAACTTCCAAATTCACTCACAAGGATGAAGGCTAGCCTCAGCTCCTTACCACAGGGGCCTCTCTATAAACTGCTTAGGTGGCCTCCTGGCAGGATAGCTGGTTGCCCCAGAGAGAGACAGAGGCAGAGAGAGAGAGAGAGAGAGAGAGAGAGAGAGAGAGAGAGAGAGAGAGAGAGAGAGAAAGAGAGAGAAGAGAGAACCCAAGGCAATCTTTTTATAGCCTAACCCTTGAAGCAATGTCTTATAACTTCTGCCATGCATACCCTATTCTCTAGAAGCACATCACAAATCTAACTCATTCTGAATAGGTAGAAACAGACCTCAGCATAAATGGGAACAATTATTGGAGAGATTGTGATGGCTTTTAAACTAGCACAAGCATCTTTCACAGTCTAGAGTCTGTGGGTATTTCAGTTTAACGGAGTCTATAGACCAGTTGTTCTCAGTCTTCCTAATGCTTCAGCCTTTTAATACAGTTTCTCATGTTGTGGTGACCCCCAACCATAAAATTATTTTTATTGCTACTTCATAATGAATTGTAATTTTGCTACTGTTATGAATTGTAATGTAACTGTCTGATATGCAGGATATCTGATATGTGATTTCAGTGAAAAGATCGTTCAACTCCCAAAGGGATTGTGAGAACCACTGCTGTAGACACAGTGCCAAATGACAGCAGAATGAATTGGTATCCCTGAGGTCACACAGCTACCTGGGCACAGAGAGCAGAGTCAGCTCTCCTAACTCTTGTCTCTATTGTCTCTTGTTTCTCAGTCACGTTGATGGAGTCATCCCATTGATGTGTGGTGGTTTGTCCTAATGCACTAGGTTACTGGGAGATTAAAATTCATAGTCACTTTCTTGTGACACTGTTCTGTCCAATATAGTAAACAAAAGTGTGACAAAGGACATGTCATGTAAATAAATGCAAATGACTTCATTGGTTACATTTTTACTGTTTATACGTGATAATAATAACATTTTTGATACAATGGAATAGCTAAAATGCACTATTCAAAATCATTTTCTTTATTTCTTCTTACTTTTTAAATATAACTCCTAGGACATCTGAAATTACACACACATCTGGCATATCCTTGTTGCTGCTCTAGGTTGGGCAAATTGCGAGCTGCATTTTCCACATTTTGGTCAGCCATGGGCTTACATCTACTTCCTGCCTTATTCCTAGCCCTAGTGCGTGAGTTACAACAAAATAAGCTGTCTGAAGCCTGTGTCCTCCCAGTAAATGTGGGAGTCTGCAGAATGCATGCAGGTGCTGTTGGTAGTCTGCGCCTTTGGGTCTTAACACAGGACAATAAGAGCTGAGATACCTTGGACCTCTTGTGGCAAGGATTGCCAGCTGCATCTGTTGTTGGCTAAGCTCAAAACCCTCTCCGAGTGTTTACCCAGTTACTGGGTCCTAAAACCACTTCCTCTTCTGAAAGATGGCAGAGTAGAGCCCTCCAACATTGTGTTCTCTTCCCTTGCACCTTTCTGTTTTCTCCCCTTCTTCACTCTCACCGTGGCTTTCTTTCTTTTCTTATGAATCAACACAGAAAATGTCAAGCCCAGATTTGGCTTTGAACTTTACTATAAAACAAAGTACAAGATCCCATCTCCTTGGCTGGATATTTGCCTGTATATGTGCAAGATTGATCAGTGAAGGATACCAAACAGCAAACATTTATGGGAATAGATTTCCCCCCTCTCACTGCACAGTATTCAGAAGGCCTGTTTGCTCAATTCTTATTTAGAATTGATTTCATGCTTGGGAAAGAGAAATGTCTCTTGCATGTTAATTCAAGGAGCTTAGTCTGCACATTCTTTGCACACAGTTTCCAGTTCTGTCTCTGCTCCATGCCTTGATCAATGAGTGGCCACAAAGCCTCCTGCAGGCCTCTGCCCCTAGTCACCCTTTGTGTTGACATTCCAAACCGCTAAGCTCACAAATGTACTGGGAGGACAGTGGCTCCAGGACACTTATTCCCTGAGAGAGAATCCTTGACTTTCACGGTATGTGACTTAGCTATTTTCCCATCCTTGTAAGGGCTTGACATTGTTTCAGAAAATAGTGTCGGATTGGAGAATGTCGTTTCCAGTTTCTTTCTCACTGACCCAGGCCATTCAGTTTCTTCGCTCTCCTCAAAACCTTTTTTGGAATGAGGCAGGATAAAAAATAAACAAATAAAGCTGTCCCTGAAGTAAAAGGCTGTTGGACAAGTTGAAGAGTAGTTTCTCTCAAATACTTGAAGGAAGCTGATGCATTCTAGTCTTACACAAGGACAATAAATACGTCTTAAGAGAAAATCGGTGATGATGGAGACACAAGCCATTACTGCTGTGTGTTTTGCCAACTGTATCCAGCACACAGATCTCAGAACATCCAAATCCGATATTCCAACTCTTCTTGAAGCTCCTTCCATAGCCTTTATCACTGATCCAACCCATCTGCAGAAAGGATGCTGAGATCTACTAAGACCTAATTTTAAGTCAGGCATCACCGGAATCAGTAAATGAAAATGGTACCCTGTTTAAACAGAACATGCCATAGAATGGCATGTTTCACAGTAGTACTTTCACGACAAGCATATGTAAATAAGCAAAGTTGTTCAGATGGACATCTGAAACACCCTTTGAAGACCTGTGAAGTAAGGTGAGGGACTCTGGTTTTTTGTTGCTCCCTTTTGTATATCAGCCATAGGATAAAAGAATCTGCTCTGCTGCATGTTCCTGCTAAGCTGTTTGCCTGGGCACAGGCCCAAAATAGCAAGGCTAATAGGTGGCCTTCACTTCCGAAGCGGTAAGCCAAGGATGGACATTCTATCCTTGCAACAGTACCACCTGTGTGTCGGAGGGCTGGACATTGCTAAACACTGACTACCTCAGTGGAAGAGGGCTGACTACAGTGGGGAGTGGGTTAAAATTGGGCTTTTCTGTTTCAGAGATGAACACAATAACAGACAACGCAGGAATCGCTTGACTGTGGGTAAAAGACAGTGGGAAACAACAAAGGATCGCGACAGAAAAGATATTTCCTCTCAATGGACTTTTCTAGAAGAGAGCATTTCTAACAATAAGTTGGGATCTACTTTGCAAATCCTTCTATTACAAAAGCAGAATGATGTTGTTGTTGAGTAAAAGAGGTTGTTTTAGACAACAAAATAGACAGAATTAGGGCCTAGGAGAGAGCTCACAAGCAGAGAGGTGGGGGTAGTGCAAACTATGTCTGGGGGACATTTGGACATATCTGCAGATGCTTCTGGTGTGTAGTCATAGCAGAGGATCCTGGTACCTAATGTCTAAAAACCGGGATGTTTCCGAGGATGCTAAGAGTGCTTCAGTGCAAAGTCAGCTCCTAGCAACAAATAATTACCCAGCATAGAGCATCTAAATGTGTTGAGACTAGAACACACCGAATGACAGCAAGTTGGGCCCCCTGTCTATGGGTCTGCAGGAGCCCATAGCAGACCTCCAAAGACAAGGGCATTGAAGGTTTTGTTTTTATTTCGCACATTCATAAGACAGGTCTGTGCTTGGTTAGACTAAATAGAGTTTGGAGAGAAGAGAAGCTGAGTAGAAATTAACAGCATGGCTACTGCGATAAGGCTGCTGTAAAGGCTCAGGAGAAGACTCCAGTAAGGCGGGCCAATGAAGCGTTACTCCTGAGAGTGAAGAGGGTGCTGTCATTCCCGAAGTTCCCAATTATATGAAGACACTGCTCCAGAAAAACGACGCTGCACTCTTGAAATCATGCACGTTAGTGCCTTCCAGTCTGTCTGGATCATCATTTTGTAACAGTTTGTATATTAATTTGCAGGAACCAAAATGTCTTTGAAGGAATAAAGGAATGAAATTAGGGCTGTCAATCCATAAAAAGACACAAAGAAAGCTCAAATCCATCTTTAGTGCTAAAGGAAAGTAGCCCAGTTTAAGAAGGCTAAATACTCCATGGTTCTAACTATGGGACTTAAAACGTAAAACAGGAAAACTGTGTTGACAGGGAAAGCATCAGTGGTCATGTCAGACAGGGAGAAGAGAGAAAGGGATAAATAGGTGAAATCGCCCATAATTTTAGGGCATTGAACTATTGAGTATCACACTGAAATATTGGAAAAAGTTATCGTGTACGGGTAAAGTCTACAGACTGACTTTTCATCAGTATAACTCTCATGCTGTTGGTAGACATTAGTCGATAGTAATGGATAAATAGTTCATCATCTGTAGACATGGACCACACCAAACAGTGTTAACATAGGGGAAGGTGGGACTCTTCATTTTCAGCTTCCTCTTTCTGGGACCCTGAAATGTTATTGACACAATGATTTTTCATGAAGCGTAACTGCATACACATGGAGACAAAGCTTCCCTACAATTGAGTAGATAAGCCTGTCTTTCATTTCCCTCAGCTGCCTTTGTTCTAGGGAAATGCTTTCTCCTGGCCAGTCTCTGAATGTTGTTGTTATAAGACAGACAGTGCAAAAATTACAACAGCTGATAAAGTACTGATATTATCATAGCCTTGCTGCTCATAGACTGGGCATCAATGGCTCTTCAGTTGACCAACTAAAGGGAATAGAACTCTTTGCTCCCTTGGTAATCTCTAGGCTTTAGATAATAATGACCGAGTGTCCTTACTTATGTCGGATGATTTTGGTTTGGCCTGTTTTCTGGATGGAAGTACTAGCAGCACCCTGTCCTGGACTGGATATGGAGACTTACCTGAACCAAGGGTTGTATAGTAGAGCGGAGTCAGAGGTAACCTGGTTACCTCGGGTTGTCTGAATCGTGTTTGGAATAGACAGGCCAGACTGAGAACAGAGGTGTGCATGCCAGAACCAAATGTTCCCCCAAATAAATGGCTTTATCAGATGAAACTATAACCCAGATCTGAAAATGACTGAATACAACTTCTGTGGTTTAAAAGAAAAAAAAATCCACTTTAATAGTAAGAGGATTGGTTAAAGTTGAACTTCGGGCCATGAGAAATCCTCACAAGCTTAAGCCACAGAAGGGAGATACACGAAGCTTTCAGAGGTCATGTTTCTACCACTCAAACTGCAGCCAAGGCATAGAGCACAGGGCCCTTGCTTCTAAAACTACATAACTGCAAGACAATGCTGGAAGCCAGTTTTCTACCTGCCAGCACAGCGGCCTTCTAATTATTGTCCATTCATCCAACAAATACTTACTCTTGTCAAGCTTGTATGGGTTTATAGTGAACGACAGAGAACACTAAATAATTGAACTCTAGTAGGCAGATGGTAGACCAAGAATAGAATCCTGTGAGGGGAATTCTGACTACTTATGAGAAAACTATAAGTAAACAAGACAAGAGTCTTGTGACCCCAATCTCCTCAAAACTGTAGAATTGCTCTTAGAATGTGTTTTTATGCTCCTTCTAGGTGTAGCAGATAGGAGTAAGTTTGCTTCCGATTGTTCATTATGACTGGCCATTGTTATTATTCATTACAACTGCTTATTGTTATTCGTTTATATGCCTCTATGAAAAAAAACATGGTTTTTGCCATGAGCAGCTTGCCCTTGTGATTATATATAGCCTAAACTCATGAGAGCTTTACTCATGTGACCTCAGAGTATAAACTGTTTGATGCTCTGGATAAAGTTGGCTATTGCATGAGACTTTGATCCAATCTCATTTTTTAAGCTCTATTCTCCCAGGTTTCACTACCTTTAGAGTGGTAAACAGGCAGAAATGAACAATGAACAACCAAACAAGTCACTGAAATAATCCATATATGATTAGTATTCTCAAAGACATTGTCTTAGTTTAAACAACCTCATTCGGCTCACTGGCCCCTATAGCTATGTCATAATGTAACATGAGTTTAGTCCAGCTTCTAAAATTCCCATCATCTGTAACAGTCTTGACACTGTTTAAAAGTCCAGTGTCTCTTCTGAGACTCAAAGCAATCTCTTAACTGTAACCCCATGTAAAACCCAAGCAAAAAGCAAACCACATGTTTCCAACATACAGTGGCACAAAATATACATTATCATTCCCACAGTGAGGAAAGGGGGCACAGTGTGCGGCTTTCCATGGCAAGTACACCAGGCTCAGAAATCTCAAACATCTTGGGATCTCCAACACAATCCAGGCTTCTCTTTCCCGGCTTTGCTCCGTGAAGGGACACCCCTGCCACATGTTAGCTAGCTGCTTTCTTTAACTGGGGAGGAAGATTCCACAACTCCTTTATTTCTCTATCTTTCTTGACTGGAAAGCCAGAGCCTGGTGTCCAAGGCGATCAGTGCTTCTGCTTGCTGGGGCCAGAACCTTGCTCCTTCATGGAGTTACATTTGCATATGTTTTCCATTGTTGACAGTTTCCTTCCTTTCTTAAGCTTTCCGCTAATTCCTTTCACAAGTTAGAAGCTGTGCTGCGTGGGATCAGACCCTGAGGGTACCACTTCCTTCATTCCCTCTTGAATCAGCCCTTTCTTCGAACTTGAGCACAGGACTTGACTCCAGCATTACAGTTTTCCGTGTTCCTTTTCTCCTCATACTGTACACTTTATATTTCTTTGCTCCACTTGCTCCTCTCATTGATGACCTGCCTAAGAGCGATCAATAATAACCACATGACCCATTCAATCCTAGGCTTTCTTGAAATGTTCTCTGCCAATGCCATTAATCCAAAACTCTTCAATTTTACCTTAGAGAGATTTTTTAGGGTAACGGCAGAGAGCAGACACGTTCTTTGCCCAAAGATTACGAGAATGGTCTCTAGCTTAGCTGATAATATTCTTCCCCTCTGAAACTTCTTGGACTGGGCCCCCATAGTCCACATCACTCTCGGCACCACTGTTTTCCACGATTCTTCTAGGATTGACCATTAAGTCCTGCTTTTGAAGCATCCAACTGCTTTAATAGTCCAAAGCCCTAAAGTCTTCCTCTCCCTCCAACAAGCAGCCTGGTCAAACCAGTCACAGCAATACCTCATGCTGGGTACCACCTTCTGTCCTACTTGGGAGCTTGCCTACAGTTTTGGAGGATTAGTCCATGATCATTGTGCTGGGAAGCAGACAGACACTAGCACTGGAGTGGTAATTGAGATTTGCATCCAAATCCTTAGGCAGCAGAGGGTGGTGGTTGTGGTGGTGGTGTGAGCTTTAGAAACCACTGCAAAGTCCCCCTTCCAGTGACACATCTTCTCTAACAAGGTCACACATACTCCAAGGAAGTCATGCCTAATTCCAATTCTTCTCAGTTTCACTCCTTGATAGCTAAGCATTCAGAGATATGGACCCATGGGAGCCATCATAGATACACAGAGGAAATCTCTGTTTTTTTTTTTCTTTTGTAAAATGGGATTTTATTTTTTTTTAATTTATTTATTTATTGAGGATTTCTGCCTCCTCCCCGCCACCGCCTCCCATTTCCCTCCCCCTCCCCCGATTAAGTCCCTCTCCCTCATCAGCTTGAAGAGCCATCATGAGACAGGGTTTCTCTGTAGCTTTGGAGCCTGTCCTGGCACTAGCTCTTGTAGACCAGGCTGGCCTCAAACTCACAGAGATCCGCCTGCCTCTGCCTCCCGATTAAAGGCGTGCACCACCACTGCCCGGCTAAGAGGAAACCTCTGATCCAAAGCATGGGAGGGTGTTTCTGGAGATGAGAGCCCAGGACAATGCTCCAGCTAGTTCTGAGAAGGCACAAGAGAGCCAGCCTTGTGATAGCTATATGAAGGTCCAATGCACAGCTTCCTTGGGATTAGTGAAGTGACTGAATCGCATGCCAGGAGAAAAGATGATAGATATTTTTAAATTTTCTTGATAAGCAAAAAGGAAACCGGAACCGTGATTATTTTCTGAGAATCTCAAAGAAAAGAATGACTTTCTTGTTAATAGTTGTTTATTTTGAATTATTACCCCATCAAAATATACTCCTAAATTAAGTCATGTTTAATCCCCTCCTTGGTTTACAGCTTTTCCTATTTACTATCACACATAAGAAGTTACCACAAACCTTAGTGGCTTAAAAGTGATGCTGATTTTCTTTGTCTATTGTTGTATGATAAGGCAGAGTTTGATGGGAATAGCTCGTTTCCTTTCCACTCAGGGTTAACTAAGCAGTTCAAGAGAGGAGCTTGTTATTGTCCATTAGCACAAGGGATTCAAGGGATTGCCACTGGTGTAGTTTTCCATGAGAAAGACTAGTCCATTAAAAAATATCTCAAGATGCAATGGGCACTAGGAAGTCTAGCCAGTGAGTAAGGAACATAGATGCTTCTGACTGCCTGACTTCACTTGGCTTTGTTTGTCCGGGTTCACTGTCTGAGAGCAGTAGAGGCAGAGAGAACACCCTACCAAGACAGAAGCAATGGGCTAAGGTCTGTAGGTGAGAAACCTGACCAGGCACAGAATGCCAAGATTCCACTTAGAGGGAAGGGAAATACATCTGTGGAAATTAATGAGAAACACAGATATTCCATTGGAGTTAAAAAAAAAAAAAAAAAACTAGAAACCAGTCAGCCAGAAAAAGATCTAGAGAAATATGGCAGGGGGCAAATTTCACAGTTTGCAATATGATATTTAGAAGGGAAAAGAATTTGTTTTGCTTTCTACAGCAGGAGAACAATCTTTATGTCACATGACGAAGGATAGATACATCCTGATTTCCCCAGATCCTGGTGGGACAGCACCAGGACTGCCCCCTTTACATGTGACACCTTCTTGTAACAGGAGAGTAATAGTTTTAAACTTAAGAGGCAATGGAATGCCTTTGGACCTGGACATACTGAGTAAGTAAATCAAATCATTTTCTCCTTCTGGATGTCTTTAGTCCTGATGATCACCTTAGGACACATTAGGAAGACCATGAAAATTTTGGAAGGATCCAAAGGAAGTGTTCTTTCCCGTAGTGTACGAAGGTTGAACCAGCCAAGCAAGGAAGGGAATGTTTGCGCTGGGAGGGTGTAGAATTTCAACCATAGACCAGAGAAGGCACTCCATCCTCGAAATGCTTGAAGTTTTATACAAGGCCGTTCTTGGGCCACTTGGACTCCTTCTGCTCCGGGATACATCAGGCAAGAACTAGAGTGTTTGATTGTGTTTTCAACCATGAATTTTCTCTGGCCTCATCAGGCAGGCATGGAAAAGATGAGACACCATCATCTTTTCAATTTTGTAGGCAATTGGTAAAGGATGCTCTTTCTTGTCAAGAAAAATCGGCAAAGAACAAATGCGTTAAACAAAAACCCGCGCCACACCTTCATGTACTGCTTTAAGGCTGCATGTACCCTCACTGCTGTCAGGATCACACTCATGCCCACATGTCTTCTAGCATCGTTAATGAGCATCCCTGGATGCTGAAGTGGGGACACTACTCCCTTCTGTCTTCCTCACTTCGGTCTTCTTTCTCACAGCTCCGGAGAAGCAGTCTCAATCATTGTTTGTACTCTGAGCTTCTGCTCCCTGCTTGATCTCCTCACTCTCCTAGCTCCCCGCTTCTCTCCCCTACAGCTGTGTCTTAGCTCAAGCTGCTGTTAGAAATAGCATACAAGAGGCTCATAAATGATGCTTTCCCCTGGCTTTAGGCCTGAAAGTCCTAGTCACAGGCAGTCAGACTCTTGTGAGGGTCTCTTCCAGGTATAGACTGCTGTCATCTCTACACATGCTCACAAGATGGAAAAGCAAGGGCTTTCTGAGAGAGCTGGGTACCATTCCCAACTGCTCTTCCTTCACAACTCAATTTCCTCCTCCAATTTTTGTTGTTGTGTTGAGACAAAGCTTCTCAGTAGCTATGGAGCCAGTCCTGGAACTTGCTCTGTAGACCAGGCTAGCCTCAAACTCAAAGAGATCTGCCTATCTCTGCCTCCCAAAAGCTAGGATTAAAGGTATGCACCTTTGGTGCCTGGCTAAAATCCCCATTTTTAATACTATCATGTTAAAGGTTAGAATTTCAATATTTAAAAAGAGAGGCCACGGAAAGATTGAGCCCGTTGTGACCACAGTCCTTTTTCACTCACAGTTGCTTCTTCTATTGAAGACTGTTCCACTCTTTATGAACCCTTTTGGGTTATAGTCATTCCTTTTTATTCTCATTTCCTTGTTTTAAAACCATCATTTAAACACAAGAAATTCTTCTTCATTGGGAGTGTGCAAAGTGATGTTTTGATCTGATGTGCCTCAGAGGCACCTTTTTCTTTTTAGAGGATGTATTCTGCATTTGCTGAACCGACAGCCAGAACCATAGCTGTGCTGAGTTTAGCCACTACTTAAGTCCTTTTCTACTTCCTAGTCTCTTGTATTATATATGTTGGTTACTTTGAATGCTACTTTAAATTTATTTATTGAGATGTAGTTGCAAATAGCTTAGGCAGTCTTCCAACCTGCTAGATAACCTAGAATGACCCTTGACTCCTGATCTGCTTGCCGTTACCTCTCTTACAGGATGGGCCAACAAGCCTGACTTGAATACTCTTTTAAGGACTTTTTAAACTAATAAAAACTCTGGGAAAGGCATTCATCATCTCTATCTCCTAGTATTTCTGTCTTTAAAATAAAAAAAAAATACTTGGATTAAGTTAAATCAAGTTTATTTTTTTTTAGCTCTGATACTGTGAGATTACATGTTTAGAGCCAAGATTGTCTGTGAATGATGCAAAGTTTAATTCAATAAAACTTCTCCAGCAGTAGACTTAAGTGCACAAAGTACTCGAAGTCTTTGGGGGAAAGCTGATATATTAGAAGGTTTCAGTTTGGGTCATTTCCTCTTAAAATAAGGCATTTGCTTCTTAATAAGAGTGTTAGGTCTTCAAATGAATATGAGCATAAATATTATTATATAGAAAATATATGGTATACCAATTTTGTCAACAATGCATCTCAATTGCAAAACTCCTTAAAATATACCTAGTTATTAATTTATTTATTTAGACAAGGTCTCAATATGTTGCCCTGACTGGCCTGAAATTTTTTTCTTCTTTTTCCTTCCAGAGGCTGGGATTAAAGATGTGCACCATTGTGCCCAGGTCATCCCCAGTAACTTTAAGCGCTTATCGAAAATAGTAAATGTGTATTAGTAAAAACGTGAAGAATTTTCTTAAAATAGTTAGAACCCTAAAGAGTGCCCTAGCCTTGCATCATCAGCCATGGGCATTTATTAATCATCAGGGAAAGCTCCACAAACAGACAGATTTGGTTTCCGAGACATTTTTTGTTTGGCGGTGGTTGAGTGGGAAGAAGAAAGTGGATGTAAGATTAGGGAAAGAACACGACTTATAATAACTGTGGATATTATTAAGCAATAATTCTTGGGGACTGCAGAGCTCATCAGTCCTGCAATAATCTTCAAGCAACTCTGCTGGGTGATGGATGAAGCGTATTTTGGTACTTCATCATAAATTTCATTCTGATCACATTTAACTTAATGATATGCTTCCTCTGAGTGTAATTCAAAAAACAGCCATGAAAGACTGTGTCAACGCCAGCTTCCTAAAAACTAAAAAAAAAGGCATAAATTAAAAATGGGAAGTCAGGGAAGAAAAGAGAGCTATAGCCTTGACACCCAACTCCACCCTTGTGTGACTCGTAATTTGAACATATTATTAGCACAAAATTAAATTTATAGTTGCCCACATCAAAACTGAAATTTCTGAGTTAACTAAGGAGGCTCCTCTGTGAGTAGCAAGTATGGAATTTTATCCTCTAGAAATAGACTGATTTTGATCATTTATATAAGAACAACAAGAACTATTGTGTTACAAAAAGTTCATGAAATGTTAGAGGCAATAAACAAGAACAAGAAAACAACCTCTATAATAACTTGTTATAGAATCATTGATCGGAGGCTTTGGTAGGTGGACGAAAGTTATCTTTCTGAATGGAAGCATCACAGATAGGGTGCCCGACCATATCTGCATCAACCCTTGGGTTAAGGGTGATGCTCTTTCAACACGTAATAGATGTTTCCATATCTGTGTTTCTTGGAAGTAAATCAAAACAATTCTTAAGCTATGTCAGTGAAGAGCTAAGCAATGAAGGCATCCTGCTTCAGTCAGCTCAGTCTTGAAACTTCCTGCTTGCCCTGTTTTTACTAGTGCACTCATCTTTTACGTTAATGATTAAACAAATTAGCACACCATAATGGGTAATGAATGGTGAGCTTCCAGAGTTATGCTATGACAAGGGACAGACAGTTTCACATTGTCAGGTACAGTGATCATAGGGGTTATACTAGATTTCCACTACTGGGTATGGCAGTAACAGAGAGAAAGACATAAGCTTTACGAGCTTCACGGGTAAAATATTTTTATTTAGTGTAATTTCTATAATTTCTTAATTTATAGAAGCAATAATTGCTCATTTTAGAATGTCAGACTGTACAAAGGTAGCTAAAGCATGAAGAGATGAAAATCTCCCACCCTCAACCACTTCAAAATACAAAATAAAATAACGTCTTAGTTATAGTCAATTCATAGTTTTTCTTCACCGACACCAACAGTTTATAGTTTTAAAAAATGTAGAACCAGTGCCAATCTACATTTTCTGTGATTTCTCCTACTCCTTACAGTGCCTTAGGGATTCACAGTCCTGGTCAGTTGAAGGTTTTTACTAATGTAAACCCTGGCAGCCTCCTTAGTGGGAATGCTGAAGATGCTGAAGACAGCCCGCATGCAATCCCCATCTCTCACATTACGCCTTGTTCCCTAGTGGAGCTGTTCACATTCATTTCTTGGGCTCTGAAATCTGGACTGAGGAACGCCTCTTTTCTACTGAGAAATCAAGGCGGCAGAAAGATGTTGCACATCATGCCACTGTTTGAGCACGGTGAAAGGAAGGCAGGCCTTAGGGACCATGGGCACCCAGAGACACAGGAAGAGGAGTTCCTTTCCTTGAATAAAGTCACCCTTTCCTGGAGGCCAAAGGGGGAATTTCACCTAAAATCCCCTTGCTGGCCACAGAAAAGGCAATAAGAATTATTAGTGGTGCCTGGTTCCTTTTGATTTATTCCTTGTTTACTTTTGATTAACATTTTAGTTCCTTACGTTTCTTTTTAATTGATTAACGCTTGCTAGTACTGCTCCAGCTTTACAGGTTGATAGGGGAAGCAGCAATGAATAGTCTTGATTGCATGAGTCCTTATCCATTGACTTAAAATCATTATATTCTCACGGTAGTCTGGTAAACATGGACCTCCCTCTCCTATGACCAAGAGAATAAGAAACTACATAGATGTTACCCATCTCTGGATCCTACTAATATGAAACAGATACAGTGGACTTCACCTTAGAAAATACCCAGAGGCCAGACTTCTCTACCCCTTTGATCTAACCTCCTTTGCCACACAGTAGGCTTGCTGGTATGCCATTGATCAACTTGAGTTCCCCACCCATTGGCTTCTCATTGAAGCTGGAATAAAATTACCCCTGTACTAACCTGCAGAACTCTACAAGAGCAAGCACTGCTTATATTCCCAAACTCATGCCCCTCCAATGAAATTCCACTTCAAAGATTTTTTTCCTTGGACCATTCTTTTCATGATCCTTTAAAACCATGGCTCTAGGGCTGGTGAGATGGCTCAACAGAGAGACTTTGCTGATAAACGTGACAACCTGAATTCAATCCCTCATAGCCATGTAGTGGAAGGGAGAACAAACTCCTGCAGGCTGTCTTCTCACCACCATGCTTGTGCGTGCACACGTATATGCACACGTATACACAAACACAAATAAATGTAGTGTTAAAAAATGAAGTCAGTTTCTGTGTTTTGTCTTCTTCCCCCTCCTGTCTAAACCAAGCACACCATCACATTATTCCATTGCACTTCGTTTCTAGAACCTAACACTGTTTGTCATTTTTTAATTTACTTATTGCTTATCTCTCTTGATAAATAAGTATAGAACCCAAGATGGAAGGGCTATCTCATCCAGATGACTCTGTCTCAAGAACTTGCAACATTTTTTTTTTTTTTGCACAAAGCTGATGCCCCAGAAAAGTGTTCTAAGGGACATAATAGATCCATGACTACTGTCGCCTCACTAGCACACTGCGCCAGAAGAAGTGGCCTCTGAAAGTCACTCTGTATGGCTGCTCTTAATCATCTTACTGTCTCTGCGCGTTGTCCTTCCACGCCCCGCTGTCCTTATGTTTACAGCCCGTTCTCAGCCTACTCTTTGAATCTCATTTATTTGCTATTTCTCAACACCCCCTCTTTAATGTCCCATACGTAGTCAACTGCTTTCTCTTCACACCTTGGGGGTAAGAAGTCAAGAAAAGCGGTCACTCTGAACAGAAGAGATAGCTTTATCTCTCAGGTTCTGGACTGCGCAGCATTAGCCTTCCCCGTGGGAGCCTTGAGCCTGCTGAAGATGAAAACAGAAAATCAAAAGTGTTCAAACCTGTTGACTTTATCATCTACCCATGTTGCCTAAAGAACATCTGCACTATCAATCTGTTGAAGCCATAGAAGAATATTAGACTCACAGAGCATCTTCAAGCATGTCAACTCTTCTGCCTGCCCGCGTTTGTACATGAAACATGCCTAGTGCTCTCCCAGGAACGCACACGCCACCAGCTGGTACTTTTCATCGCTAATTTTTAACCTAAGAATTAACTCTTAGAACCCCTGTGTTATGCCAGAGATCAGTTGAGGCCTTTGTTTGGCTAATCTCCCTCCAGCTGCTCGAGGGCATGCTGGACTTACTTGTACAAATAACAAAACTCAAACCTAGTTTCCCAGCATCACATATCGTCAGCCCATTCCAGGGACAAGACTTGAACTCAGGCCATGACAAACAGTGGAATCTTAAACAAAAAAAGTCCACTTCTCCAAGATTGGTAGGCAACACCCTCAGGTACCTCTTCTGCCTTGGAGACTCAGTACAGCTGCAAGTATCATACCTTCAAAGTGTGATCGAGCCGGGCGGTGGTGGCGCACGCCTTTAATCCCAGCACTCGGGAGGCAGAGGCAGGCGGATCTCTGTGAGTTTGAGACCAGCCTGGTCTACTGAGCTAGTTCCAGGACAGGCTCCAAAACCACAGAGAAACCCTGTCTCAAAAAACCAAAAAAAAAAAAAAAAGTGTGATCCAGTCATTTTAGCCTTGCTCCAGCATCATGAAGACCTGGAGAGAGTGCTCAGCTTCTCTGGTTTCCCTATCACTGCAGAGTGTGAACGGTGTTCCAACAATCCACTCTGGTCTCTGTAGGTCTGTCTGCTCACCTTCTCCTATCATTACGTGGTGTAAATGGTGTTCCAGCTGCTCACAGTCTGCTCTGGTCTCTGTATGTCTGCCTGCTCACCTTCTCCTCTGCATCCCCTCATCCCTCCACACTCAACTCATACGTCCCTAATCACCTCCTTAGAGGACTTGATGAGTTCCCCGTGATGTGTCTACCATGTCGTTCACTGGACTTTATCACATCTCCCATCATCCTCAGCTGTGGTCACTGTTTTACATCTCTCTTCTGAGAAGAATTTCCAAGATCAGGCTTTGGAGTTTGTTCCAAGGGCATGCTTGATACTGTGATACCTTTCGGAAACTTTTTTAAATTCTGAAAATCGAAAGAATACACAGAACAGAATAACCAAAATATTAAAAATGCCAATTGTAAAGCTTTTGTGAAGTTGTTTGGCTGTATCGACAGGAGCTAAGCATGATGTAAGATCTAGAAATTCTACTTCTGAGTATATTCTCTAAGGAAACAAATATTTATGATCACCCAGTAACTTACTCCAGAAGGTTTATAATGGCTACGGTTTATGATACCAAAGACTGGAAAGCCCCCAAATACCCACAAGCGTGACAATTTACAAAGAGACAATGGTATTTATTGGCATGGCATGTGTACATAGGACTACAAAGTGCAACGGTGAGGTAACAAGAAGGAAGCCATGATAGACATCACAAACAGCACTGAAGACCATAAAAGGCCAGGCACAGAAGGGCATGTCTGTGTAATTCCACCTCACAGGCAGAAAGGGGAAAAGTGGATCTCTGGGTTCGCAGTGCGGTGCTCTTTATGGAGGAGGACCTGACTGGAAGAGATCCCATGGCTTCTCCCTGGCTGTTGCTGTGCTTTGTTCTTCTGGGATCTGGCTCTGAAGAGTTCTCACTGAGGGCATAGTGTTTGCTGCTCTCAGATCTGATTGGTACTGTGATAAAGTAGTGGAGATGCAGTATGAGGAGAGGAAGGAGGGCAAATAAAGGAAACACAGTGAAGAGACACTATTTTGCAAAGTGCAGTGAATTGGGGAGAGAAAAAAAAGGCTCTACATCTGCATGAAATTCCAGGTCTCACAACGTACTTCAGCGCTGTCTCCAGAATGATAGAATCGCATCCAAGTTAGCATGGAATCTCGCTGGGAAGCTAAACCCTGTGTGTGTGTGTGTGTGTGTGTGTGTGTGTGTGTGTGTGTGTGTGTGAGAGAGAGAGGGGGGAGGGAGGGAAGGAGGGAAAGGGAAGGAGGGAGGGATGGAGGAAGGGAGGGAGGTGCAGATAGAGAGAGAGAGAAAAAGAGAGAGAGGAGGGAGGGAGGGAAAGGGAAAAAGGGAGGGAGGAAGGGAGGGAGGTACAGATAGAGAGAGAAAGAGAGAGAGAGAGAGAGAGAGAGCACAAAAGCACATGGTATGGAGGCCTAAAATCAATCTGGGGTGCTATTCCTTAGGTGCTGTCCAGTTTTAGCAGACAGAGTTTCTCACTGGCCTGGAATTTGCCAAGTGAGCTTATTCTAACTGACTAGCAAATCCCAAAGATCCGCCTGACTCTACCTCTCAGGGGTTAGCCCTCAGAATGTGGGTTCTGGGGCTCAACCTCAGGTCCTCGTGTCTTCAAGGCAATGACTTTAATGACTGAACTATCTCCTGAATCTAGAAGTTGGAGTCTTGCTCTATGTCTAAAATTTTAGGTCACTTTCTGTCCAACTGAACCCTTACTCTTCGTCAGGCGCCATGTGGCATCCCTAAAAATGGGCATGTCGGACCCAAGCATCTGTGTGTCCAACAGCGAATGCCCAATTCCAACTCCTTCAGCTTGGAACAGTTTTACTTGGCTTGGAGAGGGTGGCGATTGTCAATTGTGCATGAAGGAAGTAGTCTGATTACATGTAGGCATCTCTCCTTTCCGGACAGTGGAACTGACGGGTGTTCACAGCCCCTGCTAATTTGCAAAGAGTGGATTCTTTTCACAAGCCCGTGGCTCTGTCTGGCAATGTTCCACGGCAATGACACATCCATGCTGTTTCTTTAATAAGTTCAAGGTTATATTTCTTCCCTGTCACAGGACTAGGATTTGATCTGTGTTTCTTGGCCAGGGTAGGTACATGAAGATCAAACACGAGCTTTGTCAAACGAGACAGTGGTTTTCTGCTGAAGAAAATGAATTTTCCCCCTTTTCCTAAGGCAAGTAAGTGAGAACATTGGGAGCGATGATAGTGTTGAATTTCAGATTCTGTAAACTAGCAAAAGCCCCGCTATGACACAGTGTTCCTGTCTATACATTTTCACGGCTCCTCGGGATTACAAAACAAACCTCAGACTGACCACTATGATGGATACTAGTCCTTAATACTGATACTGGATATGAAAAATGTTGTATATTTGATTTGAAATGAGTACACTTGTGTGTGTGTGTGTGTGTGTGTGCGTGCATGTGTGTGTCTCTGTGTGTGTGTGTGGTCCATACATTAGAGTAACTTGAGGACACAGGGAATCACAGGTCATAAATTAGTGAGTAAAACTGTCTGAATGACACCCCCTAGCTGCTCCCCTTTTCTAGAGAGGTACACACCTTTACTTTTATGGACAGTTAAAAGCAATTGTGTCCATCCTATATGCTTGTAAGATTTATAATTGTCTTTGGTCTGCATGTAAGATTTGTGTTCTCATATAAACTCAGTAGCCAGAGTCTCATCTACATGATGAAACACACAAGCACTGTTTTATTAGAACCATGGTCGACACTTACTGGCTTCACTCTTTTCCTTACTACTTTGACTAAAATTTTCCCTTACGGTACCCAGAATTCTTGGGATTCCTCATACACAGTAGACCTACTTCCTCAAATAAAAATATCCCTGGGAATTTACTGTCTTCATTTATTATAGATTATGAGAAGTTGTGATCAATTAAAATATAGTGTGTATAAGTTTAAGTTTCCTGTAGGCTGATTTCAATAGCAAACGGGGTCATATTCTGAGGCTGGTAGAGGACATGAGTTATGAAAAGAGAAAGAGAGGGGGTTTTCGTAGGGTGGAAGCATGTGTCCCTTATTACGATTAGCATAGCATCTTCTGATGCTTCGACTGATAAGCAAAGTGGTTGGAGGGGTGTGGAAGCAAATGCCAACCAGGTACCTGAGCAGCTTTTGTAAATCCAGTAGCTAACCAAAGCAACTGGGGCCCATTACCTCAAGATCAATTTCTAGCCCTGTGTAAAGTGAAGGGGAAGCCACCAGAGGCTGTATGCCCCAGAGGGCTCGTAGGGCTGGGGAACTCCAGGCTCCTCCAAAGGAGATTAGGGATTGTGTCTTGCTCCTGCCTCTGGCCCTTGCTCTGTTCATTCTTCTACCCCAGTTGCTGGCAGAAGCCCCCAGTCTGCTCAGTTATTTGAAATGAATCATGCACTTCTTTGGGAAATCTTGAAATTCTTTATATGCCTTAAGGGGGAAAATATGTGTGTGTGTGTGTGTGTGTGTGTGTGTGTGTGTGTGTGTGTGTGTGTAAACAAGGGTATCTGTCTTAGTTGAGATTTCCTAGAATGACACCCACAATGAGGATTTCAAGGAAAGCAGTTTATTTGCATAGTATAAGGGACAAGGGGACACTCAAAGACTCATCCTAGACCAATTTCTTAAGGAATTATGTCGGTGGGGGTGGGGCACCTGACAGTAATGTAGCCCATGGGTAGATGAATGACTTTGCCTATTAACACCTTTGAGAAGGACCAAGTTACATGTTCGACAATGTTCTCAGCTTGGAAATTAGGCAAGATGGAAGGGAGTCTGTGAGTCACTAAGCACCTTCTGCAAGAGTCCCGGGGACTCTTCAAGCTCTTCTGACTCACTGTGTCTCACAGGGCTCGTCCGTGGCTTCTCTTTATGAGAGTCTCTACCTATGGACTGGCATGATAATGGCCTTTGTCACTCTTGGGAAGAAAGGTGCCCTGGCCCATGATGCCATGAGACTAGGAGCTCTAACTCGGATGGGACGCTCCTCCAATTTTGTCCCAAGCAATGGTTGAGTCAATAGGGCAGTTCTATCCCAGACTTTAGGATACCAAGTTTCATCAAGGCTGTGTACTAGAATTATGAGTCACCATGGCAGTAGGAATTAGGTACCAGAACATTTACACACCAGGTCATTCTTCAGTTCTCCAGGTCTTTTCATCTCCTCCAGGAAATGGAGAAACTGGTGCAAAAAGGCCTGGTTCTTTCATGAGCCAGAAAGACTTAGTCATATATAACCTGTGGATAAGTTGACCCTCACAGGCCATAGTGCTATGGCAAAGATAGTGTTATGATGCCGGAAAGTTGTAATATCGCATATTCCTGGACCTACAGAGGAACAAAGACCCCCTAAGGCCATTGCAAATCAAAAACCTTTAAGTCCAAAGTGCATTGAACACAGTCACTCTGTTGAATGTAGTAGGCATTTACAGCCAAATCACCTGCCTTAAATGGGCTCACAACACTTGTATTAAGGTTGTTTCATGCAAAATTTACTTTATTTTAAAATGTTGGACACAACAGATGGAAACAGAGGTAATGACTCACATCAGAGCACTGGACTGAGCTCCCAACATCCAGTTGAAGAGTGGAAGGAGTGAGAATATGAGCAAGGAAGTCAGGACCATGAGGGGTTCATCCACTGAGACAGTTTGATTGAGCTAATAGTAGCTCACCAACTTCAACTGGACTGGAAGTGAAGGAGCATGGGAACAACCAAGCCCCTCTGAAGGGGGTTGACAGCTGGGACAAACTGTGGGGCCACTGATAGTGACACTGAGATGTGTCTCTACTGCACATACCGGCTTCATGGGATCCTATTCTCTTGGAATGTAAACCTTGCTCAACCTAGATGTAGTAGGGAGGGCCTTGGACTTTTCACAGGGTGGGGTGCATGGCACTCCCTTAGGGTTGGAGGGGTGTGGGGGAGGGTCTGTGGAGGGAGAGGGAGGGGACTGAGAAGAGGGGAGGGAGGGAGAATTTAGATTGGAATTTTTTAAGTAATAATAAAAAAGAAAGAAAGGAATAAAATAAAATAAAATGTCGGACATTTTGCATGATAAATTGGATCCCGTACTGAACGTAACAAATGGACTAGTCACATGGGTAAACAGTTGCCTGGTCATACTGAAGTGGGGTCATGATTCTGTTGACACTCCATGTTCTCCTGCATTAATAGGCAAGACCAGGGGCCCTGCTGGCTTTTTAAAAACCTTTAGATAAGTGGATCAATTATAGGATCTCTTTAAGCACGGCGTGGCATATCCATAATATTAAATGATACTTGCTATACAAAATGGGAATCCCACGTCTGAGTTTTGACTCAAGACAAATGAAAATCGAGGTTCACGGACAAAGTTATGTGTAGTTGTTTGTAGCGGGTTTACCAATAATTGATAAAATATAAAGAGAACTACTGGATGAGTTAGTGGTGTGCCGACAACATATCGGGGGTGCAGCTGGTCAATGAGCTCCTAAAAACCAAAAGCAACAAACTAATATCCTGAGCAGCAGTGTGAAGGAATCTCCATGTGGTGTTCCATGTAGGAAAAGACTACTGACTACACAGCCCCCCAAATATGATGATACCTATGGAAAAGCGAAGTTGTGAGGGACAGAACACTGGTTGCAGCTGCCTGGACCTTCCTAACCCTAATCTTAGGAAGAGGGGACATGGAAACAGCTCAAGGGGTTTTGCAGGGAGAGGAACTATTCAGGGCTGCCTGAAACACCTGTCAAAACAGGCTAAATAAATTATACCTCAGTGAACCTGCCTCCCACAAAATAAGAAAGAGAAAACGGGTATATCTATATTAAGTCACTAAGATAATGGTGACTTGGGAAGGAATAGAAAGGTATCAGAAGTGTCATAAAAGCCACAAGGAGGTTTGGTAGTGGGGTAATAAGATATTAGGGTATCTCTTCCAGAACTCAAAGTTGCTAATAGTTTCCTTGGGCCACGAGTTCTGGTTGTGACCCCTTTTTTCAATTATTCTAAGATTATCAATATCAATGCTCCCCCATCTCTCTCTTGCTCTCTCTCTCTCTCTCTCTCTCTCTCTCTCTCTCTCTCTCTCTCTCTCACACACACACACACACACACACTGACCTGACCTACTCACATGCACACTGACCCCCCTATGTTGACCAGACCACACACACAGACATAAACACTGACCTAACCCATTCACATGCACACTGACCCACACACTCACCTGACCCTTCCCCACACTGATTCAACTCTCCCCCCCCCCACACACACTCACTCACTCACTCAACCCCTCACATTCATTCAGACTTCCCCCGAGTCACACTCACACAACCCACTCAAACACACACTGACCCACCCCGACACATACACACACTCACCCAACCCACTTACATATACACGGACCCACAGATAGTCACCCAAGCCCCCCACACTCACCTGATCCCCCACACTCATCCCCCCACACTCAGCGGACCCACTCAAACACACACATTTACATATACACACCCCCAACCCATGTACATATACACTGATCCACACATACTTACCTAACCCCTCACAGTCAGCCACACACACACATTCACCTGGTCCCCCCCACTCACCCCACACACTCACACAACCCAAACACACACTGACCCCCGTGCACACACGCACACACACCCAACCTACTTACATATATACTGAACCACACGCATACTCTCCCAACCCCCTCCACTCACCCCCCACTCACCTGACCCCCCCACTCATCCCTTCCCACACTCACCCTACCCACTCAAACACACACTGACCCACTCACACACAGAACATAACAAGCTTTGCAAAATGCAAACATTTCCATAGCTGCCAAAGGTCAGGCTGAGGATGCAGCTTAAGACCTCGAATTTGTCCAGCTGTCATCTCCCAGTCTCGGTCAATACTGTGAGTGTCCAGTTCTATCCTGAACGTACCTGCAAATACATCTACTTGGAAAATACTGGCAAATAAATTTAGAGAGGTTTAAAGTGGAATGAATACCTCAACCTACGGGGTGGAAAAAACCTGTGTTCTGCTCCTGTGGGCAACCCAACCTGTTTAAACTGCTAAAAACACTCGGGCAGAACAAGAAGAGCTGAAAAAATAAGCCCTTAAGAAAACAGTTCCCTCAATATTCCTAAGTTTAATGGCTCAATATTTAGCACGAGTTTCATAACTCTGGCTTTTTTTGGGTGAAGGAAGGCAGGGGAAATGGGAATACAGTCAGGGGTTTCAAGACACTTGCTGTTTGTAAGGCTTCTTTTTTATGTACCGTGATACACACAACCTTGCCAGGCCTGGGGTCAGGCTGTTTCCTCGCAGTGAACGCTCAGGGGGAAAAGAGGGAAACTGGGTTAGGCTACCGGGGAAAATATGAGGAGTCTGGAAAACGTCATCCCAAAGTCTGACCACAATCCTCCATGACTTTTGCCTTTGCTCTCTATCCTTACACACCTAACAGGACCCCGGTGCGGTGACACTGATGAGCAAGAGAAAGACACAGAGCCACTGGGGACAACAAAGCCGGGTGAAGGCTGTCACTTGGGGCCAGACAGGCTGAGACGCCCACTAAAGTGAACTTAGACCATTCGTTCCTCTTTGTCTTTGTCTTTTACTTACAAGCTGGGCAAACCTGGCCAAGCTTTTAAGCCTCTCAGAGGCTTAAACTTTCATCTTAAGTGGTGGTGATAATAACGCTACCTAAAACATGTATTTGAGAATGAAATGATAAATGTGTGCAAAAACCTTGGATGTCACCTGACACAAAGTACTTAGACACAGATGAGAATAATAACAGCAGTAATCTCATGTTAAGGGGGGTGGGTAGTGAAAGAGACTCCAAGACAGTAGTGGTACTGTATTAATCAGTGGGTGCTAATATAACAAATAGCTGGATTAATCATCTTACTAAGGGAAAATGCTGATTTTGCTCATGGTTTCAGAAGTTTCAATCTAAAGTTGGTTGATTGCATCTTACTGGGGCCTGTTGGGGGGGGCACTCAGCAGGGCAAGCTCCTCACCTGATCTTTATTGGAAGTAGAGAGATAAGAGGGGGCCGGGTCTTAGTCTCTTCTTCAGGGCTATATTCCCAGTGACCTAACACTCTCCCACTGGGTGCCACCTCTTCCAGGTTCCACCCCTTCCGACAGTGCCAAAGTCTGGACCCGAAGGCTTCCTTCCACACAGGGACCTTGGTTGCATAGGGGACTCAAATGCAAACTCAATCCTCGAGGAAGAGTCAGAGCGGAGCAGGTAACACAGTCATTCCACTTAGGGGGCAGGAAGGATATGGCAATGGTAAGCAGAAAAGACCCTGGCCCACTCAGAGCAGATTGAGATCCTGGCGACCTAAGGTGCTGTGACGGTAAAGTGGCTGTCCCAAACACAGCCACGTCTAGACTGAATCAGATCCTTTCTTTTGAAAAGATAAGCATCTGATTTCCTCTAAAGACTGGTGCTTGAGCAAGCACCCAACATGCTGCCCCTTTCCTGAGGGTCAGAGGAGACCACAGAGGCAGAAGAGGGGGGAGAGGCCAGAGACTCGGGGGGAGCGAAATGGAGACAGAAGCCAAGATACCAAGGGTGGGAACTTGCAGCCCTCTATAAAGTTGAGTAAGAAAATTTGGTTAAAATTTTCATATGGTAATTCTCTTACTTTTAAGGAATGGAATTCAGTGGCATTTCCTAGTGGAAATGCAGGGAATTGGTGAACATGGAAATTACTTTTTAAAAAGAAAATGTAGTAACCCTGGTGCTTAGTGAGACCGTGCTGGGAGACCCAAGGAGGAGAAGGAATGAACAGACTCCGGAGGCGACATTACTAGAACTCTGATGAGGAACTGGTCCCTCCTTCACCTTCTTTCATTCTGTCGACATTTATGCCAGACTTAATTCCACCCTGCCCTGCTGATACGTAGAATGCAGGCAATTCTGCTTTCCTTCGGAGTATTCTGAGTGACTATGACACTTACGTCAATCCTTAAGCCTGACACTAATTTCTGTTTCTCCCTTTTGAGGTCCAGAATTGTGGGCATCCTAAGGACAAAATACTCAGGGAACAGTGAAGGATGTCAGCTGGTCCACACTCGGTGCTGGGTGAGATCTTGTCTTCCCACTCCCTTGCCTTCCATGAGGATGGTGCAGCTGCGTCTAAATCTGGTGCAAATATCATTGCTTTTTTTTTTTTCTGATTGCTTGAACTTCCGTTGTGGCTTTTGGCCTCATCTTTGTTTACTAAATAACAACACACACACCTTCATACAACGCACACTGGTAGTCATACAGTGCACATGCACACACAACGTTCACACAGTGCACACTGACACTTATACATGCTCATGGACAGATACACATAAACATTCACACATGTGAGCACACCTACGCAGGCAAGCACACAGGGACACAAAATGGGTGAAATCAAAGTCAACAGAATGTGGTTAGCAACATTTTCAGAGGCTAGAGGTAGCCAGCAGTCTGCTAGGTGTGTGATTGGGTGGTGGCCTCCAGCTAACTTTTCTTAACATGAAACCATGTGTGGTATAGTTCTACTGCAAGATTCAGCAGTTGGACATCTAAAGTTTTTTAGCAGAAAAAAAAGAGAATATTTTTAAGAGCTGGAAGCATAAACTTTTTGGCACTGTCAAAACTTGACCCAAGATGTCCTTCAGACACCGGTGCCTGCCATTCATCACCCTTCGCTGTGCAATTCGGGAGGCCATCATTGTCCAAACCTTCATTCAATATTTCATTTGACATTAATAGCTTGCCCATTTGGTATAGCTATACTAATATGTAAACGTTCTATGTGTATGTTGAGTTTGGAAAACTTTTTAATTCACAATCAGGGAGATAACAAAAGCCCCATTAAAATGTTGGGCTTTCAAATTAACAAATGCTAGGACTGTTTTTGAAATCAACAATCTTGAAATCCCAAGATAGACACCATATGAATAAGTAAATAAACCTTGCTGGCAGATGCAGCTCCTTTAGCTTCCTGTGTATGTAGGTGATATATACCATTCAAGAGAAAGCTCTAGGGCATGGCTTTCCTACCTTTGCTTCTGTTCCCAGTGCTTGCTAAGGCAGCATTTCTTAATAAAGTTGCTCATCTGATTTGGGGTTTTGGGGCACAGTTATGAACAACGCCTACCCGACTTTTTAGAACTTTGTACATGCTGTGTTTGAAAGAACTTGTTCACATGTAGGACATCCCAAAACATCTACAAGTCCATGTCCTATGAGGTAATCTTTTAGGCTCATAAGTATTTGCAGGCCTTAGTTTCTCCATCTGTAAAACAGGAGCAATACCTACTTCACAGACATCTTGTGGGACTTACCCGAATTTTCCATGCCCTCGCGACTTAGAAAGGAATAAATAATCCTGGGTTTCATTTGTTATTTTCCTTTTAACCAACAGACCTCCTGGAGAGTCCACAGTCCAGCACAGATGCAAACACAAGTCTACACAAGTCTATGTGCTACAATAGGTCCTGGTAGAAAGAAAGGGCACTGGAATCTGAACAGGGGAGTAGAAAAGCCTCCAAAGAGGAGGTGAACTTTGATTCATTTCCTGAAGAAGGAACTCGGTTTCCCTAGAGAGATCAAAGAAGTCACAGGCATAATGGACTGAGGACAGCATCAGCACAGAGTTGGATGTCTGGTGAATTCATGGAGAGAGATGTGGGTTAGGGGTGTGCTGGGGAGACCTAAGCACTTCAACATGTGCACACCTTGTGTGTTTATAGATATCAGCTGGTTTCTTTCTTGGAATTTACATTCCAAAGTTTAACATCATTCAATGATTTAGGACGAGCCTTCTAGGCATGATCCTTCCATTACCATGACCTGTCACCTTCCATTGACTCCAAAACCCACAGACTTGTCTCCAGTGGACAGACACTTAAATGCAATAGGGCCACTGTGAAGCAAGTTGAGTTATTGTTGTGACATTGACGGTGACAGCTACAATCACATGGCATTGGCTGGTAGGGAGATAGGATTTCCTGAACTCTAATGGTCAGACTACTGTGTGGAGTATTCAGTTTTGCTTTGGACACCCATGTGGCCAGCCGGACCTGGTGAAGAGGTGAAGGGGGATGACACTCAGAGAGCCCTACTACAGTTCCCTCTCTCGGGGCTACTTACCCCCTGTTTGGTCAGTAGCCCAATTAGATTGACTAAATTATTTCCAGACTCTTGTCCACCAAGGCCAGGCAGTGGGAGACTGTGGCAGGATGCAGGGGCAGGAAAAGGGAGTGGAAGGCCACATGGTTTATTCCACTTATGTCTGGCCTCTGGTTCTTGTGGTGGCAGTGTCCATCTGTGGCCCCAACTCTTGACAGGTACCCTATCCTCCTGTTCATCTCCTTCCAATGCCTTCTTCTGCTCCCCACTACTATTGCCAGTCCTGGTGACCATCCCTTCCCTCTTGGCTCCTTTTTCTCTGTCCACATGCCCATGCTGAGGCCTATACTAAGTATACACAGTATAACCATTTGGAATAAACCACTCCTTTCCCGTAGAGACACCAACCAATCCAATTCCTTGCTAGTCCATCCTTTATCCTGGGGTTGCTTGAAGGAGACAATGACATCATTGTTTTAATTAGTTCTTTGGTAACTTCAAACCGTGAGTCTTGACTATATTAACCGCCTCCTCTAGCTTTTCCCAGATCCCTTCCCTGTCTACTTAACTTGGTGTCCCTTTTTTTCACCTGTCAAATATAATTTGTGCTGTCCACAGACTATGAGATGTCTGGTCTTCCCTAGAGCATGTTCTACATACTGAGTCTTCCTCTCCCAGCAGCTATCAGTTGTTCAGAGCTCCTGTGGGACCTTAATGCATCCCTTCTCTCTGCATATTGGGATTTGTTCTGGCTTGCCTTTCCAAGGGACTTATACATCCTGTCATAACCATGGTGAGTTCGTATGTGCAGAGGACTGGAGATGTTGTATTTGCTCACTGCTTCTGGTTCTTAACAGTCTTTCCCATCCCCTCTTCTGCAGTGATCTCTGAGCCCCGGGGAGATGGTGCACACAACATAGATATTTCATTTTAGTCTGAGCATTCCACAGGCTCTTATTCTCTGCACCTTGACTGGTTATGGGCCTCTCTGTTAATCACTGTTTACTGCAAATAGGCATTTCTCTGGTGAGAGTTCAGAGTTTCTCCATGGGTATGAAGATAAGTCTTTAGGAGTTGGTTGAATACTATGTCCAATTAGCAGAATAGCAGTAGTAGGTTCTCCCCTGGGTACTAGGCCCTGTCTTCCACAGTTTCTTGGACCAGCATTGGTACCAGGCACAGATTTCATCTAGTGAAGCAGGATTTAAATCCCAAACTGCTTGGTTACCCTTGCAATGTTCCTGACATGTTCGCACCAGTGAGCATGTCCTGTAAGGCAAGTTCTTATTGTCCATAGGTAATATTTATGATTCCTTTCCTCCTCTGGTAGTTTGCATATTACCTTCCAGTACTATGCAAGCTAGCTAGTAGGGAATGACACTTCCAAGGTCAGTACTAACTTAAAATCGCCATAGTCTATGTTCCAAGTATGGTGTGTCTGAAGCAACCGAGTCTTAACATCAAATTCTGAATGGTAACCAGTATCTTTGGTAAGAGCCTGCAATTTTTGAGGGTGTATGGGACCTCAATTACCAAAAATCTGAAATAGGAAGGGTTAAATTAGAGCTGACAGGTAGGGGAGGTGAGAAATAAATATGAAACGAAGCATAAATAGCTCCAAAGACCCTTTGAAAAGGTCACATGGGAATCTGTCCGATGCTGAAGAAGCTTCAATATTCAATATATATATGACAGATATACAGAAAGACAGACCGAATGTAGTTCTATAATGGGTTAATAGTGCCCTGGCTAGATGCCACAGCCTAACACATAAAAACTCCAGTGCCAAGAATGAACAGGTTTCCTCCTTTGGAGCTATTGTCATCATGTGTCTTGATATAGAATCTTCTAAAGATTCTCCTGGGGGCTTATATATTGGCTGCTATTGTCATTACAGTCATTGTTGAAGTGCTAATTGATGGTAGAATTAAGGGATGCTAGATCTGGAGAGCGCCTAGGGGATTGCCTCAGACAACCCTGACTTTTATATTCAAAGAAACGGAGGCCCACAGTGCTGTCTCACATCCACACAGCTTCCAGGTAGTGGAGCTAAGGATAGCATCAGTCCGCATTGTAAGAGAGCCAGCTGTGTTTACATCCATTCTGTTTGACTTCTTTAATTAAGCTGTTGATTCCCTCGATGACCTCATCCACTTGTTTTAGAAATGAGTTACGTAAGCCCGGCTCCTCCACAAACACTTTATTTGCTCCCTCTGAGAAGAGCATCATGCCGTCCCAAAATAAGCAGGAGTCCAAGAGAATACCCCATTTCATTGCTCCTGTGCCGGCGGCTGACTCATTTACTCCTGGGCCTGTGAGCTCGCGCTCATCAATCACTCATCCTCAGAAGAACTCTCCCCAACCGCTGTCCGGCCTCCCTGTCTCCCAGGGCAACACTCTCCCGCACCGCCCCCCAACTAGGTTTCCCTGTTACACTGTGGAGGAGGCCACTTTCAGGTTCTCACCTCTGCACAGAGAACAGAGTCTGCTTGTGAAGGCTAAAAAACCCTGAAAGCAACGGAACGAAAAGTGGACATTTTTGTCTTGTTTTGTTTTTAACAGACGTCGGGTTTTCCCAGATTTTAAACAGGTACACAAACAGGAACACATTTCAGGGGGGCTGGACCCAGGAGAAGCAGTCAATATCCTTCCCAAGTTCAATGTATAAGAGGCTTAAACATCATCTCCAGCCCCCCACAAAATGGGAGCAAACTTTAAATTACCTTCTTAGCATGACTCCTCAACACGTATCAGCTTGGAATCGTAGCCACCTGATCTTAAGTCATAGAATGCCTATGCTTCTATGTTGTCCATGGAAACGGCTGATTGGGCAGTAAAGTATTAGCGGAAACATTTAGGGTCACCGGGTTAACAAATCAAATCAGGTTGGGTTGGGAGACCAGAGCAGGTAAAGCTTGTCCTCGGGTGATCTTTCCCCTCCACTTCTAGGAGGCTGGCATCCTCGGGAGGTGTGGGGGAGCTGTCACAGTAGCTGCAGGTGCAGACTGCAAACCATGATGCTTTGCTTTCTCTCAGCAGCTTCATCCCAGGGCTCTGTTCACTGGCCCCCTGAAGCATGTTCTGAGCGCTCTAAGCACTCCACAGACAGGCTCACCCAATCAAACTGACCAGGTGGGGGGAGAAAGCGGAAGACTCAAACTTCCTTCTGTGCCCTTCTTGATATGTAACACATGATGGATCTTTATTATTGGGATGGAAACATCTGCATTCTCAGCACCTTCTGCAGTCCTATCAAGCAGAGTCCCTCACAGGGACGAAGAACCACAGTGGTGAAGGCATATCGAGAAAGGAGGAAAGGAATATCTGTGATTCCAGCTATAGGGCATGGGTTCACATATACTTTTTGCTCGTTTAATTTTTGCATGAAGTAAGTGAGGTTTGTGGTACTAGTGTCTGTATGGACAGTGGTAGAGGTTGTGCACAGCATAAAGAGGTCTAGGGAAGTAGGAAGGCATTGGGATTCAAGTTCATACCCAACATCTGCAAAACAACTGGAGGAGGCATCCTTTTCTATTTTGCATATAGACATCTGTCCCTCTACCTTCTTCCAAAGTAGTCCTTAGGCAAGCATTTGCACACTGGCAGCTAGTTGGGAGAAAGAACAACTGGGAAACCAGGTGAGAAGAGAAAGGGAAGTGGTGGGTAGATGGTTAGGCTATGAACAAGCAAAGTGAGCGGAACAATCCTGGTTAGGACCAAAGGGCCTGGCTGTCTTCTCTTCTCTATCCCCTAACTCAGGAGCAAAGGGTTACTTTTGGAGAGCTAGAGTGCCGGTACAGGTGAAGATCAGAACTCTGTAGCTGAGCCCAACTACGGGAGCCCTTCCTGAGGTAGGAACTCCCTGTAGGTAATTTGAGGAGGACAACATTTATTCAAGGCAGACATGCTAGGAAGAATATTCAGGAACATGGTTGCCCGTGTGCATGACATTCAGTTTAGTGACATCTGTCTTGTAACTGCTCCTCTCAGAGAAGAGGACTGTAAGAAAGAGAGTTGTCCTTTCTTTAGCGGGGAAGTGTGGGAGAAAAGACTGACTCCAGATGTCTGGCGATCCTACCACATTCCAAATGCCAGTCGCCGTTACTGTCATTTACATAAATTCTGTAATGAGCCATACCATGTTACAGCATAAATTGACTCAGACTGACTGAGGAAATCAGGGTCTCATTAATGAACAAATGTGAGAAATGATTCAAGTGGAAGCTCATGACAATTTTACTAGAGACTAAAAAGAGAAATACCTACCGTGGCAGCCATCAATCTCTGCTAGAAGGAGAATGGAGGAGAAGAGGGAGAGAAACCATGCCTGCCGAGTTACCAGTATGCAGGTCTGTCATTTGGTGCCAGTCAGGAGGTAGAGGGACACTTTGGAAAAAGGACATTCCTATTTTCTGGCCAGCATCCAAAAGAAAGAGACAGAAAAAAAAGAAAGGAAGAAAGAAAGGAAAGAAGGAAGGAAAGAAGGAAGGGAGAAAGGAAGGAAGGAAGAAAGAAAGAAAGAAAGAAAGAAAGAAAGAAAGAAAGAAAGAAAGAAAGAAAGAAAGAAAGAAAAGAAAGGGCGTACCACCAGAAACATGAGCAGATCCAAGGAACATCAAGGCAACCTCATGGCGGCTTGTAGGGACTGCAATGGGGCAAAAATTCCAGGAAGGAAAAGTATAGTATTAGTATGAATGAATCATTATTCTATTTCTTTTGCATGACTTAAGGTGAGCCAACCTTCCTAAGGGTGGTCCCTTCTTCCTGAGGGGTGGTCCCTTGGCCACAGGATTGACCCAGCCCATCTAGGCTGTTAGGTCCCCAACCAGATCAGAGAGTCTATTCTCTTGACCAGAAGAAGTTTTTCCCTGGTAAGTTTATAGCAGCTTCTCTAACAGACTTCCGCTGCATGTGCTATGTAGGCTTTTTTTCAGCCGTGTCTGTCTCCTTGAATTTGTTCAGTGTAAAATACATGGCCCAAGTGGCTAAACAAAGACACAATGTCCAAAGCTTTGACATTCCTCAAGACTTCTGTAGGACACTGTTTGCTGTTTAAAACCATGAGAAAACCACAGCATGGCACTAAGTGAACATCTTAAAACTGTTACACAGACTTAATATGTACCCCATAGGTAAACGTACATATGTGTACTTATTTGTATATATGGGTGCACAAGTGTCCAATGTTTGTATGTTTAGGTGTTATACGTGTACAAGTGTGTATGCATATATGTCTTATACATGTTTATATGTGTGTGGGAATTTATGTATCCTGCTCCTTGGTATGCTGGCTAGTTTTGTGTCAACTTGACACAAGCTAGAGTTATCTGAAAGGAGGAAACCTCACATGAGAAAATATCTTAGTAATATCTGACTGTAAGGCATTTTTAAAATTAGTGATTGAAGGGGGAGAGCCCATTCCATTGCAGGTGCTGCCATCCCTGGGCTGGTGGTCCTGGGTTCTATAAGAAAGCAGGCTGAGCAAGTCATGAGGAGCAAGCCAGTAAGCAGCATCCATCCATAGCCTCTGCATTAGCTCCTGCCTCCAGGTTCCAGCCCTACTTAAGCTCCTGTCCCGACTTCCTTCTGTAACAGACTATGATTCGAAAGCACAAGTCAAGTAAACCCTTTCCTCCCTGCCCCCGACATACACACCCTGAACCATTTAGGACTAAGTCCTGGGTAGGATGAATTCTCATTCCCTCTCTGTCCTTTTCCTTATGCTACCATGTGGTGACTTTGAAATCATAACTCTGCTTCAATTTGTTGCCTCATGGATAACACGTCCCTGTTTTATGTTAAGAAAAAGGAGAGAGATTGATTTCAGTTCTAACCAGGTATGTTATATGTGTCCTACTTGGGAAGAATCAAAAATTGTGTTTCAGATTATTGAAAAATTTTAAGTGTTTCTCACTCATTTGTGTTTCATCTTGACGGAACTCTCTGTTTAGTTCTTTACCCATTTTTAATTAGTTAATTTATTTTCTATATGTCCAACTTTTTGTTCTTTAGATATTATTTATACTAACCTTCTCACAGATGTGTGATTGGTTAATAGTAGTAATAGTAATAATAATATCTCATTCTTTGGCTACCATGTTTCTCAAATGCTGGTACCCCTTGCCTTACAGAAGCTTTTCAGTTTCATGAGGTCCTATTTATGAGGTCTCTTGTTGCTTTTGTGCCCATGCCATCGGTGTCCCATTCAGAAAGTTCTTCCCTGAGCCAGGGAGTTCAAACACATTCCCTACTTTCTCTTCTTTCAGATTTAGGATATCTGGTCTTGATAAATATGCATCTATTTCATCCTTCTGCAGGTAGACCTCCAGACCAGCACCATTTATTTATTAAAGATATGTTCTTTTCTTTAGTGTGTATTTTTCTCTCCTTTATAAAAAAATGTGTCTATAGGTTTGTGGTCTTATATCTGGTACTTCAAGTTTATTTCATTGGTCAAGTTGTCTGTTTTTATGCTAGTACTATGCTGTTTTTATTACTATAGCTCTGTAATATAACTTGAAATCTGGGATGGGGACACTTTCAGCAGTCCTCTTCTTATTCAGGGTTATTTTAAACTATATTTGGGGTTTTATGCTTCCATATGAGTTGACAGTTGTTCTTTTCAATTTTTCTGTGAATAATTGTGTTGTAATTTTGATGAGGATTGCATTGAATCTGTAGACTGCTTTTGGTAGAATGGCCATTTTGACAATATTAATCTTATTGATCCACAAGCATGGGAGATTGTTTGTTCCATTTTTTGATGTCTTCTTCAATCTTAAAGTTTTTATTACAGAAGTCTTTCACTTGTTTGGTTAGAGTTACCTGAAAATTATTTTTAGATTATTGTGAAAGGCACTATTTTCCAGTTTCTTTCTCAGTATGTTTGTGGTTTATAAATAGAAAGGCTACTGATTTTTATGTGCTGTTTTTTTTTTTATTAAGAAAGAAAAAAAAATTTTCCGCCTCCTCCCAGCCTCCCACTCCTCCCACTCTCCCCCCCCAACTTCCCCCCCTCCTACCTCCCCCCCTCCTCTCCCCCTCCCTCTCGAGTCTGAAGAGCAGTCAGGGTTCCCTGCCTTGTGGAAAGTCCGAAGTCCTCCCCCCTCCATCCTGGTCTAGGAAGGTGAACATCCAAACTGGCTAGGCCCCCACAAAGCCAGAGCTAGAAGTAGGATCAAAACCCAGTGCCATTGTCCTTGGCTTCTCAGCAGCCCTCATTGTCCGTCATATTCAGAGAGTCCGGGTTTATCCCCTGCTTTTCGAGTCTATGTGCTGGTTTTGTACCCTGACACTTTGCTGAAAGTATTTCTCAGCTATCTAAGTTCCCTGGTGGTGTTTTAGGGTCTTTTGTGTATAAAATCTGGCTAACTGTGAATAAGAATACTTTGTCTTCTTCCTTTCCTATTTGAATCCTCTTGATCTCCTTTGGTTTTCTCATTGCTCTAGCTAAGACTTCAAGTACTGTATTAACTAGGTATGGAGAGACTGGACTACCTTGTCTTATTCCTGATTATAGTGTAAAGCTTTGAGTTTTTCCCCACTTAGTATTATGTGTCTGTGAACTTGCTTAAATTATGCAGAGTTATATCCCTTGTATCCTTAGTCTGTCAGGACTTTTATCGTGAAGTGATGTTGGATTTTATCAAATGCCTTTCCTGCATCTAATGAGATGACCATGTAGTTTTTGCTTGCTTATGTGGCAGATTACATTGATTGATATCCATATGTAAACTAAAACTACTTTGAAATTTCATCTTACTCCAGTCAGAATGGGCAAGAATAATAAAACAAGTGACAAACAGCACATGCCAGTGAGAATATGAAGAAAAGGAAGCATGCATTCACTGTTGGGGGGAATGAAATTGGGGTGGAAATTGCTATATATATAAAAGCTGAAAATGGGCCTACCACAAGATCAGCTATACAACTTTTTGGAATATACTACATCTTACTACTTATACTTGCTAAATTACGTTCATTGCTGCTGTATTCATAATAGTCAGAAATTGGAAACAGCCTAGATATTCATTAACAGATGAATAGATGATGTAGTATATTTTCTCAATAGAATATTATGCAGCTATTAAGAAAAAAAGCAAAATTATGAAATTTTCAGGTAAATGAATAAAGCTAGAAACAACCATTCTGAATGTGGTACCCCCAGACCCCCAAAGACAAATATTAGCTGTTTTTTTCTTACATGTGGATTCTAACTATTAAGCTTCAGATATGTGTGTTTCATTTAGAATAATTGTAATGATTGTTCTGTCTCTTTAAGAGACAAGTCACGCCTACTCCCCCCCATCTGCTGAGGCAAGCAGATCTTCCTTCCTGCTTGCAATCTTGGGTCTCTTCCTTCTTCTGTCTCTCTCTTCTGTCTGTCTGTCTGTCTGTCTGTCTGTCTGTCTGTCTATCTCTCTCTTCTCTCTTTTTATCTCCTCTCTCTTTCTTTCTTTCTCTCTCTCTCTCTCTCTCTCTCTCTCTCTCTCTCTCTCTCTCTCTGCTCTTCTCCTTCTCTCTCTTCCCTTCCATACTTCCATAACCCACTAGATAAATATCCAACCTCACTCTGCATGGCGTGGCTATCTGTCTGTCTCTTGCCCAACGCAGCCACGTGACTCGCCACCTGGGACCAGCAGCCTTTGGAGACCTGCAGCGTGGTCTTGTCCCTGCCTGCGACCTGGTGCCTGCTGCTGCTCCGGGACCTGCAGCATTTTTTCACTGCAGCTACTTGGGGATCCTGCAATATTTTTAATTAAACGATTACAATAACCACAGAGGTTATGTAGCTCGTAAGAGACCAGGGGAAAGGAGGAATTCTTCCAAAGAAGGAGAACTAGAGTATATTACTATAAAGTGATAAAGGAGACACTAGAGTAGGAGGATTATATGGGAAAAGGAATGGGAGGGCAAGGTGAAGAAGGGTGTATGGAGAGGAATAACTAGTGCCACAGGCATTTCCAAAATCTATGTGAAAACCTATTGTTATAGAAATTTCCTAAAATATATGTAAGCATATGAAAGGGATTTAAAAAGAGTCCCTGTGAAATGAGGGAAAAAGTACCCCACTAGACACTTTATGCCAACAAGTAAAACCCCTAGTGCCCAGAATGGGTTATATCTCTTTGTTTTTTGGTTACTCTCAGCAACCTGATGTTAAGGCCAAATTGTCAAAGACATCATTAACTCACATCATCAAACATAGAGAAATTGTGCTGGTGCCCAAATAGAAGTTTCACCCCTATTGATTAGTGATTCCAGTGGAAGGAGTTTGCTATCTACTGGAGGAGAAATGCCATCATCAATTTCGCCCAGCTACAAGCCCTAAAACCTACAACAGAGATAAGTGGTACAAATGTTATGGGCGAACCAACCACGTTTTGATTGGATTTAAGATATAATCCATATGACTTAACCCATATATGACCTACTAAAGTGGCCAAGAACCTGACACTAGACAAGTTATAGGTCTAGAGGTAAACCTATTATTATTATTCTGCTAAAGGAACCTAACAATAACATAAATCCTAATGGCGTACTGTTATATCCAGGTATCAGAGCTTCACTCAACCCTCATCAGAGAACTTCTTCTTATAATATATGATTATTAACAGAGATTTGCAACAGGACAATGTGGAGAGAATGAGAGACTTTGGAGCGCTCAGCTCTAAATGGGATGTGGTCATCAAGCCCCTTCCTTCACCGCTCAGGGATCTGGGCAGAAGAGAAGGAAAGAGCTTAAGAGCCAGCGGTGGTAGATGACTCCAAGGAAACAGGGTCTTCCAGACACAGCAGGACTGATGCACATATGAACTCACAGAGACCAGGACAGCAGACACAGGACTTGCACAGGCTCATACCAGACAGAATTACAGCATCGAGAAGGAAAATTGAATGCGATTCCCACCACTAACCAAGAAGCTATTTGCAATTGATAACCTGCTGGGAAGGTAAAAATCAGTTTTCTCCAGTGGAGTGTCACTGGGTACATCAACCACACTCCCTGGAAGGGCCCGTGCCTAGGAGTAGTTGACTAACACAAAAGAGACTTAGTCTCTCTCTCTCTCTCTCTCTCTCTCTCTCTCTCTCTCTCTCTCTCTCTCT
>NW_004949101.1:14261891-14311807 GCF_000317375.1 Microtus ochrogaster | reverse complement strand
TCTCTCTCTCTCTCTCTCTCTCTCTCTCTCTCTCTCTCTCTCTCTCTCTCGTGTGATGCATACATTTTTTTTATTTTTAATTTTTTTGTTTCATTTGATTTTGTTCAGTTTGTCTATTTTGATTTTCTTTCTTTTTCATGATTTGTTTTTTGAGAAAGAGGGAGAGAAAAGAATGCAAAGTTGAACGAGTAGGGAGAGTGGAGGATCTGGAAGGGCTTGGGGAGGGGAAACATACGCTCAAAGTATAGTATATAGAAATGTTTTAAATAATATTTACAAAACAATTCTAAGTAGGAGGCTCTCCCAATTAAGTCTTATATCCCATTTGAGTGGTGAAGTGGCTTGTTCAAGGCCACCCAGATTCTGGTCTCTCTGTTTCTTCTGAACCGTGTTGCTTATATTTTCTCCAATGTCTACCAAGCACTCACCATGGGAGCTTAGAAAAAAACCATCATGTACGGGTTAATCTCTGTGTTCTTCTAATGAGGTCTTTGCCTCTTTTTGCCCTGTGTTCTGAAACACCCAACTTCTGGCCACTACTTCCTTTCCCCCATTGCTTTCAGCTAATGGTAACAGCACTGGGATATTTGTACCCCACATTCTTTCATGTGGATTTCAGGTTTGACAGGAATTAGGCTCGGGGACAATGGTCATTTGATCAGTAATCAGCAACTTTCTCACATGGCTGTGGTTCCTTCTGATTTCCTGTGCAGTGTAGAGAAGGGTAAAAAAAAAAGCCCCCCATCACTGCTGGTCCTCGTGGTTCGTGCTGTTCACAGCCTTCCTCTATCCTGCTTTCCTCTGGCTGCAAGTTGTCTTTTCATTGAAACCATCAGGCGGTACTAGTCTTTCTTGCTGAGACAGAAGGTGCACGGAGGGTCTCTTACTCTGAGAACAGAAAAACACTGCCTTCTCAGAGTTGAATGCAGGTCAGATCACACCACGTATACAATGTGTCGCATGTAACCCAGATGAGACTGTTTGCTTTTGGAAGACAGGGTCCCTCCCTAATTCTGGGATTTCCTACATGGACCCCATACCCAGCTGAAGGCCTTTTTTTTTTTTAATCAGCCATCAGACCAGGGTTGTAAGTTCACTGTATTTTTTTTATCTTGAATAAATGTCATGGGGACGACTATAGATTCCCCCAATCATCTTCCTCCACCTCCAAGAAAAGTCAGTTAGGTGTTATGACAGAAAGAGTCTTGAAGGATTCATTTTGAGAAACCGAATGTTGGTCCCTTGATCTAGATGCAAAACGGCAAGACCTCAGTCACCCTGGATTTCCACCTCAAGCCATTGCAAGAATCGATGTGCAAAGGGTGTCCTGCCTCTCCCATTTCCACCTGTTACTTACAAGCCAAACCAGAGTGACTCACTGGAAGCCTAATGCAGCAGAGTAGGGAAACAAGCTCTTAATAGGTCGGGTGGATGTCCTAACCTCACTGCACTTGAGGGTTTGGGATACAAGAGAAGCCCAAGAGAAAAGGCAAAGGGCAAGGGACTGCTTCAAGCGGCCCCCTCTACCAATCATTGTCCTTTGAAAGGTGTCTGTTCCCTATTCCCACTTCAAACGAATCTCATCCACCAAATATTGATCCGTAGTCTTCCTGGGATATCACTGAGTGTCCTTTGTCTCTTTAGTAGAAATCTACTAATCTTAGCCAAGTTCCACCGAGACCTCTAGGTGTCCACAGTGGGCAGGTGCTAAGAGGCAGGGATCCAAAAATAACTTGAAAGGTCATTTTTTTTTTCTGTGTCAAAATATACAACTGTGATTAACTGTGAAAATGCCTGATCAATTAAGATAAACATCTGAAACAGCCTGCTAGTCAGAGGAGACCCTTTCTAGCTGTGCTTTATTAGTGGGCAGATGGGTAGATTTCCGAGCCAGTCTGCCCTGTGTGCAGAATTCCGTTAGAGAAGACACAAGCTCTGTGACCTTGGGGAGGTGCCACCTCTAGACCCAGCAGTAGGCTGGAATTTGTTTGATAAAAGGCCCTGTGTTCTTCCTTTGGTTCTGTACTCACTGACCATTGGCAGCTTAAGGTCTCCTAGATGTAATCAATGACATTTCCCATCTGGAAAAGCTGACCACAGGGCTGCTTCTCTCTGCCTGGAGAGTCAGTTGTACACCTTTTGTACTGCCTCTGCCTGTACTGCTCACTTCTAGGATAAGAACAATATGGAAGGCATGCATGTCACGCAGGGTTTTCTAACTGTATGCATAAAATCATTTTTTGCATGATTTCTCCTAGCAAATATCTCTTCACTCCAGGAATGGTACCAATGACACACCAAAGGAACAATTCCACCCAAGGGCAGCTCGGTGAACCCTGAGTTTATTGAGATTACTCATAGGAGCATGGGTATCTCACAGGCCACTCCACTGGAGAATTTCCTCTCCACAACTGACTACTACCTCCTGACCTTTGGAGAGGGTCTTTGGAAATTCTGTAGCAACTTCCTGAGCTTCCCCTGTCATATGTATATCCTTAGTTACAGGAGTCTTCCTTCGTCCCCCAGGAGGGAATATTTTGATTAAATGAAAATAGATTGCAACAGATCTGCTCATATGATTATTTAATTGTGGGTGGAGTGTCTCCTCCATATACTTCTGACTGTCTCAAGGAGAGCCAGGTATCCTAGATACTGCAGACTCTTCTGCTCAAGAGGGAAGATGCTTCCTATCATTTCCGAATTACCCTAAAGCTTGCTTAGAAAAAAAAAATGGAGAGAGAGAGAAAGAAAACCAAAGCAAAATACAAAAGCAGCCCTTTGCTGGGAATGACTCAACTTCCTTTGGGGAGACTGTGACCGACTCTGCTTCTCGGGAATCAGAAATGATTAGTGGCGGATCAAGACAGAGCAACCCTGTTGACCCGGGGTGACCATCAGATGGTTCAGGAAGGAAGGAGCGTGTTGATGAAGTGCTGACCTGCAACCACCGGCGCAGGTGTCCAACCATTTCAGTCCTGAGAGACTGGGATTGAATTTCTAGGGTTGCTTGAGAGGGCTCAGGACATGCTGCAGGGTAATAGGAAGGACATGGGGTGAGGAAAAGGTTTCTGCCACAGTGCCGAGAGACACATGATAGCTCAACAGGGAACCAAGAGTCAGGTTTAATATTGTCGCTGCCCCACACTTAATAATTGAGGTCAATGGTTTATCAAGTCCTTCCAGAGGGCCACGAAAAGGCCAGGCAGCAGAGCAAAAGGCAGCAGGAAAGGCTGAGCTGTGGGGAACAATCAGAGCTCCCGGAAGTCGGCCTGCTGGTGTCACAAGGAGGTGTTCCTAATAGAATGGCCCCAGGCTTTGCACTGCGTTGGAAATGCTACTTATGTGGCCTTGAAGAACCTCTGAAAATGTGTCCTTTCCCACCCAGTGAAGGCAAAATCTCTGGAAGACAATCTGATGAATTTCGCTGGATGTTCTGGCTTGAACCAGAGGACACAATGGTTGTGCGTTAGCTGGAGCGTGCAGGCACTGAAAGGAGAAGAAGGCTAGAGACCCAAAGTATATTTGGGTCTGAGAAACTGCCCTGGAACCTTGGAAAGAAAGCTGAAGTCTTCCGTTGGAGAGTAGCATAGGGTGTAAGGTGGCACAAACTGGGGCAGGGAGGCCATTCAGGATGCGAGGCGGGAGTTCACGAGGATAGTGCCCAGAAAGCTCGTGTGACAGTTTCTCTATGGACACTTTGCCTGTGCTAACTGTTAAGCTAGAAACCTCAACAGGAAAGAAACTTCTGATAGCTAAGGCAGCAGAAACGGGAAGGGCATTCAGAGGGCAGTTGCTATGACGGGCTTTGTGGCCTTGCTGGTGGTAAGGAGGGTGTATTTTTGGCCTCTGGGTCTTGTGAGCAGAGAGAAATCAGGAAAGGGAAACCAAACATACAATCCTGCAGAGATTGGGAGGTAATTGCCGTTTGCAAGTGGAGAGTCTGTCAAGGCTTTCCAGCAACCTTGAAAGTGTTGGCATTAGGAGATAAATGTCCTGAGTCCTGCCTGCCCCTTGCCACCTCGAAGGCCATCCACCATTGGGAAAAGAGGCTTAGAATGTCCCAGAAATCCCGTTAGCAGAGAAAAAGCAGCCTTCTCTCTACCCAGCCTACAACTACTGATCACACTAAAGCTCAGCCACCAGGAGAGCAGCTGTGAAGAGGAGACCCACAGCGGCCCACACTGCATCTCTTTGCTCCATCCTCATCAGTCAACTTCAGAGTGGGTCAGCCTGATGCTGTGCACTCATCTCCTACGGTCTGTTTTGTGTCCCCGGAAGTAAAGCATATTCACATCCACAGGGCTAAGTACCGCGCTGCTTTTCTCGGGACTCACGCAGCTTTGGCCCATTATTTTGAACCAATGTGTAGGAAATAATGTTATTATTTGCATCTCTGAAATAATGCAAGTCAGTGGTTGATACCCGGTGCCAACATTTGCAAGGTCAAAGGATGATGCTTGGAAAATTTCTGAGAGTAGGCTCACAATGAGAATTATTGATTTTTCTATTAATTAATGCTATTGATTTATTTAAAATGAAAAAAGACTGCCCTGGGGATTGTATTATAAACTATATTAGAAGTCAAGGCCCAAGAAGATATGCTAACCGTGGAAAGTACGGAGCAAGGTGAAGTCTTCCTCCTTTCTGATGGATGATCTGTTCACACCTCAGACTAGGTTCCTAACACACTTAAGTGTTTGTTCAGCTCTATCACAAATGGCCTGGGGTGCAGTTCAGGGTAGATGTGTGCCTAATAGGCTCAAGGCCCAGAGTTCACTCCCTAGCGCCAAAGGGCCAAAGTTACTTCTATTATAAATGTGCTGTAGTTGTCTTTGTAGAAAGAGGAAGATGGACTGATCCATTTGCCTTGGGAGAATGCCTAAATTAATGGGAGAACTCATTTTTGTTAATATCAGTTTTTCTTTGCATCTAATAGTAAAATGCATGGCTTATTTTTACTTTGTTTTCTCCAGTTGTTTCTCCATTTTTGAAGCGCTCGTTTGGAAGAAGCAGGTCCGTCTCTTGGCACTGAAAATGAGTCATCTGAGAAGTGTTATTGCTTTCCTTTTGAGGGATATTTTTATTAATTTAGTTTTGTTTCCTTTAAGTTTTAGCAACAGGAAGACATGGACTTGCGGCATCCACAGGGACATGATAAAATGGAAACCTAAGTCCCTTGTTTGGCTGTTAGTAAACACCCTGCGGAAACGGACTAAACCTTCAGAGGTTTTCTAGAAAGGCTGACTGTCAAATCGTCCTTTTCTTCCTTTATTTTTTTGCCTAAAAGTTATTAGGTGTTTGGATTTCAGGATGGACCAAAAACAGCTGATGGAAGGCCCGAGCTGCACACTGTCCAACTATTATTATCGTGAAAGCATGAAGCTCGCTGGGAGACGGATTCATCAGGGCTTGCCGAGGCCTTCACACACCTGTACATACTTAGACCAATTGCCACAGACTGGTAATTGGCAAATAGTTAATGATCCTCTGAGAAATAATCACAGATCAAGGCAACCAATCATGGCCCCGGTTGTGCAGATTTCCATCAGTGGGCATAGCTAATAATATATGAACAAGAAATAAGAAATATCAAACTTTTGAAACACCAATGTGAGGGCTTTTCTAACTTCACTTGACGTATTATGAACTAAACTGGGAGTCATTCAGCCCACCACCCCACTTCTCTCATCCTTCAGAATTAAAAGAATATTTTACATCCTCAGATTTATTTTAACTAAATAATAAAAAAAATCCCTTCCTGCATCCTCAGCACCCAAACCATTGGCCAACACTGAGCTGGGACTCCATCAGCAGTATATTTGGAGGGTATCAAACCAGCATGCCCGAAATCCTGCTTTCTGTTAAGGAACTTGCCTCCTTAGGAAGGGAAACGATCTAGCTTCCCTGGCCTTCGATTTCCTTCTCTGTAAACAAAGGGATAAGGCTTTATCTGGCTGTTTCCAGTTCTGTGAAGCAGAGAGGTCAAAGTCATCTGACATTGTCAAGGGATTGTTTTTCTGTTTAGGGAGACACTCAGTTCTGAGCTTGCTTTCCCTTCTTTTAAAATGCGCCTTTAAAAATCCTTCCTGCTTTTCAGTTCCTGCCCCTACCTTTCCGTTGCTTTCTCTTTGGCGTCCTCACATAGCAGAAACTGGACAAAGGAAAGGAAGCGGCATCTCGTGTCCTCCTGGCCTTGTTGTGTGTGTTCCCCAGCAGGCTTAGCTGGAGGACAGCTAGGCTGCCTTGCTCCTGTGGGCTCCCATTTTTATGGCTTCCTCTGACTTACATTTTCTGTTTATTGTAACTCTGTAAATAATTTAGTTCATTATCCCACAAAGGGTAAAACTATCCTAATGCATGCTTTTTTAAAAATGCGGGATGTTAGCACCACACATTCGGTTTTCCCTGAGACTCGCTGGTCCTGCCGATTGCCGGACGGCTGGGTTGACTACTGCTCATGTCTACCAATCATGTGCCTAAAGGAAACAAACCAATCCGAGGTGGAATTCAGCTCAGCAAATGTTGATTCAGTCTCTCTCCTGGGCTGGGTTGGAGGGCTAGGTGCAGAGAGGTACAAAGATGAGTGTATCTGTGACAGAGGAGGCCAGAGGAGGTGGGCGAAATTTTGCTTTCATGTCAGCCTACTTGTGTGTCACAAGGAAAGGCAGAGGGAACCCAGGGAAGGTGGTGGGTGGGATCGTGGATGGTTTGTTGGGTGAAATATTCGAGGTCTGTAAAGGTGAAGCTTTTCAAGGCCTGGCATACCTGCCTGGGTGCAATTCAGGCCTTTCTCCTTTGGCAGCGTGGAGCCACGGAAGGTTTTCCCTGATGCCACTGCTGCTTTGAGAAGGTGAGCAGCGGGAGTGTGCTGGGCAGTGAGTGAGCAGTGGGCAGGCTATGACACGGGGAGACTTCTCCCTGTCCTGCTCCTGGTTGAACCACCTCTTGCCAATCCCTCCTCAATGTGGTTGCTGCTCACGGCTATAAAAATGTGTTGACCCAAGAGGTTTAATATTAACCAAAGTTATAGTCGAAGTCAATTCAGAGGATTCAAGAAAGAAAGAAAAAAAAAAGTCTGATGCTAATAGAGAAATAGAAGTCAATATTTGTAATGTGAGTCACGGGCTTGAAATAGAAAAGTAAAACACATCAGCCATCAGCGCTGCAGCTCCCTGCGGACCATGGGCTACACAGCCAGATCTGCAAACCAGGCTCACCACCATCTGGGGCTATTTTAAAACCTCCTCTGTCCCCTTCCTCTAATTGCTAAATTCCAGAGGCCGCTATTCCCGGGAAGCTCACCAGATAGCCAGCCCTGGTGAAGTCATGGCTTCTCTTGAGTGGGTCAATGGAAAAAGAAACTCCCCCCTCCCAGCTGTGAATAACCTTTCTCTCTGGTGACATGACATGGAATTAAGTTATCACGACTTTATTTTGTGATCCACGCTTTACTCCGCAGCGGCTGTCGTTGCTTTAGGCCCTAATCTCTTGCTCACTGCCTAAATGGAGAAGGCAAATGGGGAGCGAGAGAAGCAGGAATACCCAAAATGATAGCTGGGCTTTTGTTTTGTTAAAGTTTGATACGTTAATACTGAAAGGGGGGCATGTTGCCCTCTCAAAGACTCTGACAAATGGGGGAGCTTCTAGAATTTTCTTTGATAAGTCTCTCTCCACAGCTTTATAGGAGGTCGCTTTGTCCTGGTTCTGATGTCAACCTTCAATTGAGTGTTTTACTGAGAAACTTTTAAAGAGATGAAGGAAAAAGGACAGGCTGCCAAGAACATACTCTGTGAATACAGTACTTCATCCACGGTGGGGTAGAAAGGCAAAAACTAGCCGCTCTTCATCCAACATGCTAAAACACCGTGGGACGGATAGCCTCTTCTCATAGAACAACTCACTAAAATTTGAGGCAGGCCTGACATAGTCTCAAGTTTACAACTCAAACTACCTCTTCAATCAATCTTCTGGAGGCCTAGGTAGTGTGTGATACCTAGTCTTCTCTTGGTTTCCCTTCTATTTGGCATCTAGGAATTCCAGTTTGCAGTGCTCGGCTTGGACAATGTTGTCTTAAAATAGAAGAAGCTCTGCTGCCTGGCAATGAGGATAGAGATGGCCAGGCAAGAGAGAGACAAGCATGGTCATAGTTGGGCCAGAGCCGGGTTGGGCTTCAGCCGATGAGTCAAGGTAGGCAAGCCGCCAGAATGTTCTGCCTTGAAGTTGGTCATTTTTCTTCCTTCCCAGTACAGACCTCATCAAGGCTGAGAAGTTTATCTTAAGTCACCTATCCCTGACCCAGCATCTGCTTCCTCATCCGCATGATGGAATGGTCACAGCCACATCTCCCTCCTAGCGTGTTTGGAGAAGTAATGAATGCTTGCCGGGTGTTTCGAGATCGTTGATAAAAGATACTCGACCTACCCAGCGTGTCATTATATTATTTTAGTTTCCTCTTCATAGCCAAGATCTTGCCACTGATAACTTAGCCATGAGACAAATTAGTAAAATATCAAATGTGACGAAGGTCACCTTAACAATTGAATTTCTGCTGAATTCTGTGCGCAAGGAGTGGGAAGCCCAACTGCCTTCAGATTCAACTATCAGGTTACTTTTCAAGACGATTCAAGCCTCTTTGAAAGAAGTAAGTTACTAATGGCAGGTTGTGGGCTTCTGCTGTCCATCAAAAGCGGGCTTAGTACGTGGCCTCAGGTACGCTGAAGAGACACATTTTTTTTTTTTTTTTTTGCAGATTTGTGTCTGCTTCTGTAGACTATTGTGCACCTCCTTGGCTAGCAGACAGGATGTATAGCAACTGGTAATTTCAGGGTATTATCCTCCTGTGAAAATTGGATTGCAACCAACATGCTTCAGGATAGGATCCTCCTCTTACAAAACCCAGAATATGCCACACGTGATGTGTAGATTAAGAGAGATTTTATTTCCCCCCAAGGAAGAAGCATTGGCCTGAATGCTTGCGTGGTTATTACAGGATACTTCCATCATATCTTTCGAAAGAAAGGTGGAGATGACCAAAGGGCAGAAGGTCAAATGCATAATAAGGTCCGCGTGAGATGTTAATTAAAATGGAATGTGGAAGAAGGATACATATGCCCTGGCCACATAATTCTCACATAGCTTACTTAAAATTGATCCTCGTCTTCTCTGAGATTTTCCGAAAGACCACTCCCCACCCCCTTTTAATTAAGAATTCTCTGTGAAACATTTAGAGGTGGAGCTTAGGGGATGGGCATATATCTTGAAGTGCGTACAAAGCATGATTTACTTGCGCCTTTTGCTGATGAGATAATTTACCATCTTTTCATTTTACTTACGGCATGATGAGAACCATGTGCCGTGGTCACTAGTGGAGAGGAATCCCTTGCATAGGAGTGAAATTTGTATGCGGTGTAGATTTACCTCCATCTGAATATCATACGTACAATTTTCTGTTGATGTTTAATTGTTGATGCCACCCCAGCTCTTTGATTGTCTTGTAGTTCTCACCCAATCCAGCACAGTTCCTCAACCAAAGTCTGAAGGTGTGCACAAAGTATGTGACTTTGAACCCACCTGTCCATAAAAACGCATCTCAAGGGTGTGTCGTTCATAGCCCTTCTCAAACGAGAGCAAAGATCATGGCTTGGAATGCAGCCTACGATTGGGGTGGGCAGGGGCAAAGGGTCAGTGCGAAGACTGGGCTGAAGCTGCACATTCTAATCGCCTTTCCCTTTCCTTTTTCCACCATCCGCAATAGCAGCACAGCCTGTTTGACCAAGAGGTGGGATTTAGAGAAAGGATTAGGTAGTATACAATAAAACATAGGTTTCTGCTTTAAAGAACAACAATCTAAAGCAAATAGTAAGATTTTTTTTTTTGATTAGGGAAAGTTGAGGGCAGACTCCACCACCCAAGACCTAAGAAATATCTTTAGGGCAATGCAGAATGAGCAAGAAGGCCAGATATAGGGAGCTAGGGTGAGACTCAACCCTTCCCTCTGTTCTCTTGGGAAGCAAGGGTAATGTCTGTGGGAGCTCTCTCTTACACACGGACAGTCACTGTGTCCTGATGATGATGCATACCGATGGATGCCAGGGGCCATTCTGAGTGGAGAAATTTCAGGTAAGGCGTATTACATTTCCATTCTGATGAAGACGCAAATGGAGACTGGGCTAGGCAAGAGTTTGGAGACTACCTTGGACATCAGATTGGTCTTCCAGAGAACAGCAGTGGCCAGTGCTCTAATCACAGATTCTGAAGTAGATTGCCTACAGAGAAAATAACCACACCACTTCCACAAGGGAGAAACTACTTCTCCATCTCTTGAATGTGGGCTGATACTGAACTTTGCTCTGACCAGTTGAATATTGCAGAAGGAATGTTCTGGGATTTCCAAACAGCCCCTGCAGAGATCGCTTATAACATGTTTTTTTAATAGAATATTTGTATTAATTCTTTGATAACATCATACATTCATACAACATATTTTGTTTTTGTCACCTCTACCTCTCCCCCTAGGTCCTCCAAATATCCTAGAGTCTTCTATAACTTACATTTTAACCCTCGTTCCTACTCCAAGACAGTGAATTATAAAAATTCAGGCTGTCTCGATAAAGAAAGAGAAGCTATCTGGTGAGAGGCATCTGAAGGAGAAGAGACCTCTTAGAAAGGCCATAAGGAGGAAAATCAAGATGTCCCTTCAGACCAAGAGAACCAAGGCCAGGTCTCCATGGACCATCAGCCTAGCCTAGCTTAGCCCAGCCCAGACCAGCCTAGACCAGCCCAGCCCAGACCAGCCTAGACCAGCCCAGACCAGCCCAATCCAGCAAACCAGTAGAGTTTCACGAGGCTGGTTCAGCCACCCTCCATGAAGTAGACTAGTCACTCTTCCCTGCCCAAGTTCCTGACACAGGAGATCGTGAACAAAGAAATGATTGTTGTTTCAAGGTGGCACACTGTGCACAGCCATAGATAACTGAAATAGTGTCTGAATGGTTCTGGGGGGCCTTGAACTGAATTCAAGATGGAAGCCTCTCTACTATGCTCATGGAGGAGGGGGGCTTGGAAGTAGAAGATTTAGGCAGGAAAGTGCCAGTACGGTAAACTTTCTGGGTTAAAAGATTTCCCCAGGATTTCCCAGATACAGATGTTTGGAGAGAAGACCAGAAAAATCAGCAGTGTAAAAGAGGAAAGTTTTAGACGCAGGCACAATGCTGAAGGAGGACATGCCATCCACCTCACCCTCTTTTCTGTAGTGAAGACATCTCACAGGTGCCTCTACTCCCATCAGAGCAAGGACAAGTGCCCCTGTAAAATGGTTGGCTCATCCAGGGATCTCACATAGCCTATGTTGTCCATATAACCAGCTGTTTACCCCGTACTCTGGGAACAGTAGAGAGGCCAGCAATGCCCACTACTAGGCAGACAAGAAGGAAGCTTTTGGGAAGGCATTCGGTAGTCACCTGAAGGGACAAAGTGATAAAGGCATAGTTACAACTTGCAGAGAAATAGCTATCTAGGGTTGTACTTCAATTGTGTCCTTTCAGGGGTGCCTTTGTAGATCTTTATACCATGTCACCTCCCCAAAGCACTACCGAGAGGCAGAACCCCCACTCCTTCAGGGGCGGGGAGCTGTGCCATGCTCCGCTGGTCTCTGGGACAATCCACTGTATATAGTGTAGCTATGACTTCAAATATAAAAAGGTACAGTTTTCAGAGTTTTATATGTAACTCTGATACCTAGATCTATACCTATATCTATCTATCTATCTATCTATCTATCTATCTATCTTAATAATCAGAGAAATTATCTTTGGTAGATAGGAAAATGCTTAAATATCCAATAAGAATTTATTGTGTCTTTGTTTTATAGGAGCCCCAAGATAAGTTCGTTTTGAACTGGTCAAAGAAGTTTTCTGTATATCTGCCTGGGCTCCTTGCAGGGCTTCTTAGTTTTGACCTGTTTCTGGTAGCTTTGGGTAACTTCCTCCTTTGTATTGAATTTGTGGGGAAGTTGAAGCAAAAGTAACATGTAAGCATTCATTCAACTCCTAAAACAGGATCCCATAATAGAGGGAGGGACATGGAAGTAGATTGCCCATGAGACCGTCTTCCTGCATCCATGAAGAACAAACCCTCGTTCAACCGGGCACCCTTGGCATGTGTTGTATGCTATGGCCATGGCATGGCAGAGGAGTTGGCATCCTATGCATGTTTACTCTTTGTGGTATTTAGTGGATCCCATCAGGACCCGGGTCAGTCATCAAACGGTGAATACATTAGGGACGAGAGATAGTTTTAATCTAACTGAAGGGGACTTTACTCAGGTTAGAACAGGCTAAAGTCTCCAGGGAACTGCTCACACACTTCTGTTGGGAAAAGTCCTCCTCATCGGACACTTCCTCACATTCCAGTCATACTTCATGTCCCCGAGAGACTTCTGTGACCACAGTGTATGACTTAATGATTTGTAGGCAGCAAGAATGTTAACTCAGTTGATTCCTCAAAACTGACTGATAAGGTATCAGGCAGGTTAACTTGATACGTTCGTGACTTCTCCCAGAGAACTTGACCTCATCCTCCTCCTTCCTGGGCCATCTTTATTGTCCCCCACATGTATGGAAGAGAACTTAAAAAGGACCATACATTTGATTTCTGTGTTCTCGTTCGCTGTATAATTTCACTCAGGGCAATAGACTATTTTTTTGATAACCTCCACAAGCATTGATAATGGTACAATGGGAATATTTTAACCTCATATGGAAACATAACACTGGAAAAGGGGCCCAATTTACACTGAAAAATGGGTTTATCTCTGTGTGGAGAAAGAAAGGAGCTCTTTTCAGCTCTAATTCAAATATCAGCCCTTATCAGAGCATATAAGGGAGACAAGCTTCCAGGAATGCCGTGATCTGGAGTTGCTTGTTCCCCATCACTTCCTCCTTCCCTCCAGCCTCTCCTCCCTAAACACAGCCCCAGAGGGGAATGTGAGCTTCACGTTGTTGGGGTATACGAGATCTCCGTGAGTTCCAGGCTGTCTCACTGTCAGCAGGATATAGATCTCTGAGATCTCTAGGCTGTCTTCCCTGGCTGTAGAGTGTAGGAGAGTTTTGTGTACTGGGGTCTAAGTAGCCTGTTTTGAATACCCCTCAGAAGGAGCTAGTACCCCAAGGTAAGCCAACAAAGGCAGTACCACTTGGTGAGTACTCATTTCATGAAGTGAGAGGGATGGAGTCAAAGGTTTAAAAATGAATTATAAATCAAAACGCTCTCAGTTTTATCCTCAAAGCACTTGGCCTTTAACAAACTGAAGGTTATTTCTCAAAGATAAAATAGCCCTGTGGGAGGACATATACAATTTCATGGTATGATTCCATCCTTTAATGAGACTTTTACAAACTAGCAACTGTAAGACCCACTTGTAACATTTCTAGCAAGTATGTACAAAAATTATATACATTCAAAGGGTAATTTGACCTCCAAAAAGTATGTTCAGACAATTCAAAGTGATCTCAATCCTTCCTGTGCTCAGGTTTTATTACACACACTCACACACACAAACACACACACACACACACACACACACACTTGCATATTTTCCTATTTAGGGGAAGCACATCTTTTCTCAATTTGATTGAGTGATACTGTGGCAGTTGAGTGCAAACTTCAAGGGTGGGTAAAACAGGAAGTAAAATTAAGGTTTAAGGGTTATTAGCTGAAAGATTATTTCACTAACAACATGGACGGCAACACTGTAAGTTGTAGATCAGAGAAAGCCAAGAAAGTTTGGTAATAGTGAAAGTCTTACAAAGCAAAACAAAACAACAACAAACTCTGATAGTTATTATTAATCTAGCAACTCAAGTATAAAAAATAATAAGACTTCAAAAAAAATAAAATCCTACAGCAATCCTGTATATAAAGATGCCATCCCATATACCCGACGGTGGAGGGCAATGAGAATGATCAAATAAACCCTTGATAAAAGTCCTTTTACCCTATTTTCCTCTTAAATCCAGATTTACCTTTGGACAGCCTCTAGAAGATGTGTGATACAGAAAGCCTCGTCTTGAGCTGGAGGAGACGCCATTCCCTTGGCCTGATACCTCACAGGCTTCCTTGGAAGACCACACACATTAGGTCCCATCTGCTTGGCTTCCTAATCTGCTTGGCTCTGACTCTACACTCACTCCTTGTCCAAGGTGGCTGTCCATCACTCACGATACACTAAGGTGTCAGAAAGGAGATGACCAACCAGAAGGCACCATGCCCAGCCATCTCAAAGCCATGCTCCAGTGAAAACAGGCCATAGAAGGCCCAGCTTCTGGAGAGACCTAATTACACAAGGTAAACACTGCTAAGTGGCGCTTCATTGCTTCATGGTTACTAAGAACTGAAATCTCCAAACCCTTGGGCTTCATAGAAATAATCATTACACACCGGGGATGAAATGGGTGTCTCCAGAACAGAATGTCACTGTGGTAACCGCGCTCTGACTCCGGTGACGGAAGGAAGGTGCTGAATTTGCAGTCTCCAAGGAAAAGCCCTGCTTGGGACAAGGGAGAAGAGGTCGGGATCTGGGAACGAGTCACCAAAGACTAGAAGGAGAACTTGCAACCTCCAGGCAAACTGGCTAAGTGTTGAGAGCTAGCTGTGCAACCACTCGGTTCGGTGCATGACCTCTCTGATCCTCGGCTTGCCTCTGGAATTACGATAATGATATTGTCTTCGAGTGCTGTCATAGGGTTCAGTAGCAAGGTGTGTGTGAATCACTATGGTCCGTAGTCAGCGTTAGGTCAGAATTGTACGGTTATTACTATTATTATGAGTGTAAGCTTTAAAAGCTGACTATATGGAACATGTCTATCTGCCTCTCCGCAACACGCCAAGGTGAAGAGCCTTCTTCAGCTAAGCCATTTGAAACCAGAGCAGCAGGTGTGATGATATTTGTTTAGTGAGTGAGCGTTACTCAGCCATTCACTTATTTCTTTCTTAATCTCACGGTTTCAAGCGCTTTTCCAGTTGCTCGGGAACTGGAACACAAATAAAGCCAGGTCTTCGCCCTCAAGGAGTACCCAGTCTACAAGGAAGACACCCGGTGTACAGATAACAGACAGGAAATGGAAATGGGTGACGTTGCTGGAGTCAAACGCGGGTGTGGATGCCTGGAATCGGGACTGCCACGGAAGCCTCTGTGGAGGACATTCAATCTGAGTCTGTACCCTGAGTCCGAATGTACCAGACTACACAGCCATGAAAGACACTGCATGTAGGCCAGACTCTGGTAAAATGGCAGAGCATGTAAAATGTACGGAAGCCCCCAAATACATGAGGCGGGAAGACTGTGGGAGACCAGGCTAAGGGGTCACTCAGGATACCTCGCTGTGCCTCAAGGTGCCAGGGACAGAGTGAGGATGAAGTAGTTTGATGGGGCAAACCAATATGAGCCTGGAAGGAATGAGGAGCGGAGAGAGGCAGCCAGCATGTGCGTGATTGGGTGTGGCTTTAACCGAAGGCAGGACATCTCACCAATGAGAACAGAACGTAGGAACAGAAGCAAGTAAAGATGGGTGTGGGTGGAGATAAGCTTACCGTGATGCCCACATCACTGTGTTCCGAACGGCATGCTTCACTTCCTGGGCCTCTTTGGGGGTATTTGCTTTTAAGGCTGACCTCATAATAATAATACGTTCTTTGCCTGATGCCACCATGCCCTGCATGTGTCTTCATTGCCATGGTAAATGCTTCACAAGTTGGAACGTTAAATCCTGGCGACAGCCCCCTGAAATGGGTATTATTAGTAGTAGTAGTATCGCCTTGGAAGACGTCTCTAACTTTACTGCAAGTGAGTATTTGCCGAGTTGGAAGGGGTGTGAATATCCAGGGCTGTTACCTGAGCCACAGCTTTGAGGAGGGAGCCAAAGCCCAGATAAAGGACTCGGGAATTTAGCAGTTGGGTGGATGGTCAGGCTGTGCAAAGGCCCGGTAAAGATGATGAGACTGGGTTCATGCTGGCACCCCTTGGCACAGCTGGTGAATCTTTCTCTCTTTGTTTAGTTTCCTAGGTGCCCTGAAAATAAGGGCCTATGCTGGTCATGGTAGAAGCCATGAAAAAAAGAACAAAAACTTAAAGAGACCGCACATGCCTGTCAATGGTTTGGGACTTGTACCAAAGAGTCCGGCTACATTTGTAAAGGTTGAGGCATCTCAAAACATGGAGGCCCCAGAAGACAAGGGTCACCCTAGGGAGAGCAGAGGGATGCCTGAGGACACGAGGTCATGGCATAGGATAGCAAGGTTTAAGTTCTCAGACTCAGAGCAGTTCTGGGGAGCAGCCAAGTCTAGGACTGGCTCTTGGAGTAGCACCTGCTGTGCAGGGGAGCCGAGGTTCATTTCCACTTCTCCAACATAGGAAAAATAGATCTGTAAGTACAGCTAATGTTGGGGGCTCTGACTCTGGACCTCCTGGACCGACGACAAGATGTAGGCTGGCAATGGGAGCTCGGGCTCAGGAGCCGGTATCCACAGTGCCTGAGATAGATCAGATCATAAGTGACAATGGCAAGGAAAAACACATGGTGGCATGGAAATGTAAGCAAGGATGAGGTATTTTCACACAAGAGTGAAGCGGTTGTTTTAAGCTGTAAAACTCTACCAGAACCCGTGACAGTGGCACACAGAAGCGGTGACTTGACCGGGAAAGTGGGAAGAGTGGCCAAGGAGAAGAGCATGGATGAGGTGGGCTGGAAAGAGGCCCGGCACCTGCTTGATGTGCCCTGAACTCCAGGGGCATGGCAGCACCTGCGAGCTTGTTAGACACGCAGGCCCTGACCTTGGCTCAGGCTCCTGAATGAAAATCAGCATTTAACCCGATCACCAGGAAAGACTGTGCCAATTCAGTTTCTGTAAGCACTGATCTCAAACTAGGTGGCTTGATTGCAGATGAAAGAGCTAAGAGTCACTATAAGCTGTTCCCAGTGACCCCAGTTCTGTGCCCATGCTCAGAGGAAGAGCAAACCATCTCCTCCTAATGATAAAATGGTCCTCTGACCTCAGCGTGTCAAAACACAATAAAAGTTTCAGTTTTTGATCTCCTCACAAGCTCAATGGGCTGTTTTCTGTTTTCCACTCTTGTAAGCCAGGTGAGAGGGTGTCTGTTACCAAAGGTGCCTTGCCTTGGGGACGGTGAAAGGCAGTTGCTTAAGGGTTTTAAGACTTGGAGTAAGTGGGGGAAGCCAGGAGACAGAGCTTGGGCCAGACTTCCCTACCCTGGTTTGTTCTAAGCATAGAACCACACTTCCTCTTCAATCACTCCCTCCTGGCGAAGAGGCTAAGAGAAGACCATGCCAGGGAATCTGTAATTGTATAGCTTTTCCAGCGAACCTTTCCAGACCCACATAACCGGCCATGCCAAAGCCTACTTTCCCCCTCCGAACGCTCAGCTGTGACCAAATGGGCTGGAGGAAGTAGGAGAAATACCGGGAACAATCCTGGGCTGCACCTCAGAGACTAATAAATAATTACTAATGGGAAAGAAAACAGAGGAAAGCGAAGGAGCAAAGCAGCCGGCCAGACAGTCAGCGTGGGTTCCGGCCCACAGAGGGGGACAGACTGGGGGTAAGTGCAAATGAAAAACTTTAACACACCAGCAGCGGTGACCCAAAGACAGCAAAGGCAAGAGTAAAGCTGGCTGGGAAGGTTTTCTATTCCTGCATCCGATCCCTCTGCGCACAGCATGTTTCAGGGAATACTGAAGCCGAGAGCGGGACTGTTAAATCATTTGCCATATGAGTGCGGTGCGAAGCCAAATGCTTTGCTTCCCCTCGTAGGGCTCCGGTTCGGCTTCATTTTAAGGGAAAGAATTAGAGGGTCTCTGCTAAAGTATTGAGATATGTTGAGTCTTACCCCAGACAGCAAAAAGGACAGCATGGAGAAGCATGGGCAGGTGCCATATTGTAATCTGTCCACCTCTTAAATTATGTAGCATATGTATCACAATATATTGAATTTAAAACCCGAAGTATGACATTCCATAAATAATTCACACTGGCTTTTTCATTAAGTGTGAGCCGAGGCTTAGGACAGTGATACTTGATTTTTGCTCGTGTCTCATTTAAATACAGGTGTGAAAAGGAAATTACAGCACCGCTGTAGTGAAGCAAACGCGGCTGGGTAGAGGCACACTCTCGCATTTGCGCTCCTTCCCCAAGAATAATCCAGAATAGAGAAAACATGGAGTCCGTTCAGGCTTCTCGTGCATGCTACCGCTTTGTCATGATGATGCCCACTTGGAATCGGACCTTCTCTTTGCAGGATCCTGGTCCTGTGAGCAGCATCTGGGCCTTAGGGTGCTTATGTCTCCACACACTGAATGTCTATAAATTGCTTCTGCAAGTCTTTCTTTTCTAGGTCCCACAAGAAAGCCAACAGCCCAGGGGTAACTCTCTGTTTCACTTGGTTCTGACTTTATTCTTTAAGACTCTTCATGTCTACTTGTTAATTAAAATACCACTTAAGTTCAGCCATGCTGGCAGTGCGTCAACCATTGTGCGTCTTGGCTTTATAGACACTGGCTCCACCAATCTGTAATCCATGTTTTGTAAAAAAGGAAGGATTCGGGGCTGGTGCGGTCTGAAACAAAGTTTTAGAAACATGGGTAGAGACCAGTGTTCCTTCTCAGCCCTTGTACCACCTTCCTGCTTCGAATACCACTTCCCCATAGGCTATATAACCATCCAATGAACACGCTGACCTTAAAGCTTTACGGGGCCTTTGAGAAATACATGCAAGAGGCATGAGTCTTTCCTCTCTTCCAACCCTCCCATGTCTTGTTTGAGATAATGAAGGTATAGGCAAGATGAAATGTCCTGCCTTCCAATAAAACCAAGCAGGAAAAAGATGGCTGCATTTCTACAAAGCTCTAGAAAAGCTTAATTATGGTTGTACATACAGGCATTTTTTTTTAATCTTGAGAAAGATAATTGTGTTCATCTCATACTCACTTAGAAATAAAATACAACACAAAGTGCTTCCGTCTTGAGACGGGAAATGAATTCTCCTGGTGAATGACATTATAGCCATTGTGTATAAGTCTGAAAAGTGAGCTGTCCAGTGTGTTTAAGAACAGGGCTGAGAGACAGCAAAGACCAGCTTGCGGGTGACTGGGAGGGTTTTGTGAGAGTCTTGAAATAAGCACAGGTTCTAGTAGCTAGGCTTTGAGAAGGAGAAGTGATGTATTCAAGGTCACGGGTGTCCCAGGACAGCAGCAAAGGGCTGGGGATTTTCCCGCGGTGGAGGACTGAGAGAGTCGGTCGTACAGATAGTCTGACGTTCTGTGGCATCAAAGTCACACTGAGGAGGTGAAGGCTGAGGAATGGTGAGCTGTGGACAGGGGTGAAGTGAGGAACGACATAACCAGGAAGTTCATCCAGATTAAGGTGCCCGCAGGGCCATCTCTGCGAATGCCCAGGCTAGGTCAAATGTCCCTCCCCTCCATAGCCAAGATAATTTTATCACTGCCTGAATTCTGTTGAACTGAAATCACTTTTATGACATTATCCCCAGATGAGACCGGAAGCTTCTTGGTGGTGGGCTTGCTGCTTTAATCCTCCCTAAGCCCTACAGACAGACAGCCCTACAGAGCCATGCTGAGTAGCTATTCAGGACAGAAGCTTCTAGTTGGCAGCTAACTAAATGTAGAGCTAGTAAAACAAAGAGGGAAACTGGAAGCTGATTCCGGGGTTTAAAGTCCACATTGCTTCTGGGATCAAGGTCATATTCATAGAAACAGGGAAGTCAAAGGGAGAAACTTCATAGGAAAAAAATGCAGAGCCTTAATGGGTTAATTTTTAAACCCACTGAGGAGGAGGCATCAGCAAGGCTTAGAGATACAAATATGGACTGCTTGGTTCCTAGGCACAGCCATGGTAGGCTGGAGTGGGGTTGGTTGTGTTTGCTGTAGCTTCATCTCATTACATACCAGTGGCAAGTCTTAGTGGCTTTTCCCAACACGCCACACTCCACATCTCCTGTGAACTGGGTACTGTTCTGCTGTCCCCTAGTCTGTTCCTGGCTGTAAGCCACTGGGGCATAGTCTCATCACTGTGGAAGGGCAGAATAAGAGGAGATACAGAGTCAATCACACAAACTCTTTTTTATTTTTTTAAATTTGTAAACCCTTGCACAGAAATAAACTATCTAGAAGCGCCTACTCCCATCCCAAGACCCAGGTTAAGTCACATGGCCAAGGTGATAACAATGGATCAGGAGCCATGGTGAAGAAAGAGAGGAAACACGGTGCTATACACACACATATAATATCCCAGTAACCTACTGGGATCTGTTCCAGGGTTCCCAATGGACAGCCAAAATGATTGATGTTAACACTGTACACAGCTACATGCTTTTTCCTTTCCTTATATAAGGCTGTTTTGCGGTTTGAGTGTAGATAGCACAATTTTCTTTTTTTCCTCCTTCACAATTTCAAGAACAAATTCTTTCATAAGGTAAGCCATAGCAACCTCAAGATACTTTATTTTGCTCCTTTCTTACTAAATCAAGAAAGTACACTTTTTTTTTTTATTGAAAAGGATCCCTTTTTACCTTCTCTGTGGCATATCTGAATTATCAGCAGCACTACTCCTGTGCTTTGGGGCTATTATTAAATGAAACGAGGGCTACTTGAACATGAGCCCTGAGATAGCCATGCCAATAATACCTTGTAGTCTGTCTGATAACCCAGATGTGGCAAAGTGACCAGTGTATCCATGCACACAACATGCATACACCTTCAAGAAACAGGTCACACCACGGGCTAAACAAAGCCACAATGGGTCGATTTCACTGCCCCACTCAGAACGGCACGCAAATACAACTTGCATGTACTTCCGAAATTTTCTATTTGATATGCCTGACCTTCGGTTGGCCATGGGTAACTGAAACAAAAAAAAGGGGGGGGGGACAAGGATAAAGGCGTGCCATTGTAATAATGCTAGTTAGCACGGGGAACTTTGGACGTGTGTGTTCAGACCAGATCGTGCACTGGATGGCTAAGACAGGAAGTAAAGACGTCAAAGGGAAAAGAAAGAAATTGCGGTGGTATGCTATACTGAAAAGGAGAGGAGATTAAAATCCAGGGAGGGGTGGGGCATTGCCTGGTACTGCCGAGGTGACAGACTGAGAACAAAGGGGGACATTCAAGGGAAGAAGCTGCTTCCATTGTGCCAAGTCCACCTCTGTACTGGTATCTGGTCAGGTTTCACTTGGTTAATTCAGGTTTAAGGGGGACTGCTCTAGGCTGATTGTCTGGAATAAGTTTGTACCCTCGCTCATGCACCTGTGTAAACTAGAAAAAAAATGAAACCAAGAGCATAATACAGTAATTCTAACTGTCATCAAAGACCAGGGTGGGTGAGTGTGTCACAACAGGTGAAGACACCCTGGGTTTACTGAGACAGAGCAGGATTGCTGGAGTATTTTTAGTGACTTTTAGCAGAGAAGTCTCCTATCTCTTAGAAAGTCAAACAGCCAGATGATAGCCTTTGGGAAGGACTTGACTCTTGGTACAATAAGAGTTTCTGAGAAGAAACGAAACTGCAGTGCAGCATTACGCAGAGAAGAGCATGTGCTGGTCCAATAGTTGAGGCGACAAACTTCACTGTGTATTCAGTATACAAGGGCAGTGTGTGTGTGGGCAGGGCGCAGATAGAAACGCACAACTTTATGGACTCATATTGTTTATCATATATCTGCCATGGGCGGTTTTATTTCCCCAACTCCCTATGTATGGCAAATCTTTAGCTCTATTTGTTTTTGCTAAACAGGTGTTTGCAAGTAGATGATGCATGCTTTGAGCCATGTTCCCTAAAAAATTTTTGCGGAAATCCTAATAGAATGTGCCCTTGTTTGGAAATAGGGCTTTCACATACAATGAGGTCATTCGGGAATGGTGACAGTCTCTAACCCAATACGACTGATGCTCTTAAGAAGAGAAAGACGCACACAAGGTGACAACAGAGACCAAGACTAAAGTGCTACAGCTTTAAGCCAAGAAATGCCAAGCATTGCAATTCTTTTGAGACAAGGGATGCTCTGTAGCCCAGGCTGGCCTTGAACTTGCAGTTCTCTTGGGCAGCCATCTGAGTGTTGGGTTACAGGCATGAGCCACCATGTCTGGCTGGAAGAAGTTTTAATTAGAACAGCACCCTTTTACCTGAGACTGTCTCTAGCATGAGAGCTTCATGTGCATGAGGACACAGCAAAGTATGTCATAGCGTGTTAAGTTCCATCTGACAGAAGTGTGACATCCACTAAACAACAGGCAAGAGCGCCTGCTTCATCCGTGCTATTGCAGTGGTTCTATGGCTCCTTTTTGTGTCGTGAACCCTATCTGCATACAGCATTCGAAGTCGTTATTTTTAGAAAGTGATGTTTAGGAGTTCAGGCTGGCTTATAAGGAGAGAGTTATACAAAAACATCGCCTCATTTGGCTAAATAAAATCTTTGGGTCCCTTGTTTGAAAAGCTTAAGAGCGTGAATTATCATTTGTGTTTTCCTGGGAAGTTTTTGGCCCAGAGTGAGCAGAAGGTCACGATGCCAAGCAGCAGGCATTCCACTCGGAAGGCCTTCAGGAACGCTGGTAGGTGCTGCTTACTGAATATGTTCGTGTCAGCTTTGGGAAAACAGAGCACAGACATCTACAGTGGGCTACAGGGTGGGCTGCAAGCAGACCCACAGAGGTACCCAAGTGTGGATTCACACCCAGCGTGTAGTCTTCAAAATGCACTCTGCCCTGGGCTTATTAAACACTCACTGTGTGCTTCTGGCGTCAGTCACCTGGAGATCACATGTGGCCTCTCCAGGCATCTGAACAGACACATTCTCGCAGATTTGCAGACGAGGCAGTAAAGTCCTAGACTTGCAGGTTGTTTCACTCCAATTTTGGAGGAGTCATCCTCCACTCAAACTCTGTCATGCTAAAGATGTTTTCTATAACAGCTTTGTTTGCTTTGAAACCAGGGATTTCCTTTTGCTTGGAAAGGCTGCTCACAGTTACGCGATCAGAAGGGAAATTATCCTTGTTCATCAAGTCCCCATCATTCCGGCTGGATGCCTGCTCCAAACTGCCGACATTCTGCGTTCGTACTTCCTTCAGTAACTTACCAAGGTGTGCAAGCATTTTGAGAGTGGGAGGCTAAATACGGCTGAGTCATTAGACAGTTTTGTACCAGTGCCATTTCAAAGAGAACCGTATGGCCGCTGTGGCTTTGGCACCACGGAGATCCACGCACTGCACTAGAATCATTCACTTCTTCTCAGGAGTCCAATTCTAGAGTCCAAACCCAAACTCTCAGGGTTCCTTGCGAGGATGTAGCAAAGGCAGGGTTTTTCCTGCAAAAAAGGCCAACTAAGTAGCTAGGGATGTAATCCAATGCAGTAAAAATAAAGTCGGATGGGTTTGGACGCCCTTTGTGAGTCAGGATAACACATTATTGTTACCCTACATTATAAATGAGAGGATGTGTTCTCTACATTTTCCAGAGCTCACTATTGTTTTATAAGTCTCAGTGTTCCCCAATCGTCAAGCTGTGGAGTTGAGCCTGAGGAGGCGTGCCAGGCTGTGGTTCTCTCCACTGCTTTCCGTGCTAAGTCACTAAGGACCTCTCACTCAAGGGTTAGTAGCTGAGAAGACTCTGCCTACAGATTCCTAAAACAAACAGTAGCATAAAGGAAGAAGCAGGCAGAACTGCATCTCTCAGGGCTCCAATGCTTCCAGCCAGACCACCTCTGGAGAAAATGACAGAGAGAGGTCCTGTGAACCCAGGACAGAGGTGTCAGTGGCCAGGGCTCATCTAGGGACTTCAAACAATAGCCTTGTCTTTACAGTCTCCAGATTCCCTCCTGGCACCCTGTCATTCCAGTGACTTCCCTAAATCCTACAGGGTGGATGCTGATGCCCAGACACTGGCTCTGATACCAGATAAATGACCTTCACAGCCATGGAGACTGGGGCTGTGTAGCATCATTGTAATCTGGATATCAACTTAGTTAGTTTTAGCGAATTGATATCTATGGTGTGTGGCCATCATTGTCACTGGACACTTGCCTCCTGCCGTGTAAGCCCGCACTTTCCTACCTTGTTCTGGTAGATGGTTATCTGGTGAGTGGTCAGTGTTGACTCTACTAACAACATGCACCGAGGATATAACATCACCCTTTCCGACAAAAATTCATAGCATTGACTTATTTATGGAAAATAAGACAAAAAATGGACAACTGAAGAGCATTTTGCAAAAGTGACATATTTCGTATCATCTTTCAGTAGGAAAGACAAGTGAAGACTAACAGACTGTCACAGATTAGAGAAAAACAAAGATGCATAACTCAGGGGGGACTGTAAGCCCTACATTAGATCTTGGAACACAAAGAAAACACTAATGGGGTAAATACAGAGGAATTTAAAAATATCTGCAGTTGAGCATCAAGATGATGAGTTAATTTTAGCCCAAAGAGGTCTTTCCTTTGGGTCTTGATGAACTGTAACCTAGCAGAACATGAGAAGAAGGCTTTGTCAACACTCTAGTAGAACGGACAGGTGAGTCTCAGTCAATCACAGTAGCCAAGCTTCAGACTATCAGAAGCAGCCATTAAAAAGACTATATTCAAATGTGGGGTTCTAACCAATCAAATTGTTTCTGTACCTGTTTTCAGTACCTAAAAGCAGGCTGCTGGGGTGTAGAGCAGTGATCTGGAGTCCTTCTGGTTCTGAGAGCTGTTCAGCTGCTCTTCGTGCTATTAAACTCTGTTGACCTGAACACGCCAGAGGTATTTAACAATGTCAATATTTATGTCTCCATTCCAATCACTGTATTACAGTCATGTAAGGCACACTGTCAAGGGAAGCTGGACAAAGGGTATATAAGAACTTTTTGTATTATTTGTGCAACTTTTCTGTACATCTAAATGATTTCAAAATGAGGATTTTTGTTGTTGTTTGTTTATTTGGTAGGTAGAGTTGGGCCTCAAAACCACACTGAAAAGTCACAAAGCATCTTCAACAATTTTCCAAGTAAATATTTTCATTTTATTATCATGAGTGCTGAGAACTTTGCCCCCTATAAATATATACCACAAGAGAGCAGAAATATCAGAAGCTTTGTTAGGGCCATTCTGAAAATGGTTGGAAATTCTGTTCTAATTCCATCCTAAAATTCATGTCATGATTTTTAAAATAAACCTTAAGTTATGAAACAGAAATTAATTTTTATTTCTTTAAAAATATGTGGTGTGGGAAGTCCTTCTGTATATGTGTTGCTTTTATTGGCTAATGAATAAAGAAGCTGCTTGGGCCTAAGACAGGGCAGAATAGAGCTATGTGGGAAAACCAAACTGAATTCTGAGAGAAAGAAGGTGGAGGCAGAGAGATGCCAAAGGAGACAAATACCACAACATTACCTGGTAAGCCACAGCCTTGTGGCAAAACACAGAATAATAGAAATGGGTTAATTTAAGTGTAAGAGTTAGCTAATGAGAAGCCTAAGCTAAAAGGCCAAGCAGTGTTTTAATTAATACAGTTTCTGTGTGATTATTTCGGGTCTGGGTGTCTAGGAACGAACAAGCAGCATCTGCCTACAAGTATGTTTTTGTTGTTGTTTTTAATTTTTTTATTTTATGTGCATGGATATTTTTGTCTGCATGTATGTATGTGTACCAGGTGTGTACAGTGTCCATGGGGGTGAGGAAAGGGCATCTCATTCCCTGACATTATAGGCAGTAGTCAGATGCCATGTTTGTTCTGGGAATCAAGTCAGATCCTCTAGAAGAGCCCTATCTCCTAAGCACTGAGCCATCTCTCCAGCCCCAAGCAGCCAATTCTAAAATAAAACATTTGAATACAATACTATCCAAGGATATACTTATTTTATTCTTACATGCTGAAACATGTCTGTAGGGATACACTAAAGTCTCTGCTTCCCACAGTTAAGCCATTATGATTCAGTAAAGGGAAAATACTTAATGTGTGCAATAGGAGCACTGAAATCACAACCCAGAGTCATAGCTGAATGGAGCTGCACCAGGAAGCATTCACTGGGGCTGCCTGGCACGACGCCACACGCAGTGCAAAGTACACACCTTTGTGTTCCGAACCAAGGCCATGGCGAAGGTATGTGGTACAATACGGTGACTACTGCCAGAAGCATCCTGGATTTATCATATGCCTATTTTTTGTGATGGTTTATCCTGAGTGTCAGCTTGGCAGGACCCATCGCCCTGGAAATGAACCTATGAGCATGAATGGGAAAAGTTTTCTAGATTCAATCAACTAAGATCATAGTTTCAGACAGAAACAAAAATGGAACGAACTGTGGAGTCGAACACTTTAAAAACAGGGCAATTTGGCAAGGAAAAGAGTGTCGGTGAACTTAACCTTACAGGCAAGACAGGTTCAAAGGCAACTCTAAGTGTTAATGAGATTAATGTCATTAACGAGCAACTCTGTTCTCAACATCAGAAGAACAAAGGCATCCTGATAACGAGACCCAACTCATGAAATGGAAATTCATTTGAAAGGAGAGAAACTCCATGCAGAATTCTACTGAAGGAGTTCCCTGCTCACAAACAACCTCCTAGAACAGTATTTCCCCAAGACCAGTAGGCAAAAACCAAAAAAGAAAAGTAAAACCATAGTTCCTATAGTCTGAAGGGATTGGACTCTAACCTCGGTTGGCAGCAGATCTTGGCATCATGATCCACTTGGTACTCCTTTTGCAGGCATGAAAAGCTACACTATTCCAGAGAGCTGCCGAGGCCACACAGTGGGGCAGTCTGAATCCTTTCAAAGAGGTCCTGGCTGCTACTGCTTGAAATTGGAAAGGTGAGGTTTAAGTTGCAATGGAGACTCGAGGATGATGGAGATGCCAGAACTGTGTGATGGCCACCAAAGAAAACTGTAGCCACGGGTAAAACAGACCCAAGAGGGAGCTGTATGCTGCAGAAGGCGGAGCGGTGGGGGCCGAACTACCTAGGTGACTCCATTAGGATCCTGAGATGCCAGGTGTGGACCTGTGGAATTTTGTATATTCCCTGCTGGGTTTTGTTCGTCCTTTAATCCTACCAGTCCTAGCTATGTCCCCAGATTTCTATTTTGGAATAAGATTTTAATCAATACCATTGAATAGTGGCATTATGCAGCTTGGATTTGATTTTTATAGGATCTCATAATTCTGAGACTGCAGAGACTCCTGTGCTCTCAGAAGAGACTCTGGACCTTAGACATTGAAATAGTTAAAACTTCGTGTGTAAGTGTGTGTGTGTGTGTGTGTGTGTGTGTGTGTGTGTGTGTGTGCGTGTGTGTGTGCGTGTGTGTGTGTGACAGAGAAAGAGAGAATGTATGAGTGTGTGTGTGTCTGTGTGTGCACACGCGTGTGTGCAGGGAAGTTAGAGAAAGACAGTTTCATGGAGTTGGTTCTGTCCACTTTTACAAGGCTTCTGGGACTGAAATCATGCTCCCAGGCTTGAGTGGAAAGCACTTTTACCTACTCAGCTATCTCACCAGCTCAGACTTTGGACTTTTAAACAGGGCTGGGATTCTTAAAGACTACAGGAAAATCTGAAATCGACTGAGTGACTTCTGCGTTACAAGAAGATCGTGAGCCTGTGGGGGAAAGGCTGGAAACCTGTAGCTTCAAAGGGCTATGTTAAGGCTCTCAGGTTGACCAGAGTGTAAACTGTGATGGTTAGTATTTATTGCCAGCTTGACAAGAATCACCATGGAGATGAACCCATAGACGTGACTGTGAGGGATTTTCTAAACTGGGTTAATAGAGGTGGGGAGTTCCTCTACATGGATGGTATGGGTTAGGATCTCAAACTAAATAAATAAATAAATATAATAATAATAATAATAATAATAATAATAATAATAATAAAGCAAAAGAGAGCTGAGAATGAGCATCCCTTTTGCTCTGCTTCCTGACTCTGGATGCGATACTATCTGCCTGCCTCAAGCTCCTGCCACCATAATTTCCTTTCTGTGATGGATGGAACCCTCAAATTATGACCCCAAACCCTTCCTTCAGCTGCTTTTGTTTAGTATTTTGTTATACCACCAAGAAAGTAATTTAGTTTTGAATTAATTTTTGTCAATGAGAGTACAGAAAACTTTTGCTCTTGGTTTGGTGCTGTTATTTGTTGAATTTGGGGACCCCCTATATTCAGTTACAGGAATCCTTCTGGGATGTGAGGGGCTGAAAGAGATCAGGGACTGAGAGGTTTAGTGTCAGCTCTCCTTTCCTGTGTCGCCACAATGAGGAACCCAACTCCCACGGATTCACTCCAGACATCCACATCATAATTTTTAATGGTGGATGATTATTTACCTAGCACCTGTGTTTACATTCCCAAGTAGATTTTAATGGCTTACTTATTGTACCTTAACCCACTGCCCCAATTACTCTTGGCTTCTGACCATGATATGGACTCCTAGGTCCCTGCTTCTTCTCTAACTCCATGTCCTAGTAAGCATTAATTTTCAACTTGTTACAGCCTAGAGTCATGAGAGAAGAGATTCTCAATTGAGCGATTGTCCAGATTTGACTGGCCTATGGGCATGTCTGTAGGAAACTGTCTTAATTATTAGTTGATAGAGGAGGGCCCAGCCCACCATGGGTGGCATCATTCCCTGGACAGATGGTCCTGAGCCATATAAGAAAGCTAGCTATAACTAGCATGAACCTGTGAGGAAGCCAGCAAGCAGTTTGCTCTATGGTTTTGAAGAGGAGCTACTTTGGGTTAATCAAATGCCCTGTCCTGATCTCAGTAGGGGTTACCAGTATATAGATGTGCTCAGACTCTGAACGGCTCACTTCAAATGTATTAAATCTGTATTAAATTAAACCTCAATAAAAACTACCTTTAAAATCCCTTTACTGATCTCTTCTATTGATATCTACAGTACATGGTCAAATTAGGGTGTCTCTACCATGGGAGTCACTCAAAATGTCAAGACCCCTGGGCACTACAGTAGTTAGCCATATCTACCTATCAGGAAACAGTTGCCAATAACTTTAGAAATAACTGTTTCGATGGAAGACATCACAAAAGCTTACTTCTGGGCACTTTGGTCACCTCATACTCCGCAAATGACTTAGTTTCCACTGCCTGCGGCTCCCTGCCAGTCACTCACCAAACCGGCCAGGAGCACACTTAACAAGCTGGCCCATCACCATGTTTAAAAGATACAACATGGCATTTCCAAACCCTGGGCTGGGAAAAGAAAGGCTCCCCAGCTGCTTTCCACATCATTTTACCTTGCAAAGCCAACCTTCACTTGTAATTTTAACTCCCATGAGGGAAACAGAGGGCACCCGTGTTCCAGAAGGATCCTCTCCCATAGAGCACCAGAAGTGTGGTATTTTAATAGCTACCCTCAGCCCCTCCCCTGGGAACATATTATGCAGTCCTTAGTGACGGGCAAGCCTCCCTGGGTTTCCAGGTTTGAGTCTGCGCCAGAAATTCAAGTTCCTCCTTTTCTGACAACTTGAAATTTGTCTTGATTTTCCCCCCCTCGTTTATTTTTGTTTTATTTGATTCCCTTTTCCTTAAGTACCTGCGCATATGCTTCTGTCTCTTCTGCATAGAAACAAGAAAAGGGAAGAGGTGGTGGGCAGGGTCTGTGGGTTCCCTTCTGCAGTCTCTGTTGACAGCTCATGTGCCAGACAGAGTTGTAATCAGGCTCCAATTAGGCACAGTCAAGAAGAAGTGACCGGAAACTCACGGGGTGCCCACATTCTAGAGATGCCCAGGGTATTTGTGAGTGAATCACGGGCTCCCTGCTAAGATGCCGAGACAAGCAGCTCGGAGGAAGACACAACTAGCAGAGACCCAGCAGGACTCTGGGTTCTAGGAGGGGTCTGGGATCTCCAAGACTGGAGAGATGCTTCAAACAGTTGAGATGTAAATGTGGTCATTTCTCACTTCTCAGCTTCTGAAGTTTAAAAAAATTAAGCATTTAACTCATTCTATGTGCTCTTAGGGATGCTCGTTGAAGGTCTCCCTCTTTACTGTTCTCTAGAAAATTAGAATGCTGCTTTTATTCCAGGAGCTGTTTGATCAGTCAGGGAGCTGAAGGACTGGAGCTATAACCTTGGAATGACATTGAATTCAAGCCCACCAAAGTTTAGCAACAGGCTGGATGCCAAAGCCAGAGTTTGTAAAAAAAAGTACCCATCAGTCAGAGACAGACTGATGGAGTCACAGGGACAGTGGAGAACATGAAGTTTTAAGCCCTTCCCATCTCATACAAGAGGAATCCCAGGATACAGCATGTCCCGTGACTTTGTAGAAAGCCGGGAATGTCCAGGTCAGAGGCAGCAGCTGGCCTAGGAGGGCTGCCAGAATTTCTGGAACACTGATGCATTCAGAATAGGAGAAAAAGGAACATTGGAGGGGGTGCTTGGCCAGGGGAACGGATGGGGAGCTGAGAGATCTTTGCACTGATCATTTCTGACTGGTGTATTTCATTTAACCTAAAAATCAGACAGTCACTTAAGCTAATATGTGCTTTCTCCTTAACACATTCTCCAGTTTGTCTGCAACTATACTATAAATAATCTCATGCAGTTATCATATGAAATTTGCTGCTCTGCCCAAAGAGCAGCCACTTGCCTTTGGATCTGTTTCCCTAGTGTGTAATTAAGTCAGGGAGACCATTCCTGCTGCAATTAAGGACTTTCCACCGCTTTCAGCCAGCCAGAAGTTAGCACATCTGATTCTTAGGGAATCCCCACCCTACCAGATCACCCGGATGTTCTGTATCCTGCCAATTTTCTTGGTTCTCCCAACTGTGATTCTCCCTAGGTCTGCTTTCACCATGTTGGTCACTGTCTGTAGAAGGTCACCAAGTGCAATAATAAATAAAAATCTATTCATAGTATTGTAATTTATGAGTGGTACTTTTTAAAGGTTGTTTTGACTTTCATTTTAAAAGTGGTTTTACATGGCCTTCAAGGACACCAGGGACCATGGTGTGTGTGTGTGTGTGTGTGTGTGTGTGTGTGTGTGTGTGTATTCTTAACTGTGCAAAGGAGTAAGCATTCCTATTCATCAGTCTTTGCTACAACCAAACCACCCCAATGATTAGGAGTGAAGAACAAGAATTTATGTTTCACAGCCCCTGGACAGATGAGTTAGGACACTCTGGTTCAGGCTGAGAATTGACGTGCCTGGCTCTGAGACCTCAGCTCCTTCTAAAAGTGTTCCATATCACATTTTGCTCTCAGTCCTGTGAAGCTGTCACTACCTTCAGTTGCTTTTCTGATTCCCCCCGGAGCAGAAGTGAGTGCCAGGTACAGCCTTAGTTACAGTAAAGTTAGTCTCTACCTTCAATAGCGAGAAAGAAATTTCTCTAGCTCTAGTCCCTTTTGAAGCTGGGTTGGACCGTGGTTTAGTCAGTGTTTTCTAGAGGAACAAAACCAGGGGAATGAATTATATACCGCAAAGGAGCTTTATCAGGTTGTCTTCGATGACGTGCACGGGGTAGTCCTCCAATGGCGATCAGCATGCTGGAGAGGTCGAGAACTCAGCCGCTACTCAGTTCACAAAGCTCGGTGCTTTAGCAGTCCCAATCTGATACTGAAGGCCTCGAAGACTCCTAGGTATCCACTAGTCCTCATTCTGTGTGAAAAAGGCTGAAGAAGCTGAGCCCTAACACCAGCAAATGTTGACAGCAATGACAGCAATAGAGAAATGCATTCCCACGCAAAGAGTGAAGGCAGGTGGGCAAACGCAGTGCCGTGGCTCCTCCGGACTGCTTTAGACCTGGGCTACCAGGAGAAGGTACTGCCCACCGTGGGGGAGTGTCTTCCCTATCCAGCTAATTCTTTCAGAAAATGCGCTCAAAGATTGGCTCAGAGTGTTGATCCCAGATCCATACAGGTTGACACTCAAGATTAGCATCACAGACCATGTGATCAAGTCTTTCCAGGAGAATACGGGCAGAGATAGTATGTACGGTTCCCTAACAGCAGATTCTAAAATGGATGCTTTTTTCCTACAATTTACCTCTCTACTCAAAGCTAAAGGATGAGGCGGGTTTTAATGTCCTGGTGATCATTAAGAGAGTGAAAAGGTAGGGTCACTGCAGAACAGGTGGATGGTTTCTTATAAGCAACCAATAAAGATTAAACCTGGCTGTTTTTTAAGGTAGTTACTAAAGGCTGCCTATCCCATCATGGCACAGTGTGGTAGTCACTGGGACTGGATGTTGATTAAGCAAAGTGGGCAGGTCCACTCGACACCATCAGCACACCCAGCTGAAGAGCTCTGCCTTGCTATGGAAGGGCTTCCTGCGGCACACCCAGCCCGCAGCTGATGTCCGTAAGAAAGCAGCTGTGCTCATCCAGGACCCAGCCTTTGTGTTGCTTGGCTCCTACATCCCAGCTCATATCCATGTTTCCTTCACCATCCATCAGAGACCTTTCTTCGGGCAGAGGGCTGTGAGACATTTCCTTGGGTGCCCGTTACTCTTCTGCTCCCCATTTCTGAGTGCCTCTCTGGTAGAATAAACCTCGCTCTTGTTCTTCTGGGGATTCACCCACTCAAATACATCTGATTTCACAAAACCGAAAGCACTGGTGGCCTCCATTACAAACCAGCATGGGCACCAGCTGGACTTAAGTAGGTAGAGTGTGTCCCTGGTAAGGAGAATCCTTGTTTCAAGCCAAGGCTTTAAGGGATGTGGGAAGTGATGGCACCTGTGCAGACACCCCTGCTCAGGGGCGTCCTCCATCAATTACAGAGTAGCTCAAGAAGGGGGGAGAAAGAAGAAATTTAATTCCTTTGCCCAGTATCTTTCCGTCTTCTGTCAGTCTCTCCCTTTCCGTCTCTCCCCCTTCCCCCCCTCCTCCTCCTCCTTCTCCTCCTCCTCCTCCTCTCTTCTCTCTCTTTCTTTGCCCAAAACAAATCCAATTATCCAATTGCTTCAGCCCTCTAGCTGGCACAGCATCTATGGTAGTGTAGCAAGCCCATGCTTCGAAACTCTCTGGGAGCCACACCAAAAGGGCTTCTGCTTTTCCAGTTAGCATCGGCGCTTGCCTCTCCTTCTTGGATCTATGCTGTTTGTTCTCACGAGCAGAGTGCAATCCCAGCCTGCACATGGCATCAACTCCTTCCACCCGACCCCTGCCATGACCAGATACAGTATTTTCTCCTTCATTCTGCCAGACATACCTTTACACTGCAAGATTGCCTTCTTTTAGAACCCATGAATCTAGCTTGGGAGCTCCCAGCCAGGAAAGGGAAAGTAGACCCCTCTCTAAGGAGCTCCACAACCAGCCACCATGAACAAGAATCTCCTGTCCCTCTGGTATCTACTGTTGGAAAAAACAAAAACACTTTATTTCAAATCTTCCCTCCCAGGGACTGACAACTGGTCTAGCATTGAGAAGTGGAAGGATGGGGGTGGCGGGGCATGAAAGAGAGGGGAGGGGAGCACGCTGCAGAAAGCTTATTAACCTTTCCAAGAGGCTTGTGATTCAAGCTTGTGGAGCTTAACATTTTTTTTTCTCTTCCAATTATTTTAATGATGCTGCAGAAAGTCTGAACTTCTGTGTTGAGACTGTGTCACTGCCGCGGTCCTAACTGGATCACATGGTTACATTCCAACCCAGGCTGGGTCACCCCTGTACGGAAACACAGCTTGGGAAAACCACTCCTACTGCTGGAATGCATCTCTCCCTCTCTCTCCTCCTCTCCCTCCCTCTCTCCTGTTCCACTCTTCCCTCTCCCTTCCCTCTCCTCCTCCTCTTCTTCCTCTCGCCCTGCCCCTCACCTCTGGAAAAAGGCTCCTTTTGAAAGAGCTCTGAAGCTTAACTCTTAGATGTGAGCTTTGTTTCAGAGTTTTTTAGTTAATTTTTTTTTAAATCCTCATTCACCACTCCCCTCAAAAAAGTTTATGTCCGCTACAAGTGAAAATTATTTGACTCCAATTCAAGCCATTTTGTGTCATTCAGACCCAGGCACGTTACTTGATCTCAATAATAGGGGGAAATGCTAAATACTTTTTTTGTTGCTAAAGAAACTATAGTGATATGAGTTAGCTTGCCAATAATGGTAGGGTTTTTTTCTCCCTTAGTTTTAGTGTATTTTTCATTGTTGAGCAAGAAAATGAAGCTATGCATAATCATAAGCCAACTCCTGTAGTTTATTACTTAGAACTCAGATGCAATCCTAGCCATATTCAGACAGACATTTATTAGACAGGTGGAGGGGTGGCTAGCTGATGTTTTAGTAGGAGGAGACAAGGCTGGAGGAAGTAGGCAGGGGACAAAGAAGAGAAAGGTATGCGCTGCCCCCAAACACTTTTCCCTGGAGCTATTGCTAGATTTCCAGGAACCCACCATGATCAAGCACAGGACATTACGGACAGAGGAAAAGATGGCCAGTCCCTCTTCTGTTGAGAGAGATGGGGAGAACAGATGTAAACACATGCCTGCTCTACTCCAGATGGGTTTTGCTAGAGGACCAAGACTGGCCTCAGTTTGCTTCTATAGCACAGATTGAGTTCAAATGCAAAACTCTCCTGTTCCTGCTTCCCAAGCCCTGTGACTATAAACTGTGCCACCAAGCTTTGTACTGCTCCAGTACACAGCCTCATAGTTTCCAATACTGAACAACCTGTGTTACAAGCATCAGGCAATAGAAAAGAGTATTCCAACCTCCCAGAAATCCCCTTAATGTCTCATCCAGTAACTGTTCAAACTCCAGAGTGACCTAATTTCTAGCATTAAAAACTAATATGAATTTAATTACTGAATGCACCCTTGTTCTAGGCTTCTTTAACTTGGTATCCTGTTTGGGAACTTCCTGTTTGGTACTGCGGAGTATTCTGTTCCGACTTTCTACCGTGCACCCAGATCTAGACATGCTTATGCTCCTGACAGTATTCTGGAAACTTCCATAACTGATTTCCACCCTTTAGGCAATGCCTGAGAGTCCCAGCTGGCCCTCGTCATGGACAGTGGGCACAATTTTCAAAACTTATTTCTGCTCTTCAGTGAAATGTTTGTAAGTTTGCTGTGCATGTCCCCCTCAGATTAACTTTCAGTTCTGTGCATTTGCTGCCATCCCCTAACCTAAGCAGAGGCAGATTAGCCATCAAGCCTTCCTTGTAGGAAGACTTCCTTCTCTACCGCTGTTCCCACAACATTTAAATCCTCCACCTTCCTCCATGTACTGAGTTGTTTTGCCTCTCACACATGGAGCTACCTCATGTGTACCTGGGAAGCCACCAGATTCGCTCTGTTTCTGCTGTGTTTGCAACCAGAGGCAGAGTTCCCAGGCTAGCACACAACTCTTTGGGTTCTTTTTGTACTCACAAACCCACTGAGCCTACTTCCCAGGAGCTGGACTTTGGAATATTTGTTCAGTCACCCTGATGCCTAGCAGCTTCAGTGTTGATATTTAATACTGACTAAAACCACTCAAGGACTTAAGTAGTGTAAGATGTTGAGTGATGTGGTTACAGTAAAAATAATTAAAAAAAGAAAAAACAAAGGTCTTTAGGTTAGGGCTGTTCTTCAGTTTCAGAACTGTGTTAATTACGTTACTCATCGTGTGAGAGCCAAAGTTATATTTTAAGTTTTAATTACTATGCCTTAGAGTTCCTTGAAACAAAAATGCCTCTGATCTGCAAGCCTCTTACTCAAGGACAGATAGTTCCTGACATGGTGGAGGCTGTTGTTTATAGGAGAAAATAAGCCACAAGTTTTCATTTCCCTAAGCAACTTTGTTTGACCCATCTGCACTGAATGTGCTTGATCACAGGTAGGCGGGAGGTCCACAGGCAGGAAATATGTCAGGATGTATGCTTGCCCCTAATTGGATGTAGGTTGGAGGTATGTCAGGATGCATGCTTGCTTGGACCTGATGAGAAATGCAATGAATTATGGGTTTTCCTTCTAAAGCACTTGCCATACTTGATTCTGGGCCATTTCCTGGAGAACCTGGATATGTGGACCTGGCCAATGCACATCCACCTGGCCAGTATTTAAAACTTGTTTCAAATTTGGCTTTAAGCTATGGTAGTCGTCTTATTCGCAATAGATGGGGTTAACATTTTATGGAGGCCCCCTGGTGAGATTCAGACCATTCACCCAAATTCTAAAGCTGAACCTTTGCTTCAGAACTCCAGGGTGGAGAGGCCACTTCAGGAGGCCTGTGCCTTGAGATGATCCAAGGCTCTGAGGTTGGCGTCAGTTTGCAGACTGTGGGAGAGAAGTGTCATGCTGAGAAATCCAGCAAGCATCTATGGAGACCCCCTGGTGAGTCATAGTCTGGTTCCGTTTTATGGACTCTCTATCTGGGATCTGAAAGGGATTCAGCGGGACATTGATATTCTCCTGTCCAGAACACATAGTGAGACAGGCGTCACCCACATATCTGGTTCTGGTTGGAAAGCTTTGATTCTCTACTTCTAGGAAACGTTGTATCTGGTTGTTTTGTTGATAAGTTTTGTTACATTGTTTGTCTTGTTGTAAAGTATTGTCTGTTTGTTTCTCTTGAAAGTTGCATCTTCCTGTTTCCTTGGATAGTTTTGTCTGTTTTCTGATGTGTTCATAAGTTTTGTTGCAAGCTTAGAACGGAGACAAATTTCTGAGTCAGTTATTTTTGCTGTTTCTGTGTGCCAGCCACCAATGACCACATGGCCACATTTATGGTTGGGGCTCAGATTTTGCCTTTGAACTCTCTGGTCCCTGGATTTGAGTTAGCAGAAGTTCGGATGTCCTTTTGGTGTCTTTAACATTAAAATTGTTTTATGCTGTTCTATTTTATTTGAAAGCTGGCTCTAGAGTTGGTTTACGACTTTCTCTTCTCTAGATCTAAGCATATTTAAAAACTTCCTCTATAGTCTGTGTTAGTCTCAGCCACCTGACACAGTAACAGGGAAAAGAAAGCCAAGCGGAGCAGCTAAATAAACAAGTAGATAAGTAAATAAATACATCGACAAATAAATAATAAACTTGATCTTTGTGAACATTCTGTAGCTGAAGATTTATAAGTTTGCTTGTTGCATTTGATTAAAAATTCTGTAAAATTGGGTAAAAATTTAAAACTAGCAACACACTACAAGTTGATAGTTAAAAATCTATGCATGGGTAATTTTAAAGGAACCGTGGTAATGTTTTGATTTTGGATTGCAGCCATCTTCAGGCCGTCACATGGCTAGTGGCCATCTTTGCTAGAGTTGGAAAAGGTGCATGTCATGTGACTTCATATTCTTTGGTCAGCTATGTGTCTGGCAGTCATCTTTGATCAGATTGGAGGGGATAGATATTATAGGACTGCCATCTTTGGGCAGTCACATGTCTGGCAGCCATCTTTGGGTTGGAGAGGGCAGATGTCATATGACTTCACCATGTTTGGGCGACCACATGAATGACAGCCATCATTGCTAGGATTAGGGAAGACAGATGTTATATTGATTTCACTGCCATCTTGATTAAAGGTGCTCACATGAAGTATGCCTACCAAGGTGGAAACAACCTGTCTCCCAGATATTTTGGATTAGAATGAATTTTTGTATAATAATTCCTGTCCTGTCTTAAAAACAAGGATTATGAAAGATAGGATTTAAAAACAATGGTTGTTTTAATAAGGTATTAAAGCTGTACTACAATACTTTTATAAGCAAGAATGTACCATGCTCCGGCAGCTAAACTTTATAATTTAACAGTTGCCTAGGTGTCGCGGCCACCCTCGTCCAGCAAGGATGACGCGACCACCAGAGCTCTTCTCACTGCAGTTTATTCCAGAACCTTTTACAATTCTCTCTCTCTTCTCCTCTCTCTCCGTTGACCTCTCTCCTTTTTTCCTCTCTCCCTGGCAAACCTCTCCCAGCCCTTAAGTAGGCACGGGCTGCCTGCCAATCCCGGATTGCCAGGTGGGCACTGCCCATAGGCCCACGCATATGCAGGCAGCTGATAATCATTGCATGATCAGGCATAGGTCAGGCCTTAGCCATCTCAGGAGTTGATTATACATCTCCATCAGGTGTGATTCCATGCAGCTCACTACAGTTCCCCCTTTTGTTTTATAAAGCAACAGGTAAGAGTAGAGGTCTGATCTGTTAAAAATGAAACATGTACTAGTGTTTGTCCAGGTATCATCCACTCAGAGAACACTAGACCTGTCCTGTGCCTTTTCACAGAGGTGGGAGCTAGACACCAACCCACATGCAATCAGACTTGCTCTTACATCTCTAGCCAAACTTGGGGAGACTGTCCTGTTTCAATGGCCGTGAAGGCCTGAATGATCATAACTGCATTGCAATGCTGTGAAACCCTTCTGTGACAAATGCACCACAGGCATACCAGGGAGGCAAGCACCATTAAGCCTGCCAGGGCTCCTATTCCCACCCACTCCTTCAGATGATCCATGGAGTGATCCAGGAAGATAGTTCTTCTGCCAGGCTGATATCCATGCAACTTTTCCAGTGGTTGTTCAAATTCACCAGACCAATTACCTAAAAGATATCTAGATAATTCTTTAGACAGATTAGTTGCATGAGTCATATTGAATGCTGGTCACACACAGCCCCGGATGGATAGAAATGTCTGACAGACTAGGGTATGGACTTGCCTCTAATAACATACCCCAGCTGCCATACCCCCGTGGCTCATGTATTCCTGTCAGCTGAGTGCATGGAAGACACCTTCTCCCTCGTGCACCTCTTTAGCTTCCCTAGCAGCTCAGCTGATCCTGCTCTGCTCTGAAAGGGCCCCCGCTTAAACCCTGTTTTAAGGAATTTGGGCATTGTCAATCTCTCTGGCTACTTCCTGCTGAGCAGGGACGTTGCATTCTTACGGGTTTTTACTACAATCTACTGCCATTTTCTTTTTTTTTTTTTTTTTAAATTATTTATTTACTACTGCCATTTTCTAGCCCAGCTTGGACTCAGGTCGCAGAGACAGCAGGGGAGAGGTGGAGACTTCCCCACAGAACTGAAAGGTGGAGGCATGGTGGGGTTGAGCTGCAGGCCTGACCCAGCTGGCCGGTTGCCCCAGGCTGGGACAGAGGTTCAGGCCAACAGATCTTATCGCCTGCTGCACTTCTATGCCCTGAGGCAGGTTCCGGTGTTTGCAGCTTCGCAGACCCTCAGTGCTGCTTGGCCTTGGAGCCCCCTAGAGCTCCTTGGTCTTGGAGCCTCAGCTGCTCACACTCCACTACAAACTCCGGAGGCCTCAGTAACTCAAACCACATGAATATCACTCCCTTCCTTAGCATACCTTGTTCCGTGGCAAAATCTAGATCTCTACCAGGCTTATCCCAGGATGACACATTAAGATTGCCAGAGACGGCAAACCAAAGAGCAATTGTGTCACATTTAGCCCAAAACCTCTCCAAAGCGCTCCGTAACAGCTCGTTAAGAACCAGAAAAATCAGGTGTGATGTTGAAGCACCCATTCTAAAATCCCATTCTTCCTTTTATTTTCATTTTAAACCGTCCACTATTGTCGTGGCTATACTTTAAACCGTCCACTTTGGTCGCGGCCCTATTACCCCCACTCTCCCTTCTTCTACTGGCGAGAGCAGAAAACCCGCTTTTTTTCGCCGATCCCCAATCTTTACCTTGAGGATTATTTGGTGCACCCCCTGACTGCAGCAAGTTCTGGGCTCCACGGAGAGAGGTTTGGAGGTTCCCCATCACGCTTGTCCCCATACGGGCCACCAACTGTCACGGCCACCCTCGTCCCGCAAGGAATGACATGACCACTGGAGCTCTTCTCACTGCAGTTTATTCCAGGACCTTTTACAATTCTCTCTCTCTTCCCCTCTCTCTCCGTTGACCTCTCTCCTTTTTTCCTCTCTCCCCAGCAAACCTCTCCCAGCCCTTAAGTAGGCATGGGCTGCCTGCCAATCCCGGATTGCCAGGTGGGCACTGCCCATAGGCCCACGCATATGCAAGCAGCTAATAATCATTGCATGATCAGGCATAGGTCAGGCCTTAGCCATCTCAGGAGTTGATTATACATCTCCATCAAGTGTGATTCCATGCAGCTCACTACACCTAGGTGATGATGGTTTTAAAGACATGAAGGGATCAGGAGAAACAGTTGTGATTTGCAAATGTGTGGCAGGTCTAGGATTCCTAAAGGGAGCCCAGCTGCCATGGTGGACCTTAGCAGTTTTGGAAATGCTGGAGCCATATGATTGTCTCAGAAGCAATGAAATGGAGCAGGCCATGTATATGCCATGTATATGCTGCCAAGGGTGGGGCCAAAGAGGCTTGATGATTCAAGCTTTTTGAGAAAGCCAGAAGGGTTGTGAGTGAATCCTAGATACTGAGCTTGGAATTGTTTGCACTTTTGGAACTTGGTTTTGCCTTATGCACATTGTACTTATGCCCTGTTTTCTCCCCTTGTTGAGGTGAAAAAAAGTACTTTATTTTTGATAGTAGAGAAAATTTTAGATTTTACAGAAAATTAAACTGGGTATTTTTTTAAGAAATAGTTTTTAAAATATTTAGATTTAAAAGGCTATGAGATATTTTAAGTTTATAAAATATTTTATATTATCAATATTTGAATTTCAAAATAAGTAAACAAAGGGCAATAAATTAAGGCCACAGCTATGAGCACCGAATACTAAACACCAGAATATGTGGATATTCCTATCTTATGATGTATCAAGACAATGACCTAAGCAATCTGATAAAGGGCTTGGAGTAGCTTCTCAGGCTATGAGTCTCGACCCTTTGAAAGTTGAAAGATCTTTCCACAGGGATCGCCTAGGACCACCTACTTGTTGGATCTTCGCATTGATTCTAACAATTTTAAAATTGCAGTTGTGAAAGAACAACAGGAACGATTTGCAGGTGGGGGTCACCACAACACGGATCACTATACTGAAGGGCAGGAAGGATGGAAAGGTTGAGATTCACTGGCATGGAGAATGTCTCTCCTTACCTAAGGTCTATTCATGCTTAGGAATGTATGCCTAGCCTCCTTTATTTTGCAAACTTTGCTAAGCTTAAACTATTTTGATAAACTTACATTCTGTTGTAGTTTAAAAGGATCCAGAAATTTCCCAGTCTGTCTGTGGAATATGTTTATGAGTTAAAAGGTTTATTTGGATACTAAAGAAGCTTCAATTCAGAAATTGTTATTGAAGGCACAAACTTAACAGAGATGAAGCTATAAAGTCTTTTTCCCCCGGGTCAGGCTTTTAGACAAAAGCTCCCATTTCCTCAGGGGCTTGAAGAAATTCCTGTTTGCTAAAAAGGGAGTCATTCTCCTTATCTCTGGCAAAAGGAACTTGTGGCCCTTCCATTAAAACATGGTTGTGGTGCCTATTAGCTTGTAAAAGGCAATGCTACCGTCTAGACTCCCCCAGTCCCTGCTAACAAACCCTACCCCAGCAACTTTCAGTCTTAAGAAAGTCAATAACTTATTGTAAACTGTTATAGGTAATTAAGAACAATCTGACAAAAGTCTTTAAAGAAGGAATAAAGTAATATTAAAAGCTAAGATGTATAATGATGAGAAATTCACAGGGTGCCTAGATCCTGTATATTGCTTTGTTGACTTTGAATTTTTTAAATGCCAATGAGTGAATACCAGTTGCTGAGAGACATTAGATTCTGGAAGGAACTACTGAGTTAAACCAGATTATATACTTTAGGGATGTCTTGGCTTCAGAGTGATAGTTGGGAAATGTGTTGTATTGGGAGAAACTGTGCATTTGTTTCCCAGGAAACAAAAAGCTATGGATTCCTTAAAAACTAATAAAGATCAAATTGGATCTGGGGAGACCTCCTGAAGATCTTGGCTGCAGACGTGAGGGAAGAAGCCAGGACAGACTGCAGGACAGGTGTTGTGTATGCTGATCCCTCTACATGGGAACAGCGCTGAAACGGGATGAAACATGCTGAATCTTGTTGGCTACAGAGCCCTCCTCCCAGTTGGGTTATGCAGTGCAAAAAGACTTGTAAAGTTGACAGATGTCTCTTACCTGTTCAAACATAAAACAAGTCATCTTTAAATGGCTTGTGCACAGTGCACATTCCATATTGGAGTTAATACAGATGTGCGGGCTGCCTTTACAAGTTTGTTTGTTTTCAGAACAAAAGGACTGGACATGAATAAAGACAAGACAAGTAGACCAAATGATCCAGCCTCAGAATACCTCAGTTATAGTTTCCTCAAAAATCAACATCCAGAACAACTTAAGAGATGCTAGCTGAGATGGTCCAGCCTCACAGATTACTCCAGCCAAGATGGCAGGTAAGGTCTACAATTTCCCATCACAGAGACCAAACCAAAAATAATATAGCTGGCTATCCCAGGACTTGACCATTATCCCAATTTTCTAAGGGTCCTCTAGAGATGCCATCTCCCCCACACATCAAGAAGCAGTCTAGAGAACATGATGCCCATATTCCCAAGAGGTAAGGTGGGGAGTTTCTGGTCATTTGGTGGATGATTGTCATTGTTTATGGGGGTTGGTTGTAAGTTATCATTGGCCATACTCAAGGAGGAAACTAAGCAAAGGAGGTTAGATTCAGAGATATTTTTAAAAAGAAAAGGGGATGTAATATAGGAAAGGGTAGATTATTGAATCTATTTTTAAACGCAAAAAACGAAATACTAATTTCAAATATTTCACATTGATATGGAATTTTATATTTTTACAAATTTAAGGTTATCTTTGTTATACTTTATATATGTTTCTACTCTTGTTTAAGGTTTTGTACCTAGGCAACTCATTTTAAAAAAATGATGTATAATTAAGAAATACAGGGTAGTAGCTAGTCATCTATAGTAATCAAACTTGTAATCATGTTAGGCATGTTTACAAGGTTAAGCCTAGGTTTGTTTAGCTCAGATATACTTAATAGACAATGGTCCTCAAACTTGCAGAGATCTGATAAATATGGCATTGAAAATGTTTAATTGAAAAAGCTTACTATGACAGACAGAAATTCTCAGCTCCTAGCAGTGACCACAAGGTCTCCAAAGAAGATGGTGGGTCATCATGATGTCTCTACCTGGATTGTGGTAATGCTAACCACTGGACATGACTGCCCCAATGCAGCACCTGCTGCCAGGACCAGCCAAAACTGTGAACAAATAGGACACTGAAGAGTTGATTGCCCCACTTTGCCTAGACAAAGTAAGGTCAATTTCTCCCATGTTCCTCCTCCACAGGAAGTCTCTCTCATCTTCTGGGTCTTGCAGCAGAAGACTGATGCTGTCCTGGTACCTCTGCCCCCAGTGCCATGGAGACCACAGGAGCATGGGATGCCCATCTAGGATATGAACTAGTCTCTACCATTTTAGCTGATACACAGACCACTTGCATTAAACTTCATGCTATAATTTATCTTTCTCAGATCTCTGATGGTAGGAATGTAGGCTAACTTATCAGTGGCAGGAAACCAGATTCTTTCCAAAGGCTGCAGCCAACTTGTTAGTTCATTTCATATACAAAAATCAAACTTTTTTTTTCTACAAATACTAGGTCTCCTATTGAGAAAAAGCAGATAGGTTTGCCTTTATACCAAGCTTCATATTAAAAGATAAACAGGTTTCAGACGTAACTTTCCACTAAAGGAACATGATCTGAAATAATTCTCTAGTAAATGATAAGATGGAAAGAAAGAATGTTAAAGTCTATGCAAGTTTTAAGAGTCTAAGAACATGTTTTAAGGTATGGAAATGTCTGATGATATGACAGCCTATGTAAGTTCTGAGACTCCAAGATAGATGGAAATCTATGGGTAAGAAAGCTCAAGCAAGCTTTGAGGGTCTCAGAAAATAATTTAAGATATAAATTCAAGTAATAAAGATAAAAGTCAATGGTTTAAGATATATGCAAATGGGAAATGTTTCAGATTTCCTTTCTCCTTCTATGCTATTGTTACACTAAGATTTCAAAAGTTCAGCATTTTAACATTGATTAATGGAGTTCGGATAAGCGGATAGGGCACTGACTACTTACTGTTCAGTCACAAGCTCAAGATTTTAGATTTCTTTTGGTTGTCTTCTAAGTATAGACTCAAGGATGCTTCTCCTTGGGCTAAAGACATTTCTGTCTAATGTATAACTAGTTCTCTGGACTGAGGAAAACCTGTTCATGCATGTTAACACAAATCTGTATCTTTTGCTAGGACTCAGCAATGTGAGTCTACTCCAGCTGTTTTCCAGACACTCATTACCTGATTCTTCTACAATGTGAATTTTAGTACAGATTGGTAATGCTAATATATCTAAAACGTACGTCTTTTGAACTGAAAAATTCATGTAAGCGTCAGAGAATTGAGGGAGTCATAAGACTCGGATCTATCTTTCACAGGTCAAAGGGATTCCAGATAAGTAAAACCTATATTTCCCCACCTGCATATTCTTTTTTTTTAAATTTTTTTATATTTGTTTTTTTTATTGAGAAAAGGAAAAAAAAGAAAAAAAGTTTCCGCCTCCCCCCAGCCTCCCATTTCCCTCCCCCTCCTCCCACTCTTTTCCCCCCCCCTCTCCAGTCCAAAGAGCAGTCAGGGTTCCCTGCCCTGTGGAAAGTCCAAAGTCCTCCCCCCTCCATCCAGGTCTAGGAAGGTGAACATCCAAACTGGCTAGGCTCCCACAAAGCCAGAACATGTAGTTAGGATCAAAACCCCAGCCATTGTCCTTGGCTTCTAATCAGCCCTCATTGTTCGCCATGCTCAGAGAGTCCAGTTTTATCCCATGCTTTTTCAGTCACAGTCCTGCTGGCCTTGGTGAGCTCCCAATAGATCAGCCCCACTGTCTCAGTGGGTGGGTGCACCCCTCGTGGTCTTGACTTCCTTGCTCATCTTCTCCCTCCTTCCACTCCTCATTGGGACCTTGGGAGCTCAGTCCATTGCTCCAGTGTGGGTCTCTGTCTCTATCTCCATCCATCACCAGATGAAGGTTCTATGGTGATATGCAAGATATTCGTCAGTATTGCTATAGGATAGGGTCATTTCAGGTTCCCTATCCTCAGCTGCTCAAGGAACTAACTGGGGACATCGCCTTGGGCTCCTGGGAGCCATCTTAAGGATGGGATCTCTCTTTCTCTCTCTCTTTCTCTCTCTCTCTCCTGGTCTTGGGGCTCCCCCTTCCCATAATTACTAGGACTATGGGCCTGAAATTTCCAAATGTAAGATTTTCCTTTAAGTTCCTAAATTCTAACTTCTGTCCCTAGTCTATATGGAGATTTCCACTTTGCTAACAGACATATTCAAGCATCAGTTGCTGACTATATCATTCTCCAAATGACTGTTAGCCCTGTGCTTACTGAAAGCTGATGTGCATGAGTCCAACTTATGTGAATGCTCCCTATCTCCTCAGCTGGGTCAATGATCAGATGTTTCTGATGAATTCCCTATGACCTGAATTCCCTCCTTGCCTTTGACTAACATTCCAGCCTTCCTGGGCCCTGACAACAATGTTCTAGTCTCAGCATGAAGTAGTTACAGAAGAGAGTAAATACATCGTCCATTATCCCCCAACAGAAGTGACATGTTCAATCAAAAGGAGACTCCCTGGCATAGGGGGCAAAGTAGCTACTGATAGTGCCTATTGGCATGCCAGGTAAGGTACCTATAAAACCAAATAGACCCAAATCTATCATCAGGAAGGCTGATTAGCTGAAATAATTCTATAGTATGATAGGGCACTCAACCTGTTCTATGTAACAATCACTCTGACCAAATACTTGACAAGATACAAGTTAAGGAAGAGGGGCTCATAGTTTGAAGAGACCAGCCTATCATAGTGGATGACTTCAGGGTGGTGGAAGTGTATGATGGTTGCCTTTTCACCTCTCAGCAGACCAGGAAGCTGAGCCCCAGCCCTCCCCAGTTTTCCTAGATTGGCTCTAACTAGGCTCTGCCTTCCAAAGGTTTCATGACATTGCTAAGCAGCACTATGAGCTGTGGACCAGACATTCAAAGCCATGAGCCTGCTGAGAACAATTTGGAGCCCAAGTGTAGCAGCACCTACCAGATGAGTTCTTCGCAATCTAAACAGTTTCTCTGTGGTTCTGAATCTCCATGTTCCCATTTGTAAGAAGAGAAAAAGAGGGTGATAATGAAGAACCCACAGGATAACACAGAGAAAAGTCGGGAGAAATGAATAAAACAAGAGGTGAATTTCTTTTTCGATATTCTTTGAAGAGATCTTAGTCTCTCTGTCTTAAAATTCAAAATACTTTGTAGACCTTTATGCTGATCTAGCAATGAATGATCTGTCTTTTGTTGTCTGCCTCTCTGGAATCTAACAGTATCCTACATTAGGTAGTGACACTTGAAATAAACCTCTTTTCCCAAAAACAAACTTTAAAAATTAAAATTGAGGAGGATTTCTCCACTGTCGTCAAATTAGAGCTCTTTGTAGTGAAGCCTTTGACCCAAGGCCGATCCATTGCTTTTTGTAAGATCGCCATCATTCTATCTGCTCACTGTCCCAAGAAAGACACCCAACGCATAGCTGGGTCCTGTCACTCTGCTGCCATGGATGCAGTTATAGCCCGGGCAGCTCCACTTCAAGAAGGGCTCTTGGGAAAGGTGAACAACGCAAGTGATGTGTAGCAGGGCTTTCTTGTTCTCTCCTGAAAGATTTGGACATGATTTGCAGAGGCGAAGGGAAGCTGGAAAACCACACGCTGACTCTGACCCTTGAAATGACGCAGGGCTTGGAAAGGAAGACTCAAATTTTGTTCTTGAGTATCGCTGTGCGGTGCCAGCCTAGGATGGTGTATCCAAAAGCAATTTGGCAGGTCGCTGGTTTGTTTCCTCTGATAGCACGGAACTGGAGGCAGGGTTACCCAACAATTCCAGCTGGCAAGGCTTCTAATATGAATGTCTCAGAATGGTCCCCTGGCCTTCAGCTAGACCTGGTAAGAGTCTATTAGACTTCCTTTTTCTCTTTGCTTTAATTTCCAGCCAATTGCAACGGAACTAGGTTGCAATACAGCTCAATGTATTATCCACATTTTTAATCCTACAACTCAAACCATAAAATAGAAAATGTAATGTTAATTTGATAAGTATATATGTTTACAAAATGGTTCCCATGTAGACTCCTTGTCCTAGGTATGGGTGTGGTGGATATATTGGAATGAGCGTTTTGGAAAATGCATTTATGACTTCTATGAGACTTTGATATTTAACCATGCACCACGAAAGGAGAAATTATTACCTCCATTTTAGAGGTGAGAGCACAAAGGTTTAGAGATTGAAATTAATAATTTGTTCAGGTTCACACAGGGCTAGAAATGAGGATCAAGAAATTCAGGTTTCCTGTGATTGTCCCCTGCCTTGCCCTTCTTTACTTCTCATTGATTTAGAATCTTGTAACAATCACATCTCTCCCTTTCATATAGACTTCATGTAACCCTAAATGCAAACTGTTCAATGCCAAGGGTTGCCCCTGTCAAGCCCGGGAATTCTTTCTCTAAGGCCCAAGACAGCTTACTGAACATCTGGTACTGACAATAGCGAGTCACTCATCTGGATAGCTCTTCTTTTTATTTAAACAAAATCTACATCTGCTCAGGCCAAGTTGCTGGCTGCTTGTGCATCCGTCTTCCCAACTCTGGGCCTGGTGGTGCAGATTTCATAGCTTGGCATGAGCCATGGAGGGTGGGTTCTCCCTGCAGAAATTGCCAAAAACTAGAGATCAGAAGTTCCATGGCAACTTGCCTCTCACTGCACTGGCAGCCAACTGTGGAAACCTGTGGGCACCGTTTTTGACTGCCTTGTTGGAATGGCTCTGCCCATGGGGCTTGCAGAAGAAACCAGAATCTTCTTCCATCTCAGTCCCTTGAAAATTTCAGACCCAAATTTTTTGGATGTGCTACTTGTCTCTAATATCTTCAGAGAAACCTGAGTTAGTGTCTAAGTTGTTCCCTTACATAATGTAACTTCAGATAAATGCCTAAATCTCTTTAAGCTTTAATTTCCCTAATCAAAATATCTATGATAAAAAAGCAACACCTTACTTCCGAGTTGATGTGAGAATCACATGATAAGACAGTTGCAGAGTGTACTTCCTGGTCTCTAGAGAGCACTTAATTAACTTCAATTCTATTTTTTATTTTTTTTAATCATAATGCTAGGCGCTAAGTAGCCTAAGCAAAGGCTTTGGCTATAGAGAGTTTAATGCCCAGACCATGTACAGCAGAGGAAGACAAGTTAGGCAGTTAGGAGAAGTGATGAAAGATATTCAGACCCCAGGATCTACCAGCAGCAAGGAACTGTGAACACACCAAGGTATAAAGGCACAATGGAAGGAAGTGGTAGGGCCCAGACCGATAACCCCGTTGAACTTGAAGCATAGACATAAAGCTCCTGAGAAAGTGGGAAGGTCACAATGAAGCCTTGAACTCTTTTTTCCTGACCTCCAGCCTTCTGCTAGAAGACCCAGAGCCAGAAGCCAGAAGCCACAGGTTCCATAGTGAGCTGACTCCACCCACAGAATTCACCTCTTGGGATACAAAGTAGACCACAGCTGAGAAGAGCAAATTGGGATATGAGGGGGCAAGATGAGAATAATTAATCAATATTTGAAATCTCGGTCTTTTTTTAATACATTAAATCCATCTCTGGATTGGCAGTTCATCCATCACACTGCAATTTTCAAGACCCCACAGCCTGGCAGAAAGGTACTTTTCACCTGGTGGAACCATATTCTCCCATTCACTAACATAATCTTACCTTCTGTCTTTGGATCTGTGTGGCCTACTATACTCACTGCTGTGACTGCTGCCAGCGTGTATGCTTTTCCTGTTTGAACTGGTCAGCTCTAACAGCAGCCCTCTTTTTGAACCTAACTCTGTAGTTTCTTTAAAGCTTTTTATAGGAGGAGATATTGTCTTCAGGGTTCCTTAGAGTATTTCCAACAGCTTGTGTGTGTGTGTGTGTGTGTGTGTGCGCGCGCGCATGCTCGCGCGTGTGTGTGTTTAAAGAGTTTACAGTTCAAGAAGAGGCTTTTAAAGAAAAGCATTTTTTTTTAATGGAGGCAGCCACACTTGCTTGTTTAGAGCCTGGACTGTGGGGCAGCACGTGCCTTCTAACTTACCACTGTCTAAACCTGCCAGATTCTAAGAGGTCACTGATCATTTCCCCAATCCTAGATTTTGTACAAGATTCAGTAATCATTCACAAAGTTAGTAAGCATGGTGTCACTCAGCCTTTTAAAGCTATTTCCAGAAAGCATTTCTTACAAAAATGTAATTGGACCAATCAAATAAACCCTAATGAACCGAGTTGGGGGAGGTTCTCGGGCTGAGTCAATTGCTATGTCTCTGAAGTCCATATCCACGAGGCTGTCTACAAAATAAAGGTGACTATAATGATGCTCCCCAAAGTGATCTTGTTTACATTGTAGATTGTTTCTGTCAAACTCATTGTCATTCACATCCTCCTATTGTATTTAAGTCAGACACAAAATGCAATGTTTACAACAGCCCTGCAGGCAATTTCTACGTGAATGGCTAAGTTGTAAAAACGTTAGTTTTTTAATGCACAGATATTACATATTCATCTGTTCTCTATACTCAGTACCACTGTTGGCACAATACATATTTTTATCTTATTGTCTATTAACAAAGTAAATTGTAAATGTAATAACAATGGCAATCAAGACCAGGTATGTAACAGAGAGCACTGGCTTCTGTGGCGCAATTACACATTCCAGGAAGGACACTCTGCTGCCTTGGTGTAGCACATTGGTGAAGATTCAATGTTACCATCTCTCTCTCTCTCTCTCTCTCTCTCTCTCTCTCTCTCTCTCTCTCTCTCACACACACACACACACAACAAAATAAACCCAGGAACTGGAGGCAGAAGGACTAAGAGAGACTTAGAGACCAGCCTGGTCTACATAGCGAGATGTCAACTCTCTGTCTCT
>NW_004949101.1:14240595-14261791 GCF_000317375.1 Microtus ochrogaster | reverse complement strand
AGAGAGAGAGAGAGAGAGAGAGAGAGAGAGAGAGAGAGAGAGAGAGAGAGAGAGAGAGAGAGAATTCTGAGTTTTTATGTTGGGCAGTTCCCCCAGAGAAAACCTGTCTGTGCTATTATTTGTCCCTGTGAGGCTAAAGGCTCCTCCATCTGTATGGAGAATTCAGTGCTAAAACGCCCTGCTCTCCCTGACATTTCAGAGCACCTCTGGGGCCACTGTTCTGGAAGAGACTTTTCATGGCCTGTGATATCAAAGCACTTTAAAGAAACAAGGTAACTCTGAAATTAGGAGATATGCTTGCTAAAGAATAACTCTGGGCATCCTGGGGCTAAATCTCTAGGATCTGTATTCCTGTAGCTTCTGATCAAACCTTCCTCTGCTTTTCCTCCCTCTTTCTCTGCAATGTTTGATGGCAGCCGTATGGTTCTGCTGTGCTTTGCAGTTGAACACAGATCCTCTGGCTCTCTGAGATGGGCTTTGTCCTGTTTGCTACATCTGTGTCTTTCAGCTCCTGCTGTTAGTGTTTTTTAACCAAAGAATGATAACTTTGAACTTTTGGCTCTTGACCCCTCCATTGCTAAGAGGATGTTGTCCTTGACTTTGCATGGGGCCAATTTCCTGCCCCTCTCCAAGAGCATCTACCTCATGGAAAGATACACAAGGTTCTTCCCTTGACAACAAGTGCTGTTGCCAGACGTGGTGCCTGGGAAACGCTGTTTTAGGTTATGGCATACATTGCCCTAACACGCTAAGCTCAGCTAATTTGGTACATGTGTAAAGGATATACCAGAGCCAGAGGATTAGAATTATTATTTTATGTCTTTCCTTCTGCTTGAAAGAAAAGAGAAAATTGAAAAAGAACCTGGTTTATAATAAACAGAAAGCATTACGTTATTGACCTGAAAATAAAAAAGCAAATGCTTATTAAGGCGTGTTGGTCACTATGTGTTAGAGCACAGGAATTCCTGATGATGCAATGTGCTTTATCCAGAAACTGAGTACAGAAACCCTTTCATATGTGCTAAGACTGCAGCTGCAGTAAAGCTGCCGCACAAACAAGTCTCCTCTGACTGCTGGGTCCCAACCTCTCTGCTGCGGAGCAGGTCCCTGTGGGCAGCGACACAACTTACAGGCCTATATTCTATATCCAACGTCCTAAGTGATGGTGTCCAACGGAGCAAAATCGGTGCCCGGAGCTTGTGGCTGTGAGATACTTGGTGGTTCTGAGGGCCAACGCAAGGTCTATTGGAGGGAAAGAATCCTCAGTGTAAAGACTAATATTTTTGTTAAAGCCTGTAGTGAGTGTCACTTCTTCAGCTGAGCAGTGAGTTAGGTACCACATGTCCTGTGTGTATTTAACATGCTACACAGATGTTGCAACAGTTAATAGAAAACATTATGTTTAAAAGTCCTAGAAAAACTAAGTGTAAGAGAACATGGCTTCATTAAGCAGTTGGTCAGTTATATCATGAGAATACCTAAATGAACAACTGGACATACTACTTCTTTATCAAAAGCATGTTATCTTGTGGGAAAAATTAAAATGGATGTGCCTATCAGAGCAACCTTAATTTAGGCAAATGACACACCTTATGTATAAATGTGAGGTCAACTGAATAATGCCATCTGTTTCTATGTTGGGTCAGAAATAAGAAAGAACTGGTGGTGGCTATCGGTGAAGTCTTGAAAAGCAAAAATATTCTAGTATTCAAACAAATCATTGAAAAAAGGGACTTGAGTCAGGGCAGGGAGGAAGAAGCCCAAGAGGGAACAGTGAGGTCACCCAGTGATTGGGAATAGCAGGAATCAGTTACCGCCTCAGAGGTTAAGAGAAGATGCTCTCAAGTAAGGCCAGAATCTGGGTGCTCACACCAGAAGGAACCACCAACGGGGGTATTCCCAAAGGGTAGCGAATCCTGGCAAAGCCTCATTGCCAGAGACCTGGAGAATAGAGCTGGGGAGAGCGACCCAACTTGTCCTAGCTCCCTTCTCAACTGTTCCCATAGAACCTCCCTGTGCCTGCCAGGCCAAGGTAAGCAGGTTCTAGATCTGAACATTGACACTTACTCAGTACCTCAGCGACTCAGTGCTTTTGTGTTTACATTAGCTCATTAAGCTGGCTTTCGAGTGGACTTTAAAGCGGAAAGCTCTAATATCATTTTAAAGTGAAGCTTTATTTTAAAACTGATTGAAAGACAATTATAGCCAGTCAGTGTTTGCCACTAATTCATGACATGGTTTGGCCTCCAGACCAGTCTCTCTCCATTTTTTTTTTTCTCTCAAATGTTCTCTGCTGTCCCTGCTCTCATCTGCTTTTCCTGAATATTAGCAGCAGGGTTATCCAGTAAACAGGAATGATGACTTCATTCTTTTTTATAACCTAATCCCTCAGAGGGTGAGGCAAGCTGGGGGTGGGGGTGGGAGAGGACACACTGGGAACTATTTTCGACTTGTAAATTTTATAAGTTCAAATATGTTAGTGTTCGGACAGGCGTAGGGCAATACCTGGCTCTATGATGTAAACACAGCAAACGTCAGGGATGTAGGAAGGGAAATATTAGCAAAAGAAGTCTTTTAGCAACGTCCCTGCTATTCCCTTTGGTCTGAACCACTTAAGTTCTTCAGAGTTTTCACAGTCCTTTCTTTTGAGGACTGCCTAGGGGGACTCTGTTTTCTGCCACCAGAAAGAGAGATGAGTTCCTTCTGAACCACCTTGAGTGGAATCTGCTTCTGAGCCTGGTAGGCTCATCTGCAAGGGCATGCACGTTTAATTAACAGCCTGGTGCTCGATGCTTTATTATTCAAAATGTTTAACATGTATTATCATATTGACTCTTTAAGCAGCAGTGTGAAGGAGCTGATGAGAGGCTCAGTTGACGAACTTGTAAGCATCGCTTTTCCATTGCACAGACGAAGAAACGAAGCACGCAGAGTAGAAATTACAGCCCTGAAGTTCTGCCGTGAAGCCACAGGCAGTCAGAATCAAGGCAGTCTAGTTCTCTGCCTGTGTTCTTAGACAGCACGCTCTTCTGTTTCCCCAACATGGCAGGCAAAAGGCAGTGAGCGCTGCAGCGTGGCACGCAGAACTCCACAAGCAAGCGTTCCAGCGAACAAGGCAGAACCTGCCTGGCCTTTGATGATGTGGCTTCAGAAGTCACTGAGTGTAATGTCTGCTTTAATCTCTCAGTCACAGCAGTGACAAGCCTACTCATATGTGGGAGGGGTGGCAGAGTGTCAAAGAATTTGTAGTCAGGCTTTGATTCCCTCACGGTGAACAAAATACTAGCACCAGTATCTCCAATATATGATACACAATAGGGTGGATTGGTTTTTATTCACTGAAATGGCCTTATGACTGCTTGTGTTTGGCCTTCATATATACACATATGTGTGTGTATGTAAATATATGTGTTTTGTATATATATATATATATATATTATACATATATATTTATACATGCATACACATACGCATACACACACACATCAGGAAATAGTCTTTCTCAGGCAGCCTTTCCCTGCTCCAGCTAGTATTTTGACACCTCTCTTAACTCCACCAGCTTTCTAAATGACAGCTAACAAGAATTCCCCTGGCTCAGGTTTACTGATGCAGTTTTACCAACACAGAAATGTTCTGTTACCTGTATTCAAAACACATGGCTAAGCCAATATTTTTTTAAACTCCCCTGGATTTGCTCCCTTGTGAACACTGTACAATTGCCAAGTTTAAACCTTAAACTTTCAGACACTTTTGAGCAATACTCAGTGATGAATTTGTAAACTATTTTGGTAAGGTGAGGTGGTTGTATTGGGGTGTGTGTGTGTGTGTGTGTGTGTAAGTGTATGTATGTGTTTGTGTGTAGGTGTGTGTGTATGTATATATGTGTGTATGTGTTTGTGTGTGTATGTGTGTATATATGTGTGTATGGGTGTGTGTATGTCTGTGTATAGGTGTGTGTGTTGGCCGATGTATGTGTGTATGTGTGTGCATCATCTTCGGTGAGATATGCAGGTTCTCTACATTAACTTCACTGTAAAGCACTGAACTCGTTTTGCTGAAATCTTTTAAGTACAGGTTCAATTTATGACTGGCAAAAATATGTTCAGCTGAAAAATATTGGAAAAAGACTCCATTTACCAGAATTCTGGTTTTGATTAACAGCTGAGTTTTTGATCAATGTTGCTTAAAAAAAATAGCTTGGGTGACTGCCACAATTAGAGAATCCAATGATATTTCTTTATGATACATTCCATAGGAGCAATTTGATTGGTACGTAATGAAAAGCTTCAAAAGATGAACATTTCCTTCTGTAGTGAGGCCTACAATAGAAATTACACACGCAGGCAACACAGAGAGATTGACTGGTTCATCCATCCCCCCTCACAGCCGGGGGTCATCTTAACTGTGCGGCTGGCCTTGTCCTTTCCTCTCACAGTTACACACTCAGGCAGATGACAACCCTGCACAGTGGCTGTTCATACTCTCCTGCCATGTTGCTGCTCTTCTGAGTGTGCAAACAATTGTTAAAGGAGCCATTCGTGAAGCTGTTTTTATTGCTTAAGGCTGAAGCAATAGGAAACCAAATTGAAGCAGCATAGCTCGAATGTACACAAACCTGGTCATTGGGCTGGCTGTGCATGGGATGTCTTGACAGAGATGACCAAGTTGACCTCAGCAGAAAGCTGTCTCCGCCTTCTTTACAAAGTGCGCATGTAATTTACAGAGAGCATGAGGCGGCTTTCACCCATGTTAGATAGCAGAACTAGACGAGGGCACTAGGATTTGTATCCCACTTCTACAACTTGGACCTGAGTGGTTTGGGATATGCTACTTAATCACTCTGGGCCTTTTATTTATCCTCTATAAATACCCATTTTCTAACATTCTTGAAAGGATCAAATGACTTAATATATGTTCAGAATGACTGACGTAACCTAAGTGCTCAGTAAATGTGACTACCACCAATTCTACAGGAGGCCTCTGAGATTCCTTATATCTCTTTAATATAAATTGCCTTGCCACCATCCCTGAACAAAGTCAAATAGGTCCTACTCTAACACAGTGGTCTTGTGGCCCTTGAGGAACCCACTTGTCAATGACTGATAATCAAGGGGGATGGCTTTAATCAAGGCCTTGAAATACTGCCTGCCAGATAAACAAATAAACACGTGTTGTTTGAAGAAAAAATGCCGAGTGAAACAAAATTCACTCTGCCACTTTAGAATTTCAAAGGAAATGGGAGAAAAATAAACATACCACTAGAGAACAGAAAAGGCAAAGGCATATGTCTCAGGGGGACAAAACCAGATCGGCAGGAAGCGGCAGACCCTGATGTGCCCTCAACATTTCCCAGAGGCCCTCACTTCTACTGTGCTTCTGCCAGAGGAAAGGCTGTAACAGAAGGTATGAGGACAGGCCAGCTAAATCTGTGAGGGAATTTCCTAACAGTCAGAAAAAAGCAAAGGTTTGATGTATATACTACAAGAAAGTATTGCCTGCATGAAAAACATTTGAACTAACAAGTCTATGCAATATTTATGTTCTGTATTCTATAAAAAACTAAATTAGTGACAACAAGCACAGGTATGGACCATAAAATTATAGCTTTGAAGATCACAACAATGTTCTTGGGAATGCAGGTAGAGTAAATAAATGGGCCTAGACATCTTTAAAACCATATCTATTTGCTGAAGGTGAGAGAAATAGCTTCATATTCATTGTGGTATCTCCCACAATAAAGAGAGGTCTGATGTAAACATTTAAGCAAGCCAAGAGATATGTATATTTAATGTCAGTCAAACCAGCTACAAAAAAAAATATCCAAAGCTGTAAGTTATTATGATTCAATTACTTTACACTTACTAAATAACTTATGTTACTGTATAATATATTAAATGTATTATATAAATGTTAATTTACTATATAAAAATTCGTGAACTATATGCATTGTTCTTAATGAAATCGATTCTAGCATGAGAAGTCAAGAAGAATGAGGTGAGTGGCTGGGCTCACACACAGGAGACTGAGGTGAGGGGCTGGGCTCACACATAAGAGGAAGCTGATGTGTATGTATTGGGCTCACACACAGGAGGCTGAGGTAAAAGACTGGACATACACACAGAAGAATGTGGTGTGTGTACTGTGTTCACACGCAGAAGACTGAGGTGTGTGTACTGGGCTCACACACGGAGAACTAAGATTAAGGTGATGTGGAACACATGGCAAGGGGTTCATTTCTCATTCTTTTTGTGGGGAGAAGTCTCAAGTATCCCACATTGGCCTTGAACTCACTAGCTGGGTAAGGATGACCTTAACTTCTGAAACACAGATCTCTACCTTCCTTAGTAGTTGGGTTGTAGGAATCACCACTATGCCCAGTTTTTATATTCTCAGTCTTTAAAATGTAAATATAAGAGAGCAACAAGATATTGAGAGAATGGGGGCAAAGCTGGGGAGATGTGTTCATGTGCTATTTTCCACATTTTTGTATGGAGACTAGATATATTATAGTAAAGGAAATCTACCATTTCATATTCATATAGCATTTGAATGGTTCATATATATCAGTTGCTGCTTTTTGTTGCTGTTGTTGTTTGGGTTTTTTTGGTTTATTTTTTTAAATTGTTTTTATTGAGCTTTATATTTTTCCCTGCTCTCATCCCTTTCTCTCCCCTCCCCTTCTATTTTCTCCCATGGTCCCCATGTTCCCAGTTTACTCAGGAGATCTTGTCTTTTTCTACTTCCCATATAGATTAGATCCAAGTACGTCTTTCTTAGGGTCCTCTTTGCTGTCTATGTTCTCTGGAATTGTGAATTATAGGCTGATTTTTCTTTGCTTTATGTCTAAAAGCCACTTACGAGTGAGTACATATGATATATGTCTTTCTGGATCTGGGTTACCTCACTCAATATGATGTTTTCTAGCTCTATCCATTTACCCGCAAATTTCAAGATGTCATTATTTTTTTCTGCTGTGTAGTACTCCATTGTGTAAATGTACCACATTTTCCTTAACCATTCCTAGGTTGAGGGACATTTAGGTTGTTTCCAGGTTCTGACTATGATAAACAATGCTGTTATGAACATAGTTGAGCACTTGTCCTTGTGGTACAATTGAACATCCTTTGGGTTTATACCCAAAAGTGATATTGCTGAGTCTTGAAGTAGGTTGTTTCCTAATTTTCTGAGAAATCACCATACTGATATCCAAAGAGGCTGTACCAGCTTGCACTTCCACCAGCAATGAAGGAGTGTTCCCTTCAGGCCACCTCCTCTCTAGAATAAGTTGTCATCAGTGTTTTTGATCTTGGCCATTCTTACAGGTGTAAGATAGAATCTCAGAGCTGTTTTGATTTGCATTTCTCTGATGGCTAAGGATATTGAGCATTTCCTTAAGATTCCTCTGTTGAGAGTTCTCTGTTTAGGTCTGTACTGTACCCCGTATTTTAAATTGGATCATTTGTTCTTTGAAGACCAATTTTTTGAAGATCTGCCCTCTGTCTGATGTGGGGTTGTTGAGATTTTTTTCCCATTCTGTAGGCTGCCATTTTGTCTTGTTGACCGTGTCCTTTGCTTTAAAGAAGATTCTCAGTTTCAGGAGGTCCCATATATTAATTGTTTCTCTCAATGTCTGTGCTACTGGGGTTTTATTTAAGAAGTGGTCTCCTGTGCCAATGTGTTCAAGTGTACTTTCCACTTTCTCTTCTATGAGGTTCAGTGTGGTTAGTTTTATGTTGAGGTCTTTGATCCATTTAGACTTGAGTTTTGTGCATGGTGATAGATATAGATCTATTTTCATTCTTCTTAGTTACTATTTTAAGTGGTTTACACATAACTATGAGCAAAGCATGTACTCTCTTTGCTCCCTCTCACATTGTATTCATTACACTCAGATGAGAAGAGACCAACAAAGGCAATTAGATAAGCAAAAATTATGTCAGTGAAATAGTCCCAAATATAAATGAAAATTATATTCTAAGGATATCATTTCAAGCCAATAATAACAGACAGATAACTCAATAAATGTGATGGGAAACTGGCAAAAATAAATTTCAGATGACTCAAGATTTAAAGAGAAATAATGAATCTGTTACAATATTATGAAAAGACCCTGGTGAATGTACAAACAGAGTAGGAAGAAGTCTTTGGAAGCTGGGTGTATGGCTCAGTAGGGAAAGTGCTTGCCACACCAAGGACCTGAGTTCAAACCCCCAAACCTCACCGAAGATGGATGCAGTAGCTAGAATCCATAATCCCTACACTCTGGCGGTAAGATGGGAGGCAGAAACAGGGAAGTCCTCAGAAGCTCTTAGGCAAACTAGGCTGGGGTACTACTCAGCAGTGAGCAAGAGACATGTCTCCAAATAAAGTGGAAAGTGAGGACTGGTGTCTAATGTTGTCCTCTGACCTCCATGCAGGGGGTTGGCATACAAGTGCCCACATTCCCAAGCATGAACATGCACACATACACACACAGAAAGCACACAAAACTAGAGATTAATATACTCAATTACATAAATATTTAAATTCTACATACAGATATATATTTTCTTAATGTACAATAACCTGTAAAGATTACAAAGGAGAATGTAGACATGATAATGATATTGCACTGGGTCTGTGCTTTTTCAGTCAACGAGGGAGAGGCAAGTTGCTTCCCTGAAAACCCTAAAAGAATCTTATCAAATGCTGAAATAGAGTGGATACTAAATACAAGACTTTGCAACTGCACACACAATAGGAAATGCCAAATAAATGAGGCACCCTCTTAAGTTCCCGTTTACCAGCATGCGTCAGGGTGCAGATACGATGAGAATTCTGTTGGCTAGAGATTGAATCAATATACACTTTCATGGAGTGCCCATTATCACTGGATATAGCTTTAAGAAGCATATACACATAGCTAGAAAATCTAATTTAAATTCACCCTCTGGAAATAATGGCATAATTATAGATAAGCCTACTAAGCATTTTCCCTATCGCAGAAAGAATGGAAGGAAAGATCCAAATGCCCACGAGAAGGGGAAATGAAGTGACGTGATGCAGCAATCCCAATCAAACAATACTCCCACTGAGAAACAGTGAGGTAAACGTGTAGGAAGATCTCTAAGATACATTTGCTTTCTAAAAATTGAAAAGGGGTCTAGAGAGCTGATTTTTCAGAAGACCTAGGTTCAATTCCCAGCACTCACATGGCGGCTTACAACTACCTTTAACTCCAGAACAAGAAGTAGGATCAAAACCCAGTGCCATTGTCCTTGGCTTTTCAGCAACCCTCATTGTCTGCCATATTCAGAGAGTCCGGGTTTATCCCCTGCTTTTTCAGTCACAATCCAGCTGGCCTTGGTGAGCTCCCAATAGATCAGCCCCATTGTCTCCGTGGGTGGGTGCACCCCTCTTGGTCCTGACTTCCTTGCTCATCTTCTCCCTCCTTCTGATCCTCATTGGGACTTTGGGAGCTCAGTCCAGTGTTCCAGTGTGGGTCTCTGTCTCAATCTCCATCCATCGCCAGATGAAGGTTCTATGGTGATATGCAAAATATTCATCAGTATGGCTATAGGATAGGATCATTTCAGGTTCCCTATCCTCAGCTGCCCCAGGAACTAACTGGGGACCTCGCCTTGGGCACCTGGAAGGCCCTCTAGGTCCAAGTCTCTTCCCAACCCTAAGATGGCTCCCTTAATTAAGATATGTGCTTCCCTGCTCCCCTATCCAACCTTCCTGTACCCCAATCATCCCGTTGCCCCAAGTTCTCCCCATCCTACCCTTCTCACTTTTTTCTCCCCTTCTCCCCTTCTCCCCTTACCTCCCTCCCACCCCACCCTTAAGATCACGATTTTTTGCCTGGCAATCTTGTCTACTTCCCCTACCCAGGAAGATAGCTATATGTTTTTCTTTGGGTTCACCTTCTTATTTAGCTTCTTTAGGATATCAAAATATAGACTCACTGACCTTTATTTGTAGCTAGAAACCAATTATGAGTGAGTACATCCCATGTTCATCTTTTTGGGTCTGGGTTACCTCACTCAGGATAGTATTTTCTATTTCCATCCATTTGCATGCAAAATTTGAGAAGTCATTGTTTTTTACCGCTGAGTAGTACTCTAATGTGTATATATTCCACACTTTCTTCATCCATTCTTCCATTGAAGGACATCTAGGTTGTTTCCAGGTTCTGGCTATTACAAATAATGCTGCTATGAACATAGTTGAACAAATGCCTTTGTCATATGATCGGGCATCTCTTGGGTATACTCCCAAAAGTGGTATTGCTGGGTCCAGGGGTAGGTTGATCCCGAAATTCCTGAGAAACCGAATAATTAGTGTAGTATTGGAATTAAGCCTAGAGTAGAAAGATAATTTAATTATAAATTATATGAAAATGTTTTATTAAATGTTCAGAAGTCATTTAATTTAAAAAACTAGCCTGTTTGCCACATTTGTGTTGCTTTGACATAGAAACAAAATAAAATCTTCCATAAAAAAAAAAAACCCAACTACCTCTAACTCCAGTGCCAGGGGATCTAATGTCCTCTTCTGGCCTCTGTGGGCACCAGGCACACACCTGGTACACAGACATCCAGGTATGCAAAGCACCCCCCACGGAAACAAAATAATCAAATAAAATAATAATTTGAAGAGCAAAAAAAAAAAGATGTGGATTAGTGTCTGTGATACCAGATTTCTCTGAGAAAATGATGAAGTACAAAGATTTACACTTGCAAACATATCATGTTTTGATTTTAGTAAGCTTATCTACATGCCTGTTAATCTGGTGACCTTTAGAGAAGGTCACTTAAGAAATCAAAGAAGATTGTTATTTACATGTTACACAGTTTGATGCAGCTTAAATGTTCTAACATATAGGTCTTTCGCTATTTTTAGGTTATCCAGTAGGAGAACTCTGGGTAACTTTTTTTTAACTTTTCTCTAATAAAATACTGTTAGCAATAAAGTTATGTGATTATACAAGTCTTCATAATTTATAAACGTTGCTTATTAACATGAAAACAATTCCCTGAAAGTTTCTGTAAATTTGTAAAGTCCACATATGGGCTGTTCTAAGGGCAATGCCGGCATTTTCCTTTTATTATGGGAACAGCCTGCAGGTGCCTGCTCCTTTTGCCCTGACAGATGCCTGATCCACATGGGAGAGTGTGGTCTTCTTCCCAGGCCCTGAACCCGCTGCTTCTGAAAGGGAGTCCGTTAAGCTGGCATTTCCCAACCACAGGTCTCCTTTTCTTGAGTTTCCCCCTTGGCTGCACAGAATCACTTAGCCTGGTGTATTTCTACATACTTATTTTTGCTTTTGTTACCTGTTTTTTGGCATCATAACCAACCAAACAAACAAACAAAAAATAAACATTGTCAGGGCCAATGTCTAGGAACTAGCCCTTTAAGTTTTCTTTTATGGCATTAAATCTTGTATCTCAATCTTTAACAGGTTCCTAACATTTTTTTATGGTATGAGACAGGGTCAGAGTTAATCGTTTTGCATGTGAAGGTCACTTCCCCAGCATCATCCTGTGAAGAGGTTACCGTTCCACATTTCTGTATGTCCCAAAGAATTTGAGTATAGAAAATTAGATTCTAATGTTGCAACACTGAAGCGTGGCAGAATCTTAGATCATGGGGGCATCACCCTCAAGCATAGATTTAATATTGTTCTCACGGGCCTGGATTTATTACTACAGGAGCAAGTGGCTATACATGAAGACCACCGCTTTTGTCCTGACAGCTCTTCCTATGGTCTCTCACCCTTCAGCTGCTCTGCCGTGTAACAGCAAGCTCTCGAGAGAAGCACCTGACATGAACTTCAGTCCCTACAACTGTGACTTCCATAAATCCGTGGTATTCGTTTTGATTGTATGTAAGGCTGAGGATAAACCTTAAGGTCTTTCACATAGTAGACACATGCTGTCACTGTTTAATAATCCCCACCCCCACATATCCACATTTTATAAATTCCTGGATATTCTGTTATAGCCTCAGAACATGGAGAGTTGGCGTACTTTTGGTGATGTCAAATTTTAGTTAACAGGAGGTGTGGGGCTTTATTTCTCAGCTATTTGTTACAATGGTTTGTTTTTAAAGCAAAGACCATATTCCTTAGACTAATTCAGCTTTGGAATATAGTTTCAGTGTGATTTGTCTGCTTCTTTGTTTTCGTTTAAAATATCTTTGGTTATTTGGGATTTTCTCTAGTTGCAAAGAATTTTAGGATTTTTTTTTTCCATTTTCTGGCAGAAACACAGAATTGGAATTTTGCTTGGGACTGTTCTGGATCTGTGGACGAGTTTGGGTGGAGTGAATTTTCCCAGTGTTCTAGTTCATATACACGTAGTATCACATCCATTTATTCAAAGTATCCTTCCGTTTCCATCACTGTTGAGTTATTTTCAGTGTTCACATCCTTCCCAGCCTTGATTAAGTTTGTCCAAGTCACAATAACCAAGACACAGAAGTAGCTTAAGAATCTTTGGGCAAGTTAATTGATCAGAATGTGTGCAGGTTGGGAAGAAGGCTCGGTGAAGAAAGTGCTGCCCACACAAGCTGTCCACCACTCAGGGAGAAAGCTGGACATGCTGGGGTTTGCTTGTAATTCCACTGCTAGGAATGTAGGCAGGAAGATCCCTGAGTTTTGCTGGCCAGCCAACCTTGCTAGATTGGTAAGCATCAGGTGGAAGTAAAGGGGTTCTGTCTCAAAAATCAAGGTCAACAGAACAGGGTCAACAGTTGACCTCTGGCCTCCATGTGCACACACAGAGAAACACACATGCATATACAGACGCATAAGCAAACACAATAAAGAAGAATTTGTAATGCATATGTACAACGGTATCCTAGCTAGCTTTCAAAGAAGGAAACTTGCAAAAACATGGATGAAGTAAGACATTGTGATAACAGAAATAAGGCAGATACAGAAAGACAAAAACTGATTTCACATGCATGAGGAATCCAGAAACATTACGCTCACAGATGCAGAGAGAATGGTGCTTACCTGGAGGATAATCGTGGGAGATGGGGAGAGTTTGGATCAAGGGTAGGGTACCAAGTGTCTATTACAGCATGGACAAGATCTATGGATTTAATATAGAGCCTGAGTGATTGTGGTGTTGTAAATTAATTTACACAACACATATGTATATGAACTTATATATACTTATCTTGAATAGATTTAATCTTTACTTGCTAATTATATTCTTTTAATATAAATAAGTAAAACAATCAAATATTCATTGAGGGCTTCTGATTAGGTAGAATTGGAGGTGAGGTCATAGAGTTCACACACAGCTTAAAGCCCGGGAGAAGTAATTCAGAATTAATCCTGAAAATGCTCGTTAAATCACTGTTGTAATTTTTCAGCTAATCTGCCTCACTCGATCTCTTTTTTAAAAAAGATGTATTTAGTATGTATACAACATTTGACCTCCATATATGCCTGTAGGCCAGAAGAAGACACCAGATCTCATTACAGATGGTTGTGAACCACCATGAGGTTGCTGGGAATTGAACTCAGGACCTCTGGAAGAACAGTCAGTGCTTTTAACCTCTGAGCCATCTCTCCAGCCCCTCGCTCGATCTCCTTACAAAGAAAATCAGACAATAATTGATTAAGCATGGACATAGCACTCTATATAGCAATAAGCATAGTCATCAAATAAAGAGGCACAGATGACCATGGAGAAGCCGTTCTCACTCAGTTCCTTCTGTAGCTTAATTCTGGGTGAACATGAGATCAACAGAATGGTGGGATTGCTATCTGAACCTTTAATTTTTGATGAGAACATGAAGCAGGAGAAGTTCATTTCCGTCTAAAAGCATCCCACGTGTTTGTTTATTGCTGAAGATGTAGGAGGCCCTGAAGGAAGAAAGCTCAGGTCTTTCTATTACCTCCACAGTGATAGCCCCTTCTGATGCAAGTGAGGGAAATCACAGCGGAACTAACCAGAGTTTTGATTCTGTCTGAGTCCGTCTGCCACTTTGGGTGCTGTGGGCTCTGTAAAGTGAAAAGGCTCAGAGCTGCTCTGAATTAGTAGAACATTTGGAGTCCCAGAGTTCTCTTGAACCCTATCCCTTCTTTCCTTCCTTCTTTGCTTTCCTCTGTAGTTTTCCAAGTGGTCAGGACAAACAGACAGCATCTGTCTGTTTCCTGGTAAGCACTGGCTCAAGGGGCAACCTTTGCGATACAGGGCCCCACACTTTCATTAGAGGAACCTGAGCACACTTAATCGTTTTCACTGACACTTTCTCGTGATTATATGTAGTCTGCCCATACAATTGTAAAATTATTTTTATTTTTACCTTTCAACTATTACGTATTCCATCATCACTCACTCAACTGCATATCAAAATAATCGATGCTCAGGACCCCATGTTTCCTTGGAATTTAGTAGTTTTTGTCAAAAAAAAAAGTGGAAACAGTCATCTAATGAGTCAATGCTGTATCAGCAAAAGATCAATTGTGGGGAAGAAAATCTATTGCTAAGATTAATTTTCAAGACATTCAATGGAATCATACCTGTTTTCCTTGTTGGTCTTATAACTGCTTCCATTCCAGGTCAGACCAAATATTTTTCCCTCCGTTAGCATTTTATATATGCAAATGGGTCTTTGGTAATGGGTTGTTAAAGCACAAAAGGGCTCCCTAAGTTGGCAGCTGCCTGGTGAAAGGACTTGCTTACCTTTGACTATGCATTTACTACCACGAACAGCTTTAAAGGAACCACCATAAGAACTTCATTGTTGACCCTTGTGGGGTTCAGGGTTTGGATTGGGGAACACAATGAGGTTTTCTTAAGAATTTTCCCTGTTCCTTTTTTTTTCTTTTTAAGCAGGGCACGCTCCTGCATTTTCTGCACCCTGTCATCCCAACTCCTTGTTCATCCCCGTGTTCCCTTAAGTCCCATCAAATGCTATCTTCTCAATTTCTTCGAGCCTTCCCCTTCACACTACATAGTCGCTGAGTGGAGGCTCCCCATCTTGTGCCTAAGTAATTACAGCCTTTTAATTTGTCTTCGCCTGCAACCTGGCTCGACGCCAAGCCATCATGCCCACTTCTACCAACAATATTTTTCTCATGAGCAAAGTAGATCCTATGGGGGGAAAAAAAAGACCAAATTCCTTTGCCCAGCAAAATGCTGGCACTTCTCTCCCCTCCTCCGTCCAGTCACACTTAATTGCAGATCAGTTCTTTAATGCATCTTGATGTTTCATGCCTTTCTGCCTTTCCCCCTGCTGTTCTTCCTGCCTGGAATTCCCTCCCCCACCCCTGGGTATCTGCCTAACACCTGCTCAATTTTCATGATCCAATGCAAGTGTTGTGTCCTCCCAGGAAAGCTTCTCTGACCTTCAGGTGAAGGTGGGAACTCTATTCTTGGCTCAGTTTCTGGGCCATGTATAAACTTCTATTTGGTTGATTTGTTAAATTGATGTGCTTGGCTTTGTCATCCACAAACTTCGCAGTGCCTGGAGAAGTGAAAGTCGGCGAGGGAATGCGTGACTGAAGCAGAGCAAGGAGCATTTGAAATCCGCGATTTTCATTCATTGTTGTCAAAGTGCAATTCAACCTTCAAGTCAAAGCAATTTGATAAACACTATCTCGTGTCAGTTGGATAGCCAGTGTTTCTGACTTGGTGGCAAGACTTTGAGTGACACCAAGTTAGGAGGAAAAAAAAAAAGGAAGGGAGAAGGGGTTGCAAAGGATGCAGATGTGGTCTTAAGCCAGGGAGAGCTTTGGGGGCCAGCTACTGTGGAATTGCTACTTTAATGCTCAGTGGCCATTGGTCGAGGGCTTGGGCAGCAGCATAGATGAGAAGCACCAGTTTCACCGAATGGGAGAAGCTTCACAGGCAAAGCAACACTGGTTTGGTCAGGGTGGTGGGGACTGTGGTGGGGAGACACATCTGCCACATCTGGTTTTCTGCACAAGTGCAGAGCAAACACTATAAGGTGCAATACGGTATTTCTCACTAGATCTGCTGACAACTGTCTGAAATTCTAGCACTCAGGGTCAACCTGGACTACACAGCCAGACAATGCTCTCCTCCTTAAAAGAAAGATACACCTCAAAATGTCTAAGATCATGTGTACCCCACAGTGTTTTCTTGGAGGGGGAGGAAAGGAAATGAAGAAACCCATTTATGTCTCAGCAAAATGTTTTAATCCCTAAATGGTATTTCCACTAAGACTTAGTGGTCAAAGTAATTCTCTTAGGATGCTACTGTTCAACCCAAGTGGTTTTTTTTTTTGTTTGTTTGTTTTAAATAACTTATTTAACTTCAGGTGCATTGGTATAAAGGTGTCTGTCAGGTTCCCTGGAACTGGAGTTACTGACAGTTGTGAACTGGCTTGTGTGTGTTGGGAATTGAGCCCAGGTCCTCTGGGAGAACAGCCAGTGCTCTTAACCACTGAGCCATCTTTCCAGCCTCCAAATGATTTAAAAAAACAAAACAAAACAAAAAAAAAACAACTAAATTTTAAAGCTACCTCTCTTGAATTCTTGTTTGCTTTGCAAAATTCTCTCACTGAATTAACGAGTAACCAGGATGAGTAGAATTTTGAGTTTGTCAGTCCCTCATGGTCCTGTGGAGAGAAGCAAACAACCAGCAGTTGGGAGGCAACTTGCCAGGCACAAGAGATCCTGTGGGTCTACCAGGTTGAAGGTGCACAAGCTTTCAAATTGTTTTAAGTGATACAAATCCTTAGCTGTCAGAGCTTCCAACTGTATTATTTTCTCATAAGATTGATGTTTGTAGTGAACAAATACTCATATAGAAATTCTACAACAAGGCCAACACATGAACCTGTGGTTGATAGCTAAAGGTCTCCAGAACTAGAAAATCTTATTTTTCCAGTCTTTAAATCATCAAAAAGATGCCAGCTCATCCTATGCGATGAGTCATGAAAAGAGTAGGCGTCACTATTTGGACATTCATTTCCTCTACTGATAACTCGGCCTTGTTTTATTTCTTGGTTTCTATCACCTCTCCCATTCGCAAATTCAGTTTACTTATTAGAAATAAGCATAAAAAGGAAAACTCGTTCCTAAAGAACATTTATAACAGTTGTGAAAATCGCCAAACTTTTATTTAAAAACTGATTGTTGAGGCTAAGGAGATAGCCACGATGGGAAGGACTTTCTACAAACATGAGAATCCAAATTTCGTTCCGAGCACCCTTCTAAAGAGCTGGCAGGGTGCAAACAATTGTTGTTCCAGCACTGTGGAGGCAGAGACAGGCAGATCCCAAGAGCTCCCTGGCTAGTTAGCAGAGCTAAACCAACAAGCCCTCAGATCCCAGTAAGATACACGTCTCAGGAAACAAGGACAATGGTTCCTGAGAAACCAACCTAAGGCTGACATCAGACATCTGTGACTGTGTGTGTGTGTGTGTGTGTACACATACACACACACACACACACACACACACACACACACGCACACACAACAAAGCAAAACCAATCAGCAAACAGAGCAGCACTCCCACCCAAAATGTAAAAATAAAAAGCTGATTATTTTAATGTGGCATATTCAGAAATCATTTCAAGGACTTGAAAATAGTCTATGCATTCAGTTAATAACTATTTTGGTTTATTGATTTTTAAAATTGCTGGCTTTAAGCAGCTTACAGTCAAAGGAGAAACCTCTTTAGATCTACTTGATTCTCTGATAGTCCTTCACTTTTCAAATAAATGTATACAAAAGTGAAAATAGAATCATTATAGCTTGTAAATAAAAATAAACTAAAAATACTTTACTGCAGTTTAACTAACTCCTCAGACAGACAGCCTTGATAAATGTTTTTAAAAGTTTCATAAAACTAAGAAAATTGCAAAAAAAAATAGTGGAACTCTAGACATTTGATTTGACCTAGAAATAGTACAAATTCAGTGAGGCAAAGATAATGATAAAGATAAGGGTGTCACAGAAAGAGATCAGGTCAGGTCTAGAAATATTCACAGGTAGAGTAAGCAGGTGCCTAAGTTTGCTGGGATCACCCTTATCTACCTGTCCTGGTCTCTCCTGTTAGCTGATTGCTATCTCAGTCTCAAAAACATGGACCCATTTAGAGGACAGATCATTACGTCTCCCTAGGGACAAAATGAAAGAGAAAGGAACACCAGGAGCCTAGGACTGATATGTGTAGACACTAGAACTGACGCCAGAGCAATAAGAATAAAGTAATAAAGAGGAAGGTACAAGAGTCAGGAGAGCTCACTCCCATCTTCTCCAAAGTTCTCCCTTGGGAAATCAGCTGAGGCAAAGGTCTTCATGTACTGCACTGGAAATTCTCTAAGACCAGCTCGGACCGGAACAAAATCTTATTTCCTAAATTGACATTTTAAGTCTTATTTCCTAAAACAAATACCTTTGCCCCTTTGAATTATTTTCTCTTAGGGCTCTCAGTTCAAAGACCTAGACACGTACAATATTTAATGAGGCTCAGATACAAAGCATTTCCAGAAATCTGGTGTCTCCTTAGAAAATCTTTATCTTCAGGGGAACTAGGACACTACTCAAACCCTACTTGACAGTGAACTTTCTGGGAAATCTGATGTCTAGGTTGAAAGTGATGGACTTTCTCAGAACCACTGCCAAGGTGCACTGAAGAAGCAAGCCACTAACAACTGTCTCCAGAAGAGACAGTTTTCCTTTGTGAAAAGTCACTTGTCAGTAGAGCTCTGTCCACCCAGGAATAGAAAGGCTGGAGGCTAGTGTGATAAGCCAGGCAGAAAGCTATTTTAAGTTTGAATTGTTAAGGAGAAAAATACCACTAGTTTCTGCATTTGAGCAAATATATTGTCAATACTTGGTTTCTACTACAAGGACTGATTTCAAAGAAGCCATTGAGAGTCAAGATTTGACTCTGTAATATTGAAGAAATGGGGTGAAAGTGTTTGTTAAATCTATTAAAGGATCATACGGAGACAGATTTGATCAAATCTATAGTTCAGTCGAAAGCTAGCACACTTAAAGAACTGCATGTTTCTGGTTATTGGTTAAATTCCCATCCAAGTTTTCCAGGGTACCCCACCCCCAGCCCCTTCAAATTCCCCCTTGTCAACTTCCAGTCTCAGCACCATTTCTTACCTTGCTTCACGTGATCTCCTAATTCCTTCTGAACCCATGGTCTAGAAACATCACTAAAGAATCGGTCACTGCATCTTCTCGTCCTCTGTTCTCACCGCCATTTGAGATAGTAGGGCAGCCCTTCTAAAGACTCGCATCGTCCGCATCCGAAGACAGAGCAGTACTGCCACTATGATCCTTCTCTGAATACAGTTTTAGGGACATCTTCTTCGTCTCTTCTCCACAACTGTTTCTTCTCCAGACGTTTGGGCTTCATCAGAGGAATCTACCATTCCATTGCCCGATACCTAACTCAGCTTTAGGCTAGAGACTAATGCCCCCTTCTAGATTCCTCTGAGGCTATTTAGACCAGAGTCTCTCTGCCTCTCAATGGTGCTCCCCTGTGCACCATTTTATTTGTTTGTTTGTTTTGCCAGGGAAAGCATTGCTGATTTTTCTCTCACACAAAGCTCTGCCATGCATCTGCGATCCGTATCCTGCCCTGCTAACCTACATGACAGCCTTCATGTGGGCTTCCCCACCCCCACTCACGAAAACATGTGTCCATATGATTTCCAAAGTTACCCATTGATCCTTTGCCTGCGGTTTCGCTACTTCTCCTGACAACCACCAAACATTCTGTTTACCTTCCTGATAGACCTCTCTGTCCTTGGTCCTCCTCTGGTCAAATAATTACTCTTGACGCATGCCCCTCAGACGAGTAGCCAAGAGTTGCAATGTCCTAAAGTTGCCTCGCATAGCTCTACTGTGACTATCATCTCTCTTTCTACCCCTAGCTCCAGCCTTGTTCTTTACCTGAGCCATTTAGTTCCGTGGGTTAGAACTGGGATTCTGAGTGCCGGGTGTATAGATTTTGTATAATCCCCTCCCTGTGAGTACAGGCTATGTCTGAGGATATAGCCGAGCACCTCTCCCGTGGCTGGGTTGTATTATATGCCACAAGGAAGGCATTTCCACAGGTGGACTCAGTTGAACGTGAGTCAGCCAAAATGTAGATTATCCCGGACAGGCCTGCCATCACCAGGCAAGTCTTTCAAAGGCCAATCGAATACTAAAAAAAAAAAAAAAAAAAAAAGATCTGCTCTCTTGCTGGCCTTATTGAAAGAAGACCAGAGATGAGTTCTATAGTTGCAGGAAAGTGAATCCATGCACTTGGAACAGGATCTAGGCTGTCAAATGACACCCCCAGCCCTGGGCAACAGTGGTTGCAGCCTTGTGAGATCCTAAGGGAAGCAATTAACCTGTATCTGGATGGCCTGACCTACAGAAACTGTGAAGTCATAAATGGGCCTTAAGCCAGTACAGTTGCCATCTTTTGTTACACAGCAGTAGCTACCTAACATACTCGCCCTTGTGGTTAAATTAGATCAAATGCTGGAGAGAGAGAGAAAGATAGGTTGCAGCATTTCTCATGCCCACCACACTCCTCTTCTGCCAGTGACTGCCCTTCAGCTGTAATTGCCCCTCCTGTGTTCCAGCAGAGTCAGGGGACTTGACTCTGCCACTTCCCTTCACTCTGCCCAGAACTGTATACAGTATTTCATTGTTAAACTGGCTTCAACTTCCCCTCTAGAATGAGCCATCAGTGTTTTTCCTGAGGATAGATCTACTCTTTAGCCTCGACTTCTTCCTATTCCAACCTACCTCCAAACTGGGGCTGCTTCTTCGTACATCATTCTGTGTTCACTTACCTCACGTTTTGGCTCCAGGTTGCTACCCCTGGATGAAACTGAGAAACCATTAGCATGATTGCAGAAACTCGGGTTTTAGCTGCTTGCTAGATGTGCGAATTTGGGGCAGCGGTTTCACCTCTCTAGGCAGCTTCCTTGTCTATAGCAGGGCTAATGACACCCACCAAGAACTGGGTTTTGTAAAAGTGAAATAATAACACATGGCAAACAGTTAGTGTGTAAAACTTAGAAATTAGCCGGCAGTGGTGGCTCATGCCTTTAATCCAAATGCTTGGGAGGCAGAGGCAGGGGGATCAACCTGGTCTACAGAGTGAGTTTCAGCACAGCCAGGACTACACAGAGAACTCCTGTCAAAGGAAAGAAAGAAAGAGAGAGAGAGAGAGAGAGAGAGAGAGAGAGAGAGAGAGAGAGAGA
>NW_004949101.1:14236145-14240495 GCF_000317375.1 Microtus ochrogaster | reverse complement strand
GAGAAAGAAAGAGGAAGGAAGGGAGGAGAAGGAAGGAAGGAAGGAAGGAAGGAAGGAAGGAAGGAAGGAAGGAAGGAAGGAAGGAAGGAAGAAATGTCACAATGAATAGTTCCTATGAGATTTCCACTGCTGGTGTCTGTGAATTCACCTACTGAATGCTCTCCCAGCTGCTGTATTCACCTGAACACACCCTGAAATGCTGCTGCCACTGGTTACTTTTCTTATTACTGTGAGAAAAACCCCTGACAAGAATCAACTTAAGGGTCAGTTTGGGCTATTAAAACAGAAGAGAAACCGCCCATCTCAGTGGAGAAAGCATGCTGATAGAGGACTAATAGAGGGAGCGCATCTCAGCCACAGAACAGGAGGCACGGAGCCAATGAGAATCTGGGTATCAAACCTCAGACATAAAGCCCGCTGCCCCAGTGACCTACTTGCTCTACCTTCTGTGTTCCTATCATACAACCTTCTGGAATAGCGCCACCAGATGGGAACCAAGTGTTCAAGTCGGAGAGAGTCCATGAGACATTTCACACCCAAACCACAATCCTTTCTTTACTAAGAACTTATTGAGTCCACATTGTAAAGGGAAGGTTGCTTTTCATTAGTCCTCCAGCGGCTGTTTGCTCTCTTAAAGTGGCCGCATCATACATCTTATGTTTGTGGTTGTTGTTGCTGCTGCCTTTTGCTTTGTTTTTGTTTTAACCTCTGGACATATCATACTTCTTCCACTGACTCCTAAATAAATTATGTACAGAGGTTACATGTCCTTTATCCACTGGATCCAAATAACGTGGTGTTATGAGCGTCATAGAACTTCAATAAAGATTAAATAGACTAAGTGTGTATTAGTCGGTTTGTTCTTGCTTTGTTTTTGTTTTTGCTTTTAGTGCTGAAACAAATACCCAAAACAGTTCGGAAAAAGGAATTATTTATTTGGACTCTGGTTTTCAGAAATTTCCATCTACAGTTCAGGGCTCCATTGTTTTCTAGACCTGAACTGAAGAAGAGCATAGTGGGAGAGACATATAGAGAAGAAGGTCACTTATATCTTGGTGGCCAGGAAGCAAAAAGAGTAGCAGGAAGGAACTTAGGAAGGGGCAGCAGGAAAAACCCCAGGAAGGAGCAAGCGGCAAGAACCCGGGAAGGAACTTGAAAGCCTATCTCCAGTGTCTTTCCTTCAACCAGTACCCACACCCTGACACTTCTTTCACCTCCCAATAAAGCTGTCCAAACTGGAATTTGTCAATTGATAAATCTGCTGACAAAGTCAAAGGCCTTATGGTCCAGTCACATCCCCCAAAGTACACCGGCAACTGCTTGCTTTGTGGGAGCACTTCGATACGGAAGCTTTGGGCAAGAGCCCTCACTTGGTAGCTAAGCCATAAATGCATCAGTACTACGGTTGAGTCCTTTTTAAACAATGACTTCTTTTATTTTTTTGAGATGATAGCTACACCATTTTCCTTTTTCCTGTATTTCCTCCAAACCCTCCCTCTCCACAATCTAAGACAATAGCAGAACATTTTAATATCATTGGTCACAAGTGCAAGTATATTGCTATATGGTAATTAAATAAGATTTGATGGCTGTCCCAAATAATGTGACTTGGCCAACCTGGCCTAGTTTGGCATACAAATCACTCCACCCATAATTCCCACTGTGTCTAATCAAACATTGACTAGGTAAGCCCTTGGTAGAGCAAATGCTACTCTTGGCTGTGGCTTCTGGTTCCTAGGAAAGAATTTTAGGCCTGGGTTGGGTGTCACACCTGTAACAAATGGTACACAGGCTAAGAGGTTTCTCAGGGGAGTTGCCACGGGTTCCAATGGAATGACAATTACAAGGTAGATGGATCATGTCACGCCTGCTGTGACCTTTACAATACATGAGGATCATTATTTTAATGTTAATTTGCATAATGGTCGGCCCTAGCAGGAACAATGTCGAATGCTAATAGCTGCAGGATGCAATAAAATTAAACATTATCTGGGCTGAACTGCTAAAGGAAAAGTTGCCAGAGAATGACTCTTTAAGTACTGAATTTCATCCCAGGTCATGTCCACACACAATCAAATGAGGATTTCCGGTATCTCTTGAAAAACTGGCAAGAACTGACTAGAATAGAATAGCAGCAGCCTCTTTTAGTTAGAATCCCCACAGTAGTCTGTGTCTTGGTACAACTTGTCTGTCCCGTCTGAAGAATTTGGAATTGTAATTCGCGCCCTCAACACTCCCTGTCTCCTCTGACTTATTTACACATTTGCTGACGAGTACACTAAACATGATAGACTTGAGTTAGTCCCACTTTCTGAAATGACAGGGTCTGAGAGAAATATTGTGACTAGCAAGAGCAAGCCAGGTCAGGAGGCCTGAATATTCTCAGAAGATGGATACTGTCCTCTTGGAGTATTAAGTAACCACACATCCTTAGCTGTGGATGGAAGGTGACCGTAAGCAGAATTAAAAAAAAAACAATAAATATCTGTATCTGTTTCTTCTCTACTATTTCTGCTTCACGGAAAATGGACTGACCGTTATCATCCACTTTGAACTCCAAATCCTTCAGAGAAGAATTTCTTCAAACTGGATTCATTTCTTCCTTCCAGGTGTGGGCACTCATTTCTACCACAAGAGGGCAGCCAGCTCTAAAAAACAAAAGTCCTGCTCTTCAGAGAAATTGGGCCAAACTTGAGGAAAGTGTTGGGAAAAGGCTTTAGGCAGCAAGTCAGGGATTGCATGCTCTACCAAAGAAGAAAACCCACCGGGCCCCACCAAGGTGGAGTAACTGTCAGGAAGCATCCCTTTTCTCTTAGGTCTTGATTTCTACGGGGATCAGAAACAACCAACCCCCTACTTGTGGAATTCTGAAGGCCCAAAGCTGCAAGGCACCGTTGATGTCATCACCAGCGGTTTCATTTTCATCTCGACTTGGGGTGGGTCCAACAGCTGTCGGCTTTCTCTTCCCCACTGAAGGCAACATTCTGATTTAAGTCTCACGTAGGTTTGGGGTTTTGGTTTGCTTCTCCCGCCTCCCTGATGACAGAAGCAATTGTTAACTTCTCAATTAAACTTGGTAGGGAAGGAAACGGTCGCAGAAGAGATCGGGCACTCTTGACTTAGGTGTCTGAGTAGAGTGTTTTATTGCTCACTTGTTTGGTGTCTCATGATTCAGAGTGACAACGTTTATAACACCTTTTAAAAAAGCAGTACAGTAGCAGACTCCTGAATCTTTTTCCCTTCCTTTAATTTTCTTAGTGGACAGTCTTCCTTCAAAATACCTTATTTGACCTTTACAGCTCTAGAAACAGCCAGGGCCTCATTTCCCTCTGTGGGTTGCTAATCCGATTTAGGTGAGTGGAACCCTGAGTTATTTTAGCTCCCCAACTGAAATGCTAATACACATGGATAATAGATTACTAACGTCCCTGCTTCTGGTTTGTCTCTGTCTCAGCTTCGCAAACTTGAAAGATCTGGTTCAAAAGCCGATGTTACCAATCCGGTCTTCTAGAGAAATATTCTGCCCTTGGCTTTGGGGGTCGTGTGGGCAACCAGGCTGGAAGCATGAAGACTCCTGAAATTCTGAGAGAAGTGGAAGCCTGGCTCAGCAGCTGTGGGGACATTCCAGCTGAGGAAGAAAAGTGGCTTGGCCACAGCCAGAGCCTTGCTTCTGGAGACCTGGTGGAGGAGCAGGGCCAGGCAGAAAATTCTAAGGTCTCAAACCGGCATTATTTTCTTACCTGCCTCTGTGCTAGAGGTGGGAGTCGAGATAAATATCGCGAGGAGTGAAGTGATGGCGTCTATAGAAAAAGAATCAACTCCCATTGTCACCTCACATGGGGAAACACACATAGAAACTACACAGGAGACATCCATTTTACATGTGTATATCTGTGTACAGAACCTGTGCCTTCATTTGTATAGTTTACATAAGTGGATACATATAAAATACATGCATCTTTTTATATCATTATATGTATCTTGAGTATAGATAAATGCACTCACATGGGTGTGAATATATATGCATATATATACAAACATAACAATGCACTCAATGTGTATTTCTTGACATTGTCTTCTCATCACTCCAAACTTAGAGGTGTTTGCCCGAATCTCTGCCGAGATGTCTGATAACTTGTTCTGTTCTGCTTTTCTATGCTCTATTACCTAAAAACTTCAAACTCAAGTTGAATAACGGCCCAGCGGGGGACCCAGAGGCGACCAGACCCTGGATCTGCCCTGGACTTGGGCTGCTGTGGGCACAAGTCCAGGTCTCAGAGGGTCGGCGTCACTCTCGTCTGGGACCCGACCCTCAGCGGCCGCGCGCTCGCCCCGCCCCGCCCCACCGCG
>NW_004949101.1:14175665-14235932 GCF_000317375.1 Microtus ochrogaster | reverse complement strand
CGGCTCGCGCTGCGCCCGCCGCTGCGCTTCCCACAGCCTGTCCGGGAGAGGCAGCCCGGGACGTCGCCTCCCCAGCCGCCGCCGGTCACCGGACGCCTTCGGGGCGAGCGGAGCGCGGGTCACTCGTGGCTTCGAGACACCGGCGCGCCTCGGGTTGGAGCTTCTGACTGTGCGCTCCTGGCGCTGTGGCCTCGGCTGCCCGGGAGAAGCCGGAGCCGCGGACCGACGCGAAGAGCCGGGAGTCGGCAGCCCCGCCGCACCCGGAATGCGGGGCCACTCCAACCAAACACCAAGCATCCGGGGCGCGCGAGCCGAGGAGTGAGCGGACCCCAGGCTGCCACAAAAGACATTTGGCCCGAGGGCTCCGACCGCGAGGTCACCCGGTTTGGCGGCCCGGGACGCGGCTGAACTGGCTTGGAGAATGCGCCCCAGGACGCCGGGGCGCCGCAGCCGTGCGGGCTCCGCTGGCGAGCGCTGATGGGGGTGCGCCAGAGTCAGGCTGAGGGATGCGGAGTGGCGGCCCGTCCGCCGCCCAGATCTTCGCTGCGCCCTTTCCCGGACCCGGCTTCTCCCAGGATGGCTGCCCCGAGTCATGGGTCGCGGCCGAGCTAGCGCGGAGCGTCCGACCCTCGCCCGGCGAGTCCCGGAGCCCGCCCCGCGCCCTACGAGCGCTGATCCCTGAGGACGACGACAGCAGCAGCCTTGCCTCTGCCTTCCCTTCCCTTCCCGTCCCTGCCCCGCACTCCTCCCCCTGCTCGAGGCTGTGTGTCAGCACTTGGCTGGAGACTTCTTGAACTTGCCGGGAGAGTGACTTAGGCTCCCCACTTCGCGCCAGTGTCCTCGCCCGGCGGATCCAGTCTTGCTGCCTCCAACCCTGTCACCTCTCCTCTGCTCCTTGGCCGACCTGGTCCACCCCAAGACACCGTTCCCCACGGGGAGAAGGACGACGCGGCTGACACCCAGAGAAGGAGGACCAGGCGAAGAAAGACAACAGAAACCCGGTCCCTGCTCCAGGTCCCTCGGACAGAGCTTTTTCCATGTGGAGACTCTCTCAATGGACGTGCCCTCTAGTGCTTCTTAGACGGACTGCGGTCTCCTAAAGGTAGAGGACACGGGCCGGGATCCGGGGCTGACGGGTGACACCGCGTTCTCTCCATGCGGCGCTGAGCGCCACGGAGGACCGGTCGAGTGGACGTAAACAGACCCTCTCCCGGTGCACGTGCAGCGAAGCCCGCCCTAGGGGATCAGACATCCCAAACCCGAGGCCCCTCTGCCTTGCCCACCTGGCCTGCGCTCTTCTGCCGGTCCGTCCTTCTCCCCAGTTTTCGGTATATAATTAGGTCTGTTAGAGAATTAATGGCTTTACAAAAAAAAAAAAAAGTTACAGAAACTCAGTGGATTTCACCCGTTAGTTGCGGTAGAGATGCCTTGGCTGTCCTTAAATTATGCCTGAGACCTGGAGTCTGTCTTAAGAGCTAGGTCCATTTAGGAAGGAAGGTACTTAGCGTTGGGCTCCCTGTGTGTTTACTGCAAGGACGTGATGTGTCACAGTTTACACGTGCATTCAGAGAAACTACCATTTACATAATTGCAGTAAAGAGCATGGCTTCCTTGACTTAACAGGGGTCTAGGGAAGGGGACAGAGTGGCCAGTGGGTAAACCCCGAGGTTAGAGACTTGGGCCACAACTTGAAAGTGGAGTCCGAAGTTGTAATCTTGAATTTAGCGCTTACCGAATCTACAAGTTAGATATAGTCGCCTACCAGGAAGTTCTAAACAGCGCTTCTAAGGAAGTCACATGTGCATTTGGGTCTGTTTCTGTGCAAACGAGCGCTGCACAGTATAGTTTTGTAAGAGATGCAGTGTGTCAGACCAACCGGTGGCTTCCCTGCTTCCTGACACCACCTTCCTAGCTGGTTGTCATATGAAAAGGTGCATGATGGTCATTGACTTTTATTGGGAGTGAAGACCAAGCCTTAAGTGAGAAGCCCAATGTAAGCAGAGAATGGGATGAGAGGAGGGAAAGCACAGGGACTTGGGATCCTCAATCCTCTTGATCATCCGGGTTGTAGCCGTGAACATGACATGCCAGGAGGGCATCCTGGAGAAGGCCAGCGAGCCCTATGGGAGCCGGGGCCGCGGGGGCGGGCGAAGGACTGGGCGGGGAACGTGGGTGACTCACGTCGGCCCTGTCCGCAGGTCGACCATGGTGGCCGGGACCCGCTGTCTTCTAGTGTTGCTGCTTCCCCAGGTCCTCCTGGGCGGCGCGGCCGGCCTCATTCCGGAGCTGGGCCGCAAGAAGTTCGCCGCAGCATCCGGCCGCCCCTTGTCCCGGCCTTCGGACGACGTTCTCAGTGAGTTTGAGTTGAGGCTGCTCAGCATGTTCGGCCTAAAGCAGAGACCCACCCCCAGCAAGGACGCCGTGGTGCCCCCCTACATGCTGGACTTGTACCGCCGGCACTCGGGCCAGCCAGGAGCGCCCGCCCCGGACCACCGGCTGGAGAAGGCAACCAGCCGCGCCAACACCGTGCGCAGCTTCCACCACGAAGGTGAGCTGGTGGCGGGCGGCGGGGCGGGGACGGCGGGCGGGGACTCGGCGGGTAGCTCGGGCCTCCGCTAGTACAGCGGACGGCCCCTCTGCTTCTGTACCATCCCCTCTGTGGCCCCGAGCCAGGGATTCCCCACTGGTGAGTCCGCACCCTTTCCTGGCAGGTAGCCAGAAGACAGACTCCTCCTCCAAGAACTGGAGGGAAAACGAGTGATGGGGAAGAGGGTAAAAGACTGGCCAGTCCCTAGTCAGCTAAACGTGCCTGAACTGCACAGGAGAAGGTGGAGGGTTGGCTTCCTTAAAATCTGTTCGAAAGCTCTGTGTCTTGTGTTCACGCTGGAGTTTCGAGCTAGACAGAACCAAGGGCCGAAAGTTCAAGGATAATATTAACAGACTAAAAGCCCAGGGCCCCAAAGCATTCAAATTTACTGTTGATCTGGGCCAAGTTTGAAAGATTTTGAATACCTATCTAATCCCCGTGGGAGATCAATTCCACAATCAATCTTATTGTTTCCACAGTGACCTTCCAGTCTCGTGTTTAAATCTTAGTCACCAACTGGAGACAGGGCAAGCCTTCAGATAAAAAGCTGTTTCTTCTACTGAGTGCTACCTTCCTAAGCAAGGCAGTGGGTTGTTTTTTCCTTTGGGTATGAATGTGGCTTCCCAAGGTAGGGCATTTCTGTTCACTTCATCAGAAAGACATTTAGTGGGTTCAAAATGTCTTAGAGACTTGCACCAAAGTTCTTAGTTCAGTTAGTTAAACATCATGCCTCAGCTCAATTCTGTCTCAATTCTCTCTCTCTCTCTCCCTCTCTCTCTCTCTCTCTCTCTCTCTCTCTCTCTCTCTCTCTCTCTCTCTCTCTCTCTCTCTCTCTCTGACTCTAAATGTTCTTTTGGCTTAATGTATTCTAAATAGAATATCAGTTCCTTCAAGTTCTAGAAGCATCCAGAGCTGTCTGTCAGTGAGCAGCAATTTCTAGAACAGTAGTGAGCTAGGAGAGACATTCCCCTTTTAAGATTCTGCTTTGCCTTGCTAAGACAATAAATTTCAAGCAAAAGAACATCTGTGCCCTGAAATGGTAGCCCCCCCCCCCAAGATGGCTTAAACTTTGAGAAGTCTGCTTGATTATAGGAAAAAGTCCCACAGGCAGGTCACATAGCAAGAGGTATATCTTCCCAGAGGCAGCTACTCAGGAAGGGCACTCTAAAATCCATCTCTTCCAAACAGATTTCTCAGTTTTGAAAGATAGTGGGACCCCATTCTGGTCTTCAGGATCTGCCCACAGAGAGCAGGGAAACTCAGGTGTGTTTCACTCCATCCCCACCACCCTGAGGAGATTTTGTCCAAAGCTAATCTCTCCCAGTTGACAGTGATCAGAAAGCTTTTGTAGATAAGAGGGTGGGGGGAGCACACAGCTGTTTCCCCTGATGCCTCTGGAGATTTAACGTGAAAACCTGATTATTTGTGTATTTTTTTATTTACTAGTCTTTTCTAGCATGAAAACTATTCTGTATTTGTAGAAACCACGTATATACTTTATCCTTGTTTAAACAAAGCTAAAAGGATCATTTAAGTTCATTAAAACACAAAGCTACAATTGAATGAAAGTTTCCTGAGTAAAATCTGCATCTTCTCAATCTTCCTTTGGAAGTGACTTGATAAACACAGGCAAAGCATTGTCTCTCTGTGTTAGTTTAACTCGGTGTGCTTGGGTTCAGAACAAAAATTTCTGTCTTTAAATGTGATTTTCATGTATAAAGCTATATAGAAGTTATGGACTTGCTTAGAGTAACGTGCACTAGCCTATCTGGTGTAATTAGATGTTATTTTTACTGCAACATCTCTTTTCTATCATCATTACACACACAGGACATTTTGCAAGACTGTTCATTGTTGAGTGGCTTTGCCTTGTGATGGTGAAAGCATGGTCCAAAATTCCAGTATGCATTTGGACACAGACACCAGGAATGCCCCTATCTATCTGCCTCTAACTGTCACGGTGTAATTACAGAGACCTTGTGGGGAAAACAGTTGCTCAGTTTGCAGATAGTCCTTGGCACTGATGTTTCAACCCCAAAAAGGGTTGCAAAATCCTCCAAGCTTAATGATAACTTCTGAAATAAAACTCGCCCTACTTCAGGGCAAACAAGTAGCCACAGAGAGCAGGTTCTGAACAATGTCTGTGCGTCCCATCCGGTGGTGTCACTTTGCATTTCTGTTCATTCAGCTCTGTCTACATGTCCAAAGGGCAGCTGGGCAATATGTTTTCATTCCCACAACAAAACCTCACTCGGCAGTTACCATGGTATAAGGTACCAACTCCTAAGGATTTGGACCGCTGCTTAGGATTTGATTTCTCTCCTCACGCCTTCCGATGGCTAGAACTTGGGCATTGCCGCAGACTCAAGTTAGTTCTGTGACCCAAGAGAAGTTCACATAAACTCTCTGAATTCCCAGCTCTTTCATTCACAAAATGGAGATAATCACGGTTCCCCTCTAATGAGCTTGTTGTAAGGTAGTTCATAGACAGATGGTCATAATGTGGAATGTTAAATCTGGGCTTTGTTTCTAGAAAAAAATGGAATGGCGTTGCTGTCCTATTTTTCTCCCCCTCCCCCCTTTTCTTTTTAACATTTTTGCAGCTAATCATTCCTTCCATTTGATTAAGAACTAAGAGCCTGATACTCAGGTTGGAGCCAGGTAAAAATCTTGAAATCCCTTAGCAAGTTCAGCTGATTCAACAGGGGATGTTTACAGAGAATTAGCAGGCAGTTCGGCCTCCAGAAAGTGTACATTACCCTCTCTGTATTTTCTGAGCCCCAGGCTTGCTGCCATGATTTGTAGAGGCCTTTTCCTATAATTTACTTTATTTAAAAGAGATTTTCAATTCCCCACCCTCAAGAAGAGGTTGCACCTTGTTCCCTGAAAGAGAAAAGGTTTTTGTGTCCTGACCCTACTTAGGCAGTTAGCCTCCTGTGTTGAGATATTCTTTCAATTCTTGGCTTCTGTGTATGGTTTCAGTGAACAGTAACAGTAGATACTTTGGAATGAAGGCTGGATGGGGTCTTCTAAGGATTAGGGCAATATGAATGCTGTTGGGAGATTGGAGATAGGTCTTTCTCTTGTCATTAGTATTGGCTAGTGCATTGTTCTCTCTTATGAAGGCCACTTACTCTGTCTTGCTGATACTCCTTACCTCCTGAGTGACAGACAGGCCACAGGAAGTGGCTGTTTCTATGCTTCTGGCTGGAAGATGGCAATCTTGACTTCATTTCTTAGACAGATATTATTCTCTGCTGCTTCAATGACCTGTCTCCCATATTTATCTTGGGGATTGCCCCTTTGCTTTTGTCCTACGGTCATATATGTGTCTATATGCGTGCATGTGTACTTATGATTGTCACATTTTCCTTCTTTGTGAATTGGGATTCAGGGATTTTGTTGCCACTGTGTTTTTCTGTTGACTAATGTAGCTGTTTGTAGAAGGCCCTGGGTAATTTGCCTTTATAGTCTGTCTTTAAAGGAAGTCATATGTACCTTCTGTGCCAATGTCAGAAGAAGTCAGTGTGATTTGGTGTGATTAGGATTTGGGAGATGTTGTTACTCTTTTTCTTTTTCCCTTGAAGAAGTGCCTCAGGCAGAAAAGGGACCCAAGAAGAGCAATCAAAATGAGTTTTTTCAAAAGAAGCTACATACAGTCCTTCAGACTTTCTAGGAATGTCCTTGCCCTAAAGTACCATTAACTGATAGTGGCGTTCAGAACATGAATGGGTCCCCAAAGGTATCATCAAGAACTTATTGGCAAGCAGGTGCAAGAGGACAGTGAATGGTACCCAGCTGGCCTAGTGTTCTTCATGTCAAAGCAGAAGAGCTTTAGACGACTCCCCTGTTTTAGTCTCTGGCCGGCTGATGGTAGCCTGAATCCTTACTCACCGGCCAGTACTTAGGCCTCTTCTATAAAAGGGGCTTTGCAAGTCTGCTTCTTTGTCACTCTTCCCTTTGTACGCAAGAAACATCTTTTGTATCCTTGACACTGAAGCGTGGTCCATAGCTCGCAGCATCTCTTACTAAGAGCTTGATGGACATGCAGGCTCGCAGGCCCCTTCCCAGAGCAACTGTTATGCAGGCCAGAGTCTAAGACGGCTGTGTCGGCCCAGAGGTTGAATAAGGATGCGATGGAGATGAGAGAACAGGCAGTCGGGAGCCATTTCTCCTGAAATTCTTTATCGTTAATTACTACAGTGTCCTAGTGCCACCCATACCTCTGTCTCTAGAGTTCTGAGCAAAATGGTAGGGTGCGCTTTGTAAAATGTCATCATTGATGTTGCGTTTCGGAGTCTCTAATTAAGAGACTGAAATCTGTATATTGAGATTTGTAAATCATCTAAATTGTAGAGTGATGTTTTCACATGCCGCTTAAGGGATTGACATGAAAGCTCGTTTTCTTAGTCAAGAAACGCAATCATTTCCTCAGCCCCTCAGTCATTAGCCCTCGGCTAACTATAGTACTGACTTTTCCCCCTAAAGTCAGTGAATTCCAAAGAAGTGTTTCACTATTTCCTCCATTATTATAGCTACCTAGGAGCTAGGTTCGATATTGGATTAAGAGCATAGCAATTACAAACTAAATGTGATCATATAGAAACAGGAAAATGAGACTCTATTTTCACTTTAGAGACGAGATAGTTTTATTTCCTTTAAAGTGTTGAGCATTAAACCCAGGGCCAAGGAAAGGAGGCAGACAGGGTCCCTCTAGCCCTGACATTTTTACTTTCTGGTTGCAAACTTGGATGCAGTTTAACTTGAATTGTCCATTGAGGTTTTAGACTTTCATAAAGAAGTCAATTACCATCGGCTCTCTTACTGAATGCTTTCCTTTTTCTCCCCACTGTGATCGAACTAGAAGCCGTAGAAGAACTCCCAGAAATGAGTGGGAAAACAGCCCGCCGCTTCTTCTTCAACCTAAGTTCTGTCCCCACGGAAGAGTTCATCACGTCTGCAGAGCTCCAGATTTTTCGGGAACAGATACAGGAAACTTTGGGAAACGATAGTTTCCAGCACCGAATTAATATTTATGAAATTATAAAGCCGGCAGCACCCAGCTTGAAATTCCCTGTGACCAGACTCCTGGACACCAGATTAGTGAGTCAGAACACCAGTCAGTGGGAGAGTTTTGACGTCACCCCGGCCGTGACGCGGTGGACTGCGCAGGGACATGCCAACTATGGGTTTGTGGTGGAAGTGGCCCATTTGGAGGAGAAACCAGGTGTCTCCAAGAGACATGTGAGGATTAGCAGGTCTTTGCACCAAGATGAACATAGCTGGTCACAGATAAGGCCATTGCTAGTGACTTTTGGGCACGATGGCAAAGGACATCCACTCCACAGAAGAGAAAAGCGTCAAGCCAAGCACAAACAGCGGAAGCGCCTCAAGTCCAGCTGCAAGAGACACCCTTTGTATGTGGACTTCAGCGATGTGGGGTGGAATGACTGGATTGTGGCCCCTCCAGGCTATCATGCCTTTTACTGCCATGGGGAATGTCCCTTTCCCCTGGCGGATCACCTGAACTCCACGAACCATGCCATAGTACAGACTCTCGTGAACTCCGTGAATTCCAAGATCCCAAAGGCATGTTGTGTGCCGACGGAGCTCAGCGCAATCTCCATGTTGTACCTAGACGAGAATGAAAAGGTTGTGCTAAAAAACTATCAGGACATGGTTGTGGAGGGCTGTGGGTGTCGTTAGCACAGCAACAATAAATAAATAAATATATATATATTTTAGAAAAAGAAAAAACCCTACTCTCCCCCCCAAAAAAACCAGCTGACACTTTAATATTTCCCAATGAAGACTTTATTTATGGAACGGAATGGAAAGAAAACACAGCTATTTTGAAAATATATTTATATCTACGAAAAAGAAGTTGGGAAAGCAAATATTTTAATCAGAGAATTATTCCTTAAAGATTTAAAATGTATTTAGTTGTACATTTTATATGGGTTCAACTCCAGCACATGAAGTATAATGGTCAGAGTTATTTTGTATTTATTTACTATTATAACCACTTTTTAGGAAAAAAAAGATAGTTAATTTGTATTTATATGTAATCAAAAGAAATATCAGGTTTGTATATAATTTTCCAAAAATTGTAGTTGTTTTTCAGTTGTGTGTATTTAAGATGCGAAGTCTACATGGAAGGTTACTGGGCAAAGTGCTTGCACGTTTGCTTTTTGTTTTTCGCAGCACTACTGTTAAGTTCACAAGTTCAAGTCCAAAAAAAAATGGATAATCCACTCTGCTGACTTTCAAGATTATTATATTATTCAATTCTCAGGAATGTTGCAGAGTGGTTGTCCAATCCGTGAGAACTTTCATTCTTATTAGGGGGGGATATTTGGATAAGAACCAGACATTACTGATCTGCTAGCAAAGCTCTCCTTGCAGAAAGAATAAAGCAGAACGAGTGGAAATAAATAGGAAAACTGTGACCATGTCAGGAAATGATAATGGCGTCTTGTTCTTTCCTAAACCTATGATCCCTTCCAGGGGGCTGATCTGGCCAAAGTACTAAATAAAATATAATATTTCTTCTTTATTAACATTGTGGTCATATATATGTACAATTGATTATCTTGTGGCCCTCATAAAGAAGTGGAAATTGATTTGTATTTTTGTGTTTACCATTATCAGCAAGCTCTTTATTCACCAAAGCACCCAATTGTCTACGTTTGCCCAACACTGAGCAACATTGAGCACCTTGTTTTTCTGCCTACACCCTGTTCTCTTACCTGTCGGCTTACTTTTCTTCCCAGGGATGTGTATTTGGACACATTTCTCCAAATGTTAACCCTGTTTCCTATAATAAATATCAAAAACTCTGACATTTCATCCTATAAAATCTAACCCATGAGAGCAAATAGTGCATTTTTAAGTGTTCCCAGGGTCTTCTATCTGTGTTTGCACTTTCATTGCTGAAGTGACTGATTTAAAGGTGGCGGGGAGGGGGTGACTTAAACAGTTGGAGAAGTCCAAACAAACCCCATTTGCACCAGGAGCGGGAAAGAAAGTGAGGGAAAGCCAAGGCTAGAACAAGGCAAAGACTGCAGAACGAGCCCACGGTAAAGTTCCAGAGATGCCATCCCTTGCAACGGAGGCCACAATGCCAACAAATTAGAAGGAGAGAGTGTCTGGGATCAGCTTCTGTGAAGACACCTGCCAATTGGCCAGCTGCCCAAAGGGAGTGAAGTCAAATGCAGCCCAGGAGGGTTAACCGGCAGCCGTGGCTGAGCTTCCACACTCAGATTGGAAGTGCAACCTAGGCAGGGCTTGTGGCTATGTTTGCAGACCAGGGAATCCACAATGCCAGGTTAAGGTAGTGTTTCAGGTCAGTTTCTAGAATGTGGGTCGTCCTGTAGTCCCCTCATGGCTGACGCCTAGTTCTTACCCCCTTTCTTAACCCCTGTCTTCAAACGGAATCAGAAAGCAGCGTGCTCACAATGAGAAGGGCTGTTTGAATTAAATTCTTCTCCAGTGTTAACATGGGATGACCTTGAGCATGCTTACCTTTAGAGGCTTTGAAGTTTCAGAGATCTTATTTTGAATGAATATCCGGGTTATCTTTTGAAGCATTCTTTCTCATCCCTTTTTGCTGTTCCCTTTGCACGGGTAGAAACCATTAGAGCCAACTATGGCTAGCGAAGTCCTTCACTCATTCTTTGCTGTGTCTTGCCATGGGTACTACTAACAAACCACAGTCTTAACATCTTCTTAAAAAGAATGGCCCATGTTTTCCCATGTTTCTCCAAGTTCTGGAGATAGGAGTGGGGATATCCAACAAGGATTCCATCCTTGGCATGCTTTCTGCTTCACTGTTTCTGATTTTCTTGGTCAAAACTACTTGAAGAACAACAGGTCCCGCGTGATGTGTATGTATATACATATCGATGTATACAGTGTGTGTATGTTCTAATTTATGCATACACATATATGAAGATTATGTGTGTTGCATACGTGGATGGCTACGTTTTTGGTTTCCATTAAGGTGTAGAAGTTTCGCAAGGGATGAGCTGTGTCATTCTTCCCTAACCTGAGTGGTTCAGGTTTTCCCTCTAGTTTTTTAGGATGGAAAATCCATCTGTACAATCAAAGCCGCATCCAATCACTTAGCTAATGTCTATTCAGCTGTTTTGCTGTTGAGATACTGATTTGTTGGGTACTAATACATCATACCCCTCACGCTCTCCTTCCTTCGACTGAAAGGCCAAAGGAACAGAGCTTTGCAGTGAAGAATGCTCAAAGTATTAAAAAAAAAAAAAAAGACAGTGAAAAAAAAGGTGGTGAAAAAAAAGGCGGTGGGTGTAAATTGGCAACGTGAGGAAATCAGAATATCCAGGTTCTGTTTCATGTCTTGCACGAGAAAGGGCAAGTAGGGTGAGATTAGGGGGAGGCCCAAACATCTGCTCGACTCAGGTAAATTGCCTCTCTCCTTTCCTTCACATAGCTGGCATAAATTACAGCCTACAATATTCTCTAGGGCAGACTTTTCTGACCAGTTCCCTGCTCTACAGACTTCAAAGTGAACTTTTACCTGACTTGCAGTGCCTACGTTCTAAATAAAACGGGTTCAGCTTTGACATGTACCTCAATCCTCAGCAATGCCTTGAGGGAAATAAAACCTTGATGTGGATACAGCCCTCACGGAGTCACGCTACCTTACAAATCCTGCCACAGTGGTCCGGGTGGGGCCCGAGGTCCTGAATTCCTGATGAAGTCCCAGGTGAAACCCCGGTATCACGTGCCAGAGGACTACAGTTTGAGCAGCGAGATTCTGTTGACTGTTCTTTCAGTCGGAACTACAGAAGCTGCATCAAGTGTAGCCTCTTCGATCAACAGCCGCACGCAGATGGAAAGAAACAGAAGGCAAAGCTGTGTTGCAGTGGTGTCTAACCCAGTGCCCTGCATGTTTTCCCGAAGACATTCTTTTCCATTAGAAGATGACTGGTGAACTTGTGTTCTAGCTCCTCTTCGACATGAAAACACTTGGTTGCTTATCTTGTAAAATCTGCTCCGCCTGCTTGCTTGGGCATGCCGTAGTCAGTTTAGTCAAATACGTGTCAGTACATCTATATGGAGAGTGAGCAGGTGCAAGCCCTTGAACATGCACTTTAAGGAACTTTTAACACTTAAGACAGTGCACCGAGCTGATCCTGTGTGATCTTAGTGCCAAGCATCCGAGTTAAAGGCTTCCCTTTGAAGGCAGCGGGTAGATGTCCTGCAGTTGAAGCATTTGTTTATACAAAATGATGCTTGACTTTTTTTTTTTTTGGAAGTTACAAGACAGTACCAGGTATAACTTCACTGAGTCTAGAGGGCGGAGTAAGACTCCAAAGCTGGTGTTTGAGGTTTGATCTAATGGAAGTTGGAATTTTCTAGGCTGCACTTGGCTTGGAATAAAGGCCTTATGCGAATGGCTTAAGCTAGAGAAAAACCAAAAGGAATATGTTTCCCTCTGCAGAGGGTCAGCGCAGAAATAGCTTCCTGTCTTTGCTTCACATCCTCGCCTCTTAGCACGATGCCCTTTGGGCACGGAGGGTGATTTGTGAATCTCCTTACTCAGCTCAGAAGACATTAACAAGCACCTCAGATTTGAGTGTTTGTTGAAGGAACAAAAGAGGGAATGAATAAATTCTCCATCTCAATCAGTCTTTAGTGGTGTAAGACACACACACATGCACGCACGCACATACACATGCACATCCCCCCCCCATGCATGCATGTCTCCGAGAGACATTTGAATTTGCTCCTGTCTGGAATCTGAGCACTGAAGAGTAGAGGTGCTATTTTTGCCCTGATGGGTTTATCATTGTGTTTAGGTCTCTAAACCTTGAGTTGAGTCCCTCTGAGGTGCTACAGCAGATGCTGACTTTAACAGCACTTAAAAGCTCATGTTTGCCTGTGTGCCGGGCCCCACGCCAGGGCATTGCCGGGAGTCCATTACTGCCACAGTCCATTCTGATGAGGAGGTCTCCCAGCAAAGCTCCGGGCTGGTCACAGCTTCCCTCGTAAGGCACAGGAACTCATCTGGACCGAATTTACCCTGGAACTGCTTGGCCACAACACTATGAGAGAATAATTATTGAACTATTTTACTGTACAACTATTTCCAAATTGTTGATTTTTTATTGATTTCAGGAGGCAAGCTAATTGCCCCGTGGCAACTTGATGTTAACGTTTAATGAAGATCAGGAAACAGAGTTTATGAAAAGCGTTTGTAGAGCGACTGCAAAGCTTCAAGAACTGTTTTACACTTCCTGACGGTGCTGGGCCTCGCTTAATGGTTTGTTTTTATTGCTTAAGAGTGTAAACCTTGCTTTAGCCCAGTGTGTGGAAACTATACCCTCATCCTGCATTGCACATTTTCTTGTTGCTTTTGCCCTGCTCCTCACGTCCTCTCCTGCCATCTACACTCAGGACTTTCTCTGCTTTGGATGCAGGCAAGTTTCTGTCTCCCGACACTGACGATACTATACACGCACACGTGTGCACCCAGCCCCATGAACCGAATGTGTTGCTTCACTGTGTTTGGGTGGAGTTTCTCTTCTGCACTTGGTTGCTAGACAACAGAGCAGACAAAATTTAGCGATTCAAACGGCATTTTTAGAGACGCCAAATTTGGGCGGCTGAACCCTTTTATCTCGGTCTTTATGTAGAAGGTGTGTGTTTCTTACGAAGATCCCCTTGCCTTTTGTTGGATAGATGGCTGACTGGTAGAAGAGCAGCGCGCGCGCGTGTGTGTGTGTGTGTGTGTGTGTGTGTGTGTGTGTGTGTGTGTGAGAGAGAGAGAGAGAGAGAGAGAGAGAGAGAGAGATGCTTGGGTGTTTGCAGGTGCACACACACATGTGTGTACATCTAGGTGAAGGCCAGGGGTTAGCATCCAGTGTTCCTCTCAATAGCCCTGGGCTTTGGGTTTTGAGACAAGACCTCTCACTGAACCTGGCTCTCATCGGTTTAGCTAGGCTGTCTGCCAGGGAGCCCCAGGGTTCCTCTGGCCTCTGTCCCCATGCACCCCCAGCCCTGGGGCTACAGACACACGGCCCAGCATGGCCAGCTAGTTTTTAAGGCGGGTGCTGAAGATCCCAATGCAGCTGCTTTATTTGTGCAGAGAGCAGAGCGCTCTACTGACTGAGCCATCTTCCTAACCCAGAAGAGTTGTTTGAAGTCAGGCTCCACAGGATTGTCTGTCCACGAGCTTTCCTGACTGTTGTTCCCGGTTGCTGGAACTCACTTCCCACCTGGAAGCTAACTTGGTTTCCAAGGGTGTGTTTTAAATCACTAATAAACTTGAACTACAGCTCCAAGCTCCGATTGTTTCAAAGCAAAGGAAAGATTCCTTTCCGAGACAATGTTCAGAAGCACAGGGCCCGGGTGTGGAGTGCACTGTCTCCAGGAAGCTACCCGAAGTTTTCTTCTGGTAGATAGTATTGAACATATTTTCTAAAACCTTCGTGAAAGCCTAATTTGAAATCAAAGTCATTTTCTGATTTCTGTAACATGCTCCAGGAGCATGTTGTAAAATCGGGATCTTTGTAGACCGGCCAAGTTGGACTTGTGTTCACAAGTTCACTGGCATGCGCATGCGTACACAGTTGGCAGCTGACGGGGCTCCACGCTGAGATCTTTCTTCCTCCTCTACCCTCTGACATGCCGCTGCTGCTCTGGCTCCTCTCTTTGTGGGGTTCCCTGGGCTGGAATGCAGTCAAATCCGTGGAAAACTTTAACCACTTTCCTGATTCGTTTAAAGGCAGGGTTTCCTGGCAGGAGGATCAAGGAAGGAGGACTTGAGGTTGGTTCATCGCAAACTGCCTTAGAAATTAGAATCATTTGAAGCCCATCTGGCCTGTACGGAGAACTTTTGACAAGCTAGCCTCTGACAGAGAAACCTCACCATCGGACTTAAAAAGTATCCGATCGCTTGGTTTCTCCAATAAGCCTGCAGTTCTCTAAGGTACACGTCAGCATGAGAAGTAGTGAGGTTTAAGCACCAAAGGCTTGGAATGAACTGGACAACAAAAAACGGCAATCCATAGGGGAGCAATAAATAAAAATAGAAATAACAGTCTTAGGTGAAAACTCACAACGTCCAAGATTTCCTAATTCCATTAAGTTCAGTCAGGCTGGACAGTAAAAAAAGGGAAGGGCTGTAAAAACTTGGCAGTTTTTGTGGTATAAATATAAATATCTATGCATATATACTTCAAATATAATATATGCATTTTTTTTTGGTTTTCCGAGACAGGGTTTCTCTGTAGCTTTGGAACCTGTCCTGGCACTAGCTCTTGTAGACCAGGCTGGCCTTGAACTCACAGAGATCCACCTGCCTCTGCCTCCCGAGTGCTGGGATTAAAGGCGCGCACCACTACCGCCCGGCTAATATATGCATATTTACATATTCATAATCATTGCAAATTTCTAGAGTGGAATCGTTCTAAATGGCATTGCGGAGTAAGACCACCTTGGTGATGCTGGAGGCATCCTTTTATTCTGTGTAGAGAAGCTCTCAGAAGTTAAACAGTTTCCTCTTTGTTAAATTTCTGATAAAGACTAGTTCTCAATAAAAAGATAACTGTGATGAAACACGGGGACATTTAAGACACAAACATGTCTGGCATGACTGAGTTATAGTACTACAAAGCATTGTCCAAAGAATAAGTTAACGTGAAGATTTACCCTTCAGGTTAGCTCTGTGAAAACATGGATGTAGCTTCATTGTTGTGATTTTCCCCAATCACCCTAATCATGGTGCTGAAATCTCCTCATTTGGATTACATTGAAGTGAAAATTCTTGGATGGAGAATATATGTATATAAAAAAACCCTTGCACCAATCACATTGTGTTTATCATCAATTAGATCATAGACATGACATTTCTGTTTACTGCTTGTTTGGTTATCCAGCCTTGTTTGCCTCATGAATGCATCCACTGATAGGACTCTATCTCCTAGCCACTTCTCCCAGCTTCTCTTTTCCCCCACAGACACTTTAGGGTTAGTCACAGCTGGTTCTATGTTTGATTTTCCATTAGTCTTAACTAGGACTTGCATGAAGAAAGAGAGAGAAAGGGCTGGGGTGGGGGTGGGGGGTAATATGTCTAGACTTCTTTAGCCAGAAACAGCTACCCAAAAGGAAAATACATTCTTGACTGATACACAGGTTCAGGTATTACATTTTGCAGAAATATGTTATTAGTTGACTGTCCAATTGGATCATGAGTGAATTCCAATTCTCTCTCTCTCTCTCTCTCTCTCTCTCTCTCTCTCTCTCTCTCTCTCTCTTTCTTAGGTGTACCCTTTGTGTTTCACAATCACTTTGACAAGATACAGTCAGACTGAAGTCAGGATGATGGAAGGGTCATCTTTGTACCACCCCATCTTCGGTATACTTGCAAGTTCACACAGGTACGTTTTAAGGATGTGGCATGATGAAGCATAGCAGGTATTGCTGAATGATCTGACAACACATTTGGGTCATTTGGGTCTGTTCTCAGAGTAGAGCAGAGGGTTCCCATACCCAGAGCTATCAAGGGTCAGACACTGCAAGTGTAACACTGCCATTAATCCTGGAAAATGAATGAAGGCACTCTGCAGGGCAGGGACTGAAGGTTAGTCCAGTTATTATATAAAGTTCCCAGAAAAATGACAGGTGGTATTTTAATTCCAGTGGTGACAAAATTAAAACTTTTCTTGATGGCATCTATGGGCTGATACAGTGCTCTGGAAACCTGCACAACAGATAGACAAGGTGTCCCAGGCAGGGGGATATCTATTTGGCTGGTATAGAAGTTATCCTCTGGAGCCATGTCCCCATCTCTTACCAGATTCCTGGGAAAGACTGTATTGTGAATTTTCCTGTTTGCATTTTCTGTTCCAGCATCTTACGTTCTCCCCTCTCCTCCTCTCCCTCCCTCTTTCTCCTCCCCCCAATCCCCATGCCAGGGCCTTATGTGGAGATAAGAGGCTAGAGAAATCAACCTACTGGAATACAGGGAGAGAAATCTTCGACATCATCACAGACTGAGGGTGTGGTGAAGACACAGGAAACTGCTGAAAATCTCCTCCAAAATGCCCTCTTGAGCAATGAACAAGATCCTATTATGCTTTTGCTTTATGGGACAGAGTTTGTGGGGAGAAATAGTTCCACTGATTTCCCTCCTGAAAATGCTCATGGCGAAGGAGAAATTACTTTCCTGTCCTCTATGCCAAAGGACCTCAACAAGGCTGGGGAGAAGAGCTGCTCCTGGGGGATGCCTTAACAGCATTGAACTTTATGGAATAAGTGTGTGCATAGACCAGAGTGAGTTTGTGTGCACAGCAGATGGAGACTGCACAAATCAGAGCGTGCACAGACTAGCATTTCTGCACAGACCAGACTGTGTGCACAGAAGAATGAGTGCACAGAGAAAAGTGAGCCTGCACAGAGAAGAGTAAATGTATGAGTGTGTCACGAAGAGTGTGCACAGAGCAGAGTGAGTGTGCCCAGAAAATGAGGGTGCACACGTCAGAGTGAGTGTGCCCGGGTCAGAGTGCTTCAGCTTCATAGCCAGGGGCAGTGATTCATTTGACTTTAATTTTGACGGTAGCATTTTTCTTCTGACTCACTGATAATTTAATGTGAACTTAAAAGGCTGAAACTGTTCTTTACTTTTCAGGAATTTACACACTCACCAGGGAGAATACACGGTTTCCCTTTGAAAGGGACGATGCTCTGAGGCTTCATTAAATTGCAAAACACAGAAGCAGGGCTGTGACCTGTTTCTTTCCACCTCGGCCCACACACGGCTGCAGCAGCTGACATTCCCCGGCTCCCTAATGTTGCCTGTTAGCCAGCCTGCTTTATCTTAAAATTTTCTCTTATCTTGCTCTGAGCAGTAAACACTGTCACTTACCTCCTCTGGTCTTTGTTGCAACATTGCTAAATGGGTTAATCCTTCTCGTGTTTGTGTTATGAGTCTGATCTTAACCTCTGGCTTTTCAGAGAGTACTGTAGGAATTCTGAGTAATGGGGGAAAGACGTGTGTTGTCACAGGGATGAAAACAGGCACTCCTGCACACACACACACACACACACACACACACACACACACACACACACACAGTTTCTCACTAACATGACAGGATGAAGTGAAGTTATGAATGGTTAGTTTGCTCTACAGCCATGAATTGTTCTTCCTTTATGATAGCTGACTCTTATGGGAAAGACTACAGTGAGTTGATTAGATACCGGGCTCATCTAACCACGCTGCTTTCTTAATTTTGACAGCTGTAGAATACGTGCAGCAAACTGCTGTTTAGAAATTCATTGAATAGTCAGTTGTTGCTGCTTTTTCAATCAGCTTAGCAAGTGCACTTTTTAAATTGGTAATTACTGACTGCAGGAGTTTGCAGAGGCAGTGCTGCCTGCTTTTATTAATGCTTAGGAGGACACAGACCATCCTAGGACTCTCTCACCATTGTCTTTAGCCCTTCTGGTGTTGTTCTCCAGGAGAAGGCATTGTGGAGAAGAAAAGAACCTTAGAGGCAGTCCCCTGGGTCCAGTGTTCACCAGCAGACCCAAATCGGTTGTGAAGTGTGGCCCTAACCACTTTTGTTGAAACAAAGTGCGTGATTTTACATGAGATATAAGTAGAAACACACAGCTCAATGAAGCTGACACTGCCCATTGAGTCAATGAAAGTTGGGTAATGTGCCTAATGGGAACGGCAGTGTGCTGTAGCTTTGAATATGTCCTTGATTTCATGGCAAGTAAAAAAAAAAAAAAAAAACTAAAAAGACAGAAAAGAAAACATCATATGAATAATTGCTGTTTCTGCCGTGATATATATATATACACATTAAGTTTGAATGAAAATTATTTCCCATTTTATTTCATTATTTTTATTTTTTTATTTTTTTATTTTTTTTGGTTTTTCGAGACAGGGTTTCTCTGAAGCTTTGGAGCCTGTCCTGGAACTCCCTTGGTAGACCAGGCTGGCCTCGAACTCACAGAGATCCGCCTGCCTCTGCCTCCCGAGTGCTGGGATTACAGGCGTGTGCCACCACCGCCCGGCCTTATTTCATTATTTTTAATATAGCAGAAAAAATTTTAAATGTTCACGTTGCTAGAATTTGCATTTCTATTGGATAACTCCAGTTTAAAACAATCCATTAAAGTGCATCCACGTTACTCAAATTCACTTCCAGGGTGATGGAATTTTTCGGACTGTGGGGAAAAGGTGGATCTGGAGTGAACCATTGTGTAGCGTTATGCACAGCCACAGCGAGGGAGCTGACAGCAGAAGCTGTGCTTCGGTTCTTGGAGTCTGTATGGTTCCCGTGGCTTTGCAGATAGCTAAATTTGTGCCTCTTCTAACTAAAAGTGTGCCCCTCAGAAGGTAGTTTTATCTATCACACTCTCCATCTCTTCCCCCTTTTAAAACAGCCCTTCCTAGTTCGTAGATTTTTATGATAACTGAGAGCGTTAGAGAGTGATAGTAATGCCCCACTATACCATACAAATGTAGGCTATTTCTAAATGTAAAGATTGGATTAGTTAAGTTTCTGCTGCTGTGAAAGAGACCATGGCCAAAAGCAACTTGGGGAGGAAAGGGCATGTTTCAGTTTCAAAGTCCATCGGAAAGTTGGAGGTCAAGGCAGGAACCTGGAAGCAGGAACTGAACTAGAGATCTCAGAGGAATGCTGCTTCCTGGTTTGCCCCCCCCCCCCAAGGCTTGCTTGATCAGCCTACTTTCTTAGATAATCAGGATGACCAGTCCACGGGTGATAACATAGTGGGCTGGGCTCTCCCATGTCAGTCATAATAGAGACAATGCTGCACAGAGTCCTGTGGGCCATCTGATGGAAGCGGTTCCTCAGTTGCAAGTCCCTCTTCCCTAGTAGGTCTAGGTTTGCAGCTAGCTGACAAAAGCCAGTCAGCACAAAGGGGAACACTTGAAGGAGTAATTAGACTTCGCATCAGGCAACTATTACTATGAAACAAATTGCTGCAAATGGTGCCTTAAAATAGCAAAGCTTTAGCACTTTGCATAGTTTCTGTAGGCTGGAAATTCAGGAATGACGAAGCCAGGTGGTATTGTCTCCGTCTTTCAGGATACTGCAGTCAAGACATCCGGCCAGCGCTAAAGTCATTTGCAGGCTTGTCTGCAACCAAGAGAGCCCCCTCTCAGGAGGGCTCACTCACCTCTGTTCTGTCCTCCCTGGATCTACATATGGCTGCTTGAGTATCTTCGCAGCCTGACAAGACAAGGAGGAAGGAAAACTGAAGGGTCCATGTGTCGTTTCCTCATCATTCATTTGGAGCAAATTACAAAATCCAGCCCAGGCTCATGGGAAAGGGGAGGAGGGGTAGTAAGTTCCATTCAAAACCAAACCATTCAGACACGTGTGCACATTTTACAAAACTGTGTGCCCTCACGACCTTTACGACAAAGTGGACAGGACACCAAATTCATTCTGCAAGGGACTAAGATCCGAGCCTTGCTGTGCTGAGGAAGTGTTTGATCCTGCTGGAGTCTGAAAAATAGAATCTCTACTTAAACGCCACAGTTGTTAGAAGTAACAGCTACAGCTCTTATTCTTTGCAAACCATAATTCTTTGTATAGCAGATGATCCTCAAGGAATTCTAGGTCTGCTGCTCTCTGACCTAGTACAGGGGCTGGCGAAAGCCAGGGTACCAGGAATAGGCAAAAGCCAGAAGCAATGGTGCAGCAGAAGACAGCAGGGCCAGGCAACAAGTCCTGAACGGCTGTCGTTTGGGAGCCTTTATCTATCACAGTCCATTCTTCTCGCCCTCAACACCCTCAACTCTGTCCTTTGTTGGTTTGTTTATTTGTTTTTTGAGACATGGTTTCTCTGGGTGGCATTGGATGTCCTGCAACTCACTCTGTAGACCAGGGGGCCTCAAATTCAGTGATCCGCCTGCCTCTGCCTCCTGAGTGCTGGGATTAAAGGCGTGTACCACCACTGCCTGGCTGCTAACTTACCTCTAGAAGTAAGATTATTCTCATATTCATTCACTATAAATATTCAATCATTAAACTACCTCTCTAAAACCAACTTAAAAACAGGTCCAGTGTGCTCCCCCGAGTTCTGTACTTTAGTTTCTATAATGAAGATGGGAATGGCTGTAAGAGAAACATCTTAGTCAAAAGTGGATGTAAGGTAAGGTTGGGAAGTAAGCAGAAGCCATATTGTATCCCTTTGTTGATCTAAATCTGACTGAAAATTATTTAAATTTCTAAAAAGAAGGGCAGATGAAATTGGACACATTCAAATGGGTTACTTTTTTGTTTTTTGGTTTTTTTGTGACAGGTTTTCTCTATAGCTTTACAACTTTGAAGCCTATCCTGGGACTTAACTCTTGTAGACCAGGCTGGCCCCGAACTCACAGAGATCCGCCTGCTTCTGTCTCCCGAGTGCTGGGATTAAAGGCGTGCACCACTACCACCTGGCAGGTTTCTCTTTTTAAGGTGCCAAAGTGCTACATGAAGAATGGATGGGAGAAGGAAAAGGAAAATGAAGAACAGTGGAGAGGCTGTGTATGGAGCGATTCTAAGATGCCTACCAAGAGATCCGACTGAAGGTCCTGCCCTTCCATTCGAGGCAGTCGGCCTGTAAGTCTGATGAAAGAAAACCTGTTGTTTGAGTTGGTCGAGAGGAGATTATCCTGAGTGGAATGACCTAGGCAGCTGAACCATTTGTAGAAGGCAAGAGCACACCAGTTAACTGAGAAAAGCCAAACAGCAGTCTGACAATAGGGACTCATGTGACTAGGAAATGTAGGGGGTCCTCTGATTGCTCCGAGCCATCCCAGGTCAGTGGCTGACAACAAAGCAGACACATTGACCCCTGAGAAAATAAACACTGAGGACAATCAATAAGTTCAAATGAGGATAGCAGTTTATGGTCCTCAGGTGAAGCCACAGTCTCAGTAAACACCCCGTTGAAGCCCATACCAGTGAGCAGGTCCTGTACCTGGACTTCTGCCCCAGGTAAAAGACAAGGTAATAAATTTGTGTTACTTCTTTAAGTTGTTGAGTTACCATTCTATAGGCGATGAAGGAATAAGCTGTTCATGGTATTTGAGGTGAGGAGGGTGTAGACCTACAGAGTCCAGATCTGTTTTATAAGTGTATTTGACATTAAGGGCTGATGTGTTAAGTGTTGGAGGAGAAGGAAGAAGTAACATTCAATGCTTAAGGATGCTTCAGTTGAGCAAATGAGTGTCTAGTGCTGCAGTTTGTTTGGGAGAGGGGCATGTAGGAGGACCAGATTTCTGAGTTCAGTCTTAAATCAGTTACCCTTCTGTGGCTGTGCTAAACCTCCAAGACCAAAAACAACTTGTGGGAAGCAGTGACTTGGATTTACAGTTCCAGAGGTTGAGTCCATTGTGACCCAGGTGGCAGTGGTGCACTTTAATCCCAGCACTCAGGCGAAGAGGCAGGCGGATCTCTGAGTTTGAGGTTAGCCTGGTCTACAGAGGGAGTTCCAGGACAGCCAGGGCTACACAGAGAAACCTCATCTGGAAAAACAAACAAGCCAGCAGAGTCAGTTGCAGCAGGGAGGAGCAGCAGCAAGCAGCAGGAGCAGACACTGAAAGCTCACATCCTGAACCAAAAGCACAAAGCAGGAAAAGCAAACTCTAAGTGGGCAAGGATTTGTAATCTCAAAGTGAGGCACTTCCTCCAGTAAGGCCACCCAAACCTCTGGGGACCCAGCGTTCATACGCCAGAGCCACTGGGGACATTCTTATTGAAACCACTACAAGTCTGGGTGTGACAAAAGTGAGATAAGAAGGGCTTCCTAGAAGATTGTTAGTGACCAGTGGCTATGAGACTCGAACTCAGAGAACTCTAGATTAGGAATATAAACTCGGCACTCACTAGCATAAGAAGAGTGCTGAAGGCCAGGCAAAACAAGCAGGATAAAGGAAGGAAACAAAGCATCGTCTTAGAAGCACTGACATCTGGAAGCCAAGAAAGAAAGCAGAAGCCAAAACGAAGAAGCCTGAAGTACTGAAAAGAAATGACCTATAGGAAAGAAGGCAAGTCTAGGCAGAGCACGGACTGTCCTGAGAACCACAAGGCTACCCTCTGAGCAGGGAGAACACATCTCTACAGGCACAGGAGAGGAAAGCATACATCATACTTGGGATGCTCAGTCACGTGACTGATATGCATCATCATAGACACCCATGGTAGGTGGGTCAGGTGAGCAGGGAATGGAGCAGAAACAGTTCATAGAGGATGTTTGTCTGCAAAGTGGAGCAAAGTGACAAGCCAGTACTGTCAGGGCTTTGTGGGGCTGAAAGAAGTTTATGTATTTTTGTGTTATATATGTGGATGTGTATACTTAAATATATCATGTTGTAAGTGTATGATTTGTATAGGTGAACTGTGTGTATGTATATATATATCTGCGTATATGCATTTGTATATGAATGTATGCATATATGTGTATGTTTGTGTGTATTTTTGTGTGTATGTGTAAGTCTGGATGTCCATGTATGTTTGTGGGTATTCATGTGTATGTGAGTGGATATATGTGTATGTGTATGTATATATGTATCTATCTATATGTATGTATGTCTGTGTGTGTATGTCTGTATATATATGCATGAGTTTATGTGTGCATGTTTAATATGTGATACTAACTCATGAACATACGCTTGAACATATGCTAAGAAAAAAATTGTTACTAACCGGGGAGAAAAAAAATCTTTCAAGCAGAGCCATGTCTCTGAAAAGTTTTAAGGGAGCTGGATGGAGAATATGTAGAAGCATTCACTTTTTTCTAGGTGAAACTCAGAAACAATAGTATGGACATATACTAGGCAGTAGTGGTGCTGACCTGTGATCCCAATACTCAAAAAGCAACCTGGTCTACAGAAAAAGTTCCAGGTAGCCAAGGCAATACAGAGAAGTATCTCAAAACAAATAAACAAAAAGAACATGGACATACTATAATTAGAGATTTGTATGTCCATTTCCAAGGCTTCCTCACAAAACCCTGGAATGTGGCATTAGTGTATTTATGTGACTTCCTCTAGATACTGTATGATAGTAGTTTGAAAGAAAATGGCTCTCAAAGGGTGTGGCACTAATGGCAGGTGTGACCTTATTGGAGGAAGTTTGTCTGTGAAGATGGGCTTTGAGGTCTCATATATGCCCAAGATACTACACACTGTTACCTGCAAGATATAGGACTCTGAGCTACCTCCCCAGCACCACATCTGCCTTCCTGCTGTCATGTCCCACCACGATGATAACGGACTGAATCTCTGAACTATAAACAATTATATAAGCCAATTAATTTTTTTTACAAGAGTTGCTGTGATTATGGTGTCTCTTCACAGCAATAGAAACCCTAACTAAGACAGGTACCAAGATTCTAACCCTCTCCACCCATGAATCTGTTGGAGAAGGCTGCTTATTGCTTCCTGGCCACTTGACTTACTTAGACCCAAAATAACCACACAGAAACTGTATTAATTAAATCACTTTTCGGCCCATTAGCTCTAGCTTCTTATTGGCTAACTCATATTAATTTAACCCATTTCTATCAATCTGTATATCACCATATGACTATGGCTTACCAGGCAAAGTTCCCAGTGTCTATCTCTGGCGGCTCCATGACTTTTCTCTAACTCTGCCTTCCTCCTCCCATGCATAGACAGAAGGACCTCCCACACCATGAATCTGCTTTTTATTTTTATTTTCATCATTTAGTAAATATTATATGAATGAGATCAAGGAGTGCCCAAACTTTTCATACTGCTTTTTTCCACTCCACCTGCTTCCTTGGAGGAGATCCCTGAGTGTAGCAGCAGCTGGTTGCCAAGCAGGGGTCCATTATGTAAATGTGCTATGGTTTGACTATACATCTGAGTAATTCCAAATAGACGATTGTGAATAAGACTGTTATATAAATACAGCTTTCTGTTGCTAGGAAGCATTGGAATTTGGTATGAATGTACATTTTATTTTCTTTGATAAATGCTAGATCGCATGGTATGATCACTTTTTGGTTTTCTTATGAAAGGATCACACTCTTCTCCAGAACAACTGCATTATAATTCTCCGTCTCCTTATAATATTTCTTCAAATTTTTTGAGCTGCACTCAAAGTGTGTTCTAATCTTTAGAAACGAGAATTAGAAATTGTTTTTATAATTTTGTTCGTGAGTACAGTATTTACTCCATTTCCACTCCTCCCTCTCTATACTCTAGCTCTTCTCATGTCTCCCCATTTCCTCTTGAGTCCAAGACTTCATCTTCTATAATTATTATTGTTACACACACACATACACACACAACCTACTGGTCCAATTTAGTCTTGCTCTTATGCACATGTGTTTAGGGTTGACTGATTGGGACTGGGTAACTTATCAGGGACCTCATCCCCGAAGGAGACTGAGTCTCCTTCTCTTAGTAGCCACTGATTGCCAGTAGGTTTTTATCTAGGAGTGATACCTTATTAATTTCCCCCTATCTGCCTTGGTATGTTCACTGGTGTTTTCATTATTTGGGTCCTGATTGAACTACCATATTGATGAGATTTCATGGCCACAGCTTCCCTGTACCACATAGATGACAGCAGGCATCCTGGACTTCTGTCTCTTCCAATCTTTCCTCTTCCACCATGTTTCCTGAGTCCTAGGTGTGTGGTTGCATCATAGATGTGCCAGTTGGGGCTAGGAATTTCATTGTTGGTTATTCTCTGAATTTTTACCAGTTGGGGTTTTTGTAGTAGTATCTGTCTGTTGTATAAAGAAGTTTCTTAGTTGAGGGATGTAATATAAACTTAGTTATGACTCTAGGGTAAATATTTAGAACACAACTCAGAATTATGTTGACTTAGGACAATGGCAGTAGTAAGATCTCCTCTAGCACCTATGACCCATCTAGGCAGGTGTAATTGGGTAAGTTCCTAATGCCCAGTGCTTATTTGTTGCTTCGTTCTTTTCTCTTCCATGAAACATGTCTCTGGATTTTTTTTCATATTAAAAATTATATTGCTCACTTGCTTTTTAACTTTGAGTTCTAAGAGTTCTTTGTATGTTTTAGTCATGGGTCTGTTAGGTATTTTGCTTGTAAATATTATATATTATAGTTCACTTTTTAATCTTCTTGACAGGTTGTTTCATAACACAAACATTTTATTTTTCTCCTGTGGATTGCTATTATAATTAACACCTCTTCATTAAGCTTGAGATTTGAAGATTTTTGCCTGTTTTCTTCTAAATGATTTGCTAATTTATATTTTAATATATGATTCATAGGCCAGAGAGCCTGATGCAATGTACTCTAGGCTCTAAAAGATCACAGCTGCCAACATGGACTACTGTGCTCAAAAATTTCTATAGTTGAAGGAGAAATCAAATGATATAAGCAGCCTAAAAAATACATATCAGCAATAGCAGCAACAACAAAAAACTCAAACAGAATATTGGAAAAGAGAAGAATATAGACAGGGACTGCACTTTGGTTTCTCAGCCACCCAGATTTGAATAATCACACAGAAACACTGTTTGGTCAATAGCTTAGGTGGTATATTCCTTGCTAGCTCTTACATCTTAAATTAACCCATTTATCAATCTATGTATCACCACAAGGCTGTGGCCTACCTTTAAGCATCTTTCTCCTTCATCAGCTAGATGGCTTTTCCCTGACTCTGCCTACTCTATATGTCTCTTCCACTCTGGCTATATTCTTCCGTACCATAGACAGAAGCAGCTTCTTTATTGACAAATGGTAACAAAACATATGCACAATATACAGAGGGAAATCCCACATCATCTAGATATTTAACATATGTTTTGTGTTTGTTGTTGTTCATGCTGCTTGAAATTTTTAGGTATGTTTTTGCCTCTTCTTTTCCCTGAACAATAGCTGATATTTGTTTTTACTGTATATAGTTTTATATTAGTTAATGGTAGCATAGACCTGCTGCATCCCTGGAGCTGGGGCAGTAGCATGGCTAGCAGAAGCAGTGAACATACTTCTGCCATGTTGGATGGGATGCATCCAACAGGTAGGGCCACAGAGTTTGTCCTAGCTATGCTCACTTCGTACTTTAAAAAAGAAAAAAGGTGATCCTGGTAAGAAAACTATTATAGATGGACAATAAAGACAGATTCAGAGGAAAATGAACCTCTGAATGGGTCACAGTGTACTTAAAGAATGTATGTAGTCTTGGGAAAGAGAGGAAAAAGAGTATAAACAAGAGTATGGACAGTCATAGATTAAAGGACTAAAGACAATACAATAATACTAAAAAGCAATAAAGTAAAAAAATGTCATGTAAAGACAGAAAATATACAAAGAGTCTAGATTATGAATATTATTATTATTTGAAAATTTTGACCCTAGAGAGACATTTGATTCTGGGGGCTGTTAAGTTAAACCCAATTAAAGGTATCTTGACTTCAAAATTTGGTCTAAGGATATATTGCTTTGATCAAAAGGTTCTGCTTTTGTTTCCACAGAAGATGAAAAGCTGTGAATTCATTCTAGGCTTATGTGGTTTAATGGAACAAGACCTCCCAAAAAGTTTTCATCAACCTTAAAAATACTTTACCCAACAAACAGCAGAAAGCAGTTTGGGAAAAAAAACAACACCCAAATTCCCAAAATGATTGTTTAAAAATGTTTGTTTTCATTTAAAGGGGGATATGATATAGAGATGGACACTTTACATTGATGTGGATTTTGGTCTATTGATACAAATTTAAAGTCAATTTTGTTTTTCTGCTTTTTTTTAAGGTATTGTGTTTGTGCAGCTCATTTTAAAATGTAATATATAGTTAAAATTATAGATTAACAGATAGCCATCTGTAACAGTCAAACTTGTAGTCATGTTAGTTAGGTTTTTCTAGATGTACAAAGATAGATTTCAGATGGATAGGTATTCCTCAAACCTTTAAAAACCTACAGAAGGGGGGCTGGAGAGATGGCTCAGTGGTTAAGAGCACTGCCTGCTCTTCCAGAGGTCCTGAGTTCAATTCCCAGCAACCACATGGTGGCTCACAACCATCTGTAATGAGGTCTGGTGCCCTCTTTTGGCCTGCAGACATACACACACACAGAGAGAATATTGTATACATAATAAATAAATAAATATTTAAAAAAATAAAAACCTACAGAATATGGCACTCAAAATGTTTTAAAATCTTAGATTTTTTTCAACAGTGAGACATGTCTGCTTCTGACAGCACCAATTACTTTAGAGAGATTGATGGGCATTGAAGAAATTTGTTATTCAGTTTCATTGAGAGGAATTTGCTCTCAATGTGACAAAGCTAGCCATTTGGGCAAGAAAGTGCTCTTGCCTGGATTGCTTGACAGTATGCTACATGAACTGGACATGTAGGACCCACAGAAAAGTTACTGCTAAACTTTCCAAAAGACAGAATTGTCCTTCAGGGTTCATGTTTCACAGAAGAAAGTGCCAGACATTATGCAGGACAGAAAAGAAAGTTACTGAAAAACTGCCAATATAGGTGAAACAGTCTTTCAAATTTCCTGCTATGGGCCTGTAGGCTGAAGATGAATGCCCCAATGTAACAGAAGAACTTTGGGTGACTGTCCAGGCAGAGAGATGTCTCTATCAATTTTAGAGTTTTGGAAGTTGCTTACAATGCACTTTCTGTTTACTTAGGTAGTATTATATCCTTCTGGGGTCCCAGCATATGCAGACAACTGTGGAGTGCTACCCTTAACATGAGTTTATTCCCAAATAAATAAACTTTTGTTATACTCCATTCTGGGTTATTGTGAAACTCTTTGATACGACAACATCAAAACATAAATTATTGAAACAAAAAACAAAGAATACAGTACAAAGAATAAATGAGGGACAGAAGAGATAGTTTAATTGTTAAGAGCACAGGCTGCTCTTCCCAAGTCCTGAAGTTCCGGGTTCATTTTCTATCACTCAAATGGTAGCATGTGACCATCTGCAATTTTAATCCCACAGAGCTCTGGGGCCATCTGGCCTCTAAAGGCACCAGGCACACACATGGTACACAGACATACATACAGGCAAAACACCGGTACACACAAAATAAAATCCATGAATCTAAGAGACTTATTTTGGAAGATAAACAACATTAATATGCCTCTGGTCCAACTGAGAAAAAGAAAGAGGTGACCCAAATTAGCAGAATCAGGAATGAACATTACAGAAAAAAGACATTATAAAAGATATAGGAAACATTTAAGGGAGTACAATTTAAAATGCTATACTCAATCAAGCTAGAAAATCGAAAAGAAATAAATGAATTTATTTTTAAATTTATTTATTATATTTTTTATTATTTAAAACAATTTTCAAATTCAAATACACTTTGATAATATTCTTCCTCTCCCTCAAGTCCTTCAGATCTTTTCCCCATCCCTACCCACCCAACTTTAAATTCTTTCTTTAACAAGAAGCAAAAATCCTATACAACAATAAAATCTTCCAAAACTTAGAAACAAGAAAGTCATACCAAGAAAAGAAAGAAAAAAATGAAAACAAACAAAAAGCCCAACTTGTAACCAAATAAAAGCACAGACAAAATCCTGTGGAGTCCAACTATATGTTGTTGGTCAATTACTCTCATCGTTAGAAAACTGATTGTTCCTCTCCTAACTGTTGTAAGTGATAGTTCAGTTGTTAACCTTTATACAAACACTAACAACTAGGTTTCATTCAAATGAATTTCTTCATTTACCTAAACTACCACAGTTAAATTAAGAAGATATCAACAACCTAACAAGACCCATAAGAGAAGAGATTGACACAGTAAAAAAATCTTTCAACTAAAAAAATAATCCAGGCGTAGATGGATACACAGCAGAATTTGACCCAGACTTTCAAATAACTACAACCAATACTTCAAATTATGAAAAAAAAGATAGAAATAGAAAGACCACCCCCAAACTCATTCTATAAAGCTGGCATTAATTACTCTAGTACCCAAGATAGGTATAGGTGTCAAAATTGCTAGAACATAGGCAATATCCCATTTTAGGTATAGGAAAGACTTTTTGAATAATACTCTTTGTCCAGGCATTAACACCAACAATTGGCAAGTGGGAATGCAGGAAACTAAAAAACTTCTGTACAGCTATGGAAACAATCGACCAAATGAAGAAGAAACCCACACAACGGGAGAGAACGGCTGCTAGCCATATATCTTATGGAATACTAATACCCAGAATATACAGAGAACTCAAAAGCAGTCAAGGAAACAGGTGACTCAATGTAAAAGATGGACTTACGATCTCAACTTAGTTCTTAGTAGAAGAAATAAAATTGGCTTAGAGAGACCTCAAAAACTCTTCATCATCCTTCGCAATTAGAGGAATGCCAATTCACACAACTTTGAGATTTAATCCCAGTCAGAATAACCAAGATCAAAAAAGCAATTGACAAGAGATGCAGGTGAGATGATGGGACAAGGGGAGCTCTCTCTCACTGGCCACTGCTGACCTATACACAACTATTAGGAATGTGTAGGTAGCTTAAAGGAAGCCATGCTGTCCAGTTATATTTACGTAACAATATTAATCAATAAAATTGTCTACTGATAAAAGAGTGTGGGAGTCAGGCAGGGGTAGCGCACGCCTTTAATCCCAGCACCTGGGAGGCAGAGGCAGGCGGATCTTAGTTAGTTTGAGGTCAGCCTGGTCTACAGAGTGAGTTCCAGGACAGCCAGAGCTGTTCTACAGAGAAACCCTGTCTTGAAAAATAAAGCAAAGGAAAGAGAGAGAGCGAGAGAGAGAGAGAGAGGATACAGCAACAGTTGAAGGGAGAGGATTTAGGTGAGGCTTGAGTGATGAAGGGAAGGGGGTTAATGTAATTTAATTAAAACATATAAAAATAAAATAGGAAAGAAAAATAAATCTATGGTCCACCTTGGATTCATTTCTGGGGATGTTTAGATAAAAAGTGAGTATGTGTGTGTATGTTACGACTTCATCATCTTGTATGGGACATATGAAGCAAAAAGAAACTACAAAAAACCTGTCTTCCAGGCCTAATGTTCATATACTGCTTGCCTCTCCCTCACCTTTCAGTGATTCTATCATCTGTCTGTCTGTCGTTTATCTACTGCCCAGGGATAAAGAGGGCAAAGTATAGCAGCTGCCTCTTCCTAGAAAGAGCAGCTCCAGCTGATGGGTCTTATTCAGTCTCCAAACACTCTGACAAATCCTCACATCAAAGGTAATCTGTTATTTCAGTTTTCTAGAGGGAAAATTTGAGACACTTAGGGGCAATTTACTTGATCAAAGTTTCTTAGCAATGCAGCCTTGGCTTCCAGCGAAGCCTTGGGAATTTAGCTGTTGCTTTCCTTTCCATTTTGCCCCTTCTACATTTCTTTTTTTAAAAAATGAGAAAAGAAAGAAAAAAGAAAAATACCCCAAATCCTGAGTGATGGGGGAGGGGAGGAATAGTTACAAACAGAGGAGGCCAAAATAACTACTTTTTGACTTGGAAGAATAAATGTCAACAAATACTAAACAGAGTTCTCCCAACACTGAAATGTTCATTTGTAAAAATTGATTATATGATTTTTCTTAATGATAGCCTGTCTTACAAACGAATGCATTACTTATTCCCACTGTGTGTTGTGACATCAGTGCCAGAACAAGGTTACCTTAGTCTCACACTAAAATAGCATATGTAAAGAGAAGCATGCACATATCATATATGACTGCACTCTGAATGCGCTATTTGACCAATATTTCCAAATTCCAAATTAATTGTTGATTTTTACTCTAGAATGGGGTGATAGTAACTAGATTTCTTCCACTCAGGAGCCCCTTTGCTAGTACTTCCAAGGCACAAAGTCTGTCCTTTGAGGTAGGAGTTCCCACAACCCTACAAAAAGCAAGGGCAACCCTTAAAATAGATGCCATGCTAACAAAACAAAGAGACTTCTAGCGAACTTTAGGCAAGCACTGAGAAAATCGATGGCATTTTGGCCTGGTGCTCCCATTTATTCCATTTGGAGAGCCATTGCAGTGTTAGGGTGAGCAAAGACAAGAAGCAAGGTGTGCACTGGAGTATAGGAAAACCACCCATCTCTCACTGTTGTTGAGAACAGTATCATCCCAGGCAAACAAAAGAGGGTGCCGGCCAGAGGGAGCAACATTATAACTGTGTTTGAACTGCAATGCTGGGAGGGGAAGAGAAATTCAGTTAGGAAAATCACTGTTACAATAAATGTGGTGAACATCAAGGTACCTATGATTATCTGGAGAGCCAGAGAAAGTTGCTTAGTTAGACGCTCACTGGGACTGACTGCAGGCACAGTTAGTGTCCTACACACATAGAAAAAAACAAAACTAGAGCAATCTTGTAAACCACTTGAATTCAAAATACATTTTTCCAATCTCCACACAAGTAATGTCAAATGACAGAAGCATCGCTAGCTCAAAGTGTTTAGCCTGACTTCTGCCAATCACTGAGTTTCCACTGAGCTGGTGCTGACTCAAAACCTCCCCAGGAGGCCAGTCAACAAATCAGTTCAAGAACAGAAACAACAAAGATCTAGCAAAGATAGAAGCAAGCTATCTACTTAGGGAAAGGTGGGACTCCTACAAAATTAGGTCAGGGAAATTACCAGACAAAGAAGGGAACAATGGCCTGTTGACAGCAACCCCCAAATAAAACAATAGAAACCTCAGAGTTGCCATGTTATCTACCATTCCTAACAACAAAAGGCAAGATAAACCCAGAAACAGGAAAATGTTACCAACATTTAGAAGAAGCTGATTCCTGCTATTTTCAGGAAGGCCTGATGGACTGCTGTTCTTTCCAATAGCTACTGAAAGCAACAAACAATGTAGCTTTTAAGGAATTGAAGAGTAACATAAGACAGGATTAACCAAATAATCTTAGTAAGGGACTACAATTTATATAAAACAATGAAGTAAAAACTTAACAACTGAAAGGAAACTCTGTAAAGTGAAGAATTACCTTAGCAGATTCAAATGCATTAAAGAAAGAATCAAAAGTCTTTACCTAGAGCAATCGGAATTTTTAAAACTGAAACACCAGTTTCTGAAAATGAAGAAACCTTAAAGACCTCCTCTGGCACTCCCAAGCCACCTCGTGTCAATCACAACAATTTTCAGTTATGTGAAGTAGTTACTATAGATCACACACAAAAAAACTATGGAAGCATCAGAAGGAGAAGGGAGTGATAAAACATCAAGGAAAACATATAAAGAAACAATGCCCAAATTATTTTCAAATTTCACCCCAAAACTAATCTACAGATTCTACCATGCCAACAAGGGCACTTAGCATAGACACACATACAGCCACACCTGATCATGCTATTGCACACTGCTTAAACTAAAGATGAAAATCATGAAAAGAACAACAAATGACTTATCATTTTCAAAGCAACAAGAACATTATTAACAGTTGACTACTCATTGAAAAAAAAAATGGCACCAGAAAGCATGAGGATAGCACTCCGGGACTCTGACAAAATGATTGCCAACCAGGAATGTGAAATCTAGTCAACCATCCACAAAACTGAAGGTGGAAGTACCAACATTACCAAAAAAATCAAAGAACGAGTATATTCGCTGCTAGCCAACTTGTCTCACAATAAACACTAAAAGTAATCCTCTGGCTGAAAAGAAATTATACAAACTGATAACTAGAAGTTGCAGAAAGAAGCAAAAGGCTCTAAAAGATAAATATACAAAGACATAAAATAGAGTGAATGCTTTTCTTTTCTTTAAAAGATATGTTTGCGTCCATTTATAACTGTACCTCATGGTGTAGTTTAGATAGAAAATGATCCGACTCTCATTTGTTGCATTTTTGGTTCTTTGGATGACTTCCTACTGACCCCAGGCTAATACTAGATAGAGCTTAGGAGATGGAGGCATCACCCAGCCTATGCCCTTAAAGTCCTGCCTCTCTTTTCTTATCACATGTGACAAAGTACATGGCAGAAGCGGCTTAAGGGCATGAGATTTATTTTATCAGATAATTTCAGAGGGTTCGGACCATAACCCTTGGCCCGACACACTTGGAAAGAACACCTTGGTGTGCTGAGCAAGTGGTAGAAGGTAATTGCTGACTTAGAAACTGAGCTTGGGATAGGAAGAGATAATACACCCCAAGGGCATCTCTCCCTCCCACTCAGTGATTTTTTCTTCTAGAGTCTCCCCCCCCCCCGCCCCCATAGCAACACCATCTGTGGACCAAACACTCAGCTAACAAGGTTGTAGAGGACGTTACATAGTTGAATCATAACAAGACGGTTCTACTTTGTCCCCAGCCCCTTCCTGGCCTTCTCTCTCCTGGTTAAGATGAATTGAACATCTTCCTCTGTGACATGTTGCTCCTATCACACTGGTTGCTCCTTCTTATTTCAGGCCCAAAGCAATGGACCCAGTCAACCACAGACTGGAGCTCCTGAGGCCATGAACCTAAATAAGGCCGTCCTCATTCTAAGATGTCTTCTTATATATTTGTCAGAGCCATGAAAATCTGGCCAGCACACACTTGTGTTCTTATTACATATAAAAGTTTAATACATATGAAAATGAGTGTTAAAAAGTCCATTCTAATGGACTATATCAGAATAAGTTCCTATGTTTTATAAGAATTAATATATTCTGAGATAGATTGTAAATGAAGATTTGAATTGAAAGTCTTGAATTAGCCATTTAAAAATTCATATACATGTCGGTTTTATATATATCTGAAAATAATTTAACATTATTCATCAGAGTACAGTGACCACAAAAGGAAAGAGTTAAGGAGAACCAAGAAGCAAAAGAGATGGAACAGAAAAAGGAGGCAATGAAAGAAAAATATTTTATCATGTAAAATAGCCCATTATCATGAAGATATTATAGCAATCAACATACACGCACATAACACCAAATCACAAATTCATGATCTAAAAATGGAAAGCATGGAAAGGTATGTATAAAGGTTTATTTAACGATAACAGTCAGAATCATCACCAACCCATGTCAATAGTTTGTAACTTCATAAATATAAATTAATAATTTTATCATAGTCCATGGTTCACAAAAACCACATGGAAATCAGAAAATTTTTTTAAGCCAAGGGAAGAAATCAAATCACAGTGTCAAGGCTGCAGGGTGAGGCTAGAAGAAGCATTAAATGTAAAAGTTTAAATACCCGTATTAGAACTGAATCAATAGCATAAATATAAGCCACGCTTTCGCCTTAAGAAACTAGAACATGGGGCTGGAGAGATGGCTCAGTGGTTAAGAGCATTGCTTGCTCTTCCAAAGGTCCTGAGTTCAATTCTCGGCAACCACATGGTGACTCACAACCACCTATAATGAGATATGGTGCCTTCTTCTGGTGTGCGGGCATACACACATACAGAATATTGTATACATAATAAATAAATATTAAAAAAAAGAAACTAGAACATACAAAATTGATGAACATTTGTCTAGACTGACCAAGAAAAAGAATGACAAAACTCAATAAGACCAGAAAAGGAAGAGAGCAAAGCCAACCGTAAGGAAATTTAAAGACTTTTAATGGAAATGCTGTGAAGAATATTTATCCAACAACAAGGACAACTTAGATGAAATGAGCAGTGCACAAAGACAAGAATGACTCAAACTGACCCAGGAAGCCAATAAAAATAAGGCTAGGACTCTGACAGAATAATAATAAAAACATCCTGTATTGAAAAGCCTTGGTTCAGAGAGGTTCACTGGTGAGTTCCATCACATAGTCAAGGGATATAACTGATCTTACAACCTCTTGCAGAAATCACAAGTGGGAACACTTCAACTCACTCTGTGAGACCAGTATTATTCAATACTAGAGTTTATTTTTTTTTAAGTGGTGGGGGAAAGACTTTGCAAACCAATATCTTTTGAAAATACACATGAAATACTATTAGCAAGTCAGATCCCACAGGTAAAGGGCTGTGTAGCATGTCCGTATGGCATTTTCCCTAGGAGACAAGGTAGTTAATATCAGAAATTTCCCTCATAGTGAACATAGTGATCACCTGTCTGTGTGCTTTATTGCTCATATGTCCACCTTGTTTGGAGAAAGGACAGCTCTGGTTTGTTGGTTCTTGTTGAGTTAGACTTCTGAGGTTTGTTGTTGACTGTTCAGGGGTCTGTGTCAGTTCCTCTCATTAATGCCTCACTGGTAAATACATATCCTCCATTGCCTGTCAACTTCCTCTACTGATTTTAGCTTATGACACAAAAGTCTTATCCATTTTTCATGACATGTGATTTCCCCACTTTGTTTGTTGTCTTTGTCTTTCTCTGGTGTCATATCTAAGAAATCACTAAGAAACATTGTGGACTTTTGTGTGCGTTTTCTTCAGGGAGCTAGAGTTTTGGGTTCTTTTAAGCTTTTGAGTGTTGCATTTTGAGTTTTTTTTAAATTTTTAAATAGTGTTAAATAAAGATCCAACTTTATTCTGCTCCTAAATACTTTTATGGGATGCTTATACTACCTTTATGTAAAAATGCCCAAGTGGAAATCATCTAAATGCCATCAACTATTTATAGATAAATATTCACACAATACAATATTACTTGGTAATCAAATAAACTACTTTACAGTCTCAGGATGAAAATAAAAGCAATTATGCTAAGTATAGTAATCCAGAGGCAAAAGATACATAACATTTATCTGTATATACCAATATTGTATATACACACATACTTTTAATATTGTATAATAATATAATAAACTATTTATGTATGCACGTGATTGTATATCAAATTAGATTTCTTTTATATGACCTCTTAGTAAAGGAAATCAGTAGAAACTGAAGGCAGAGCCTTCTAAGGTAAAGATTGGCTGCAAGTGGTATGAGGGAAGGATCTTCTTGGGATGAAGAAAATGTTTGAACATTGGTTTTTGATGATGGTAAAACAATTCTATAGGTGTCCTCAAAGTTCTTAAATTACTGAAACTTGGCAAATTATGGTGTGTAAGCTTGACCTCATTAAAACTGTTTAAGGAATTTCCAAAGCTCTGTCGTCAAACCAATCAAAAACAAAAAAAAAAGGAGCGCTGCTAGAGTTTGTTTGCTTGTGATAATCACCACAAGCAAAGCAGCTGGAGAAAGAAAGGCTTCAGTTCAACCTACAGTTTCCGGGGAACACCCCATCCCTGGGCGAGTTAGGTGGTCCAGGAAGGAATCTGGAGGCAGAACTGAATGAAGCAGGAACCAAGGAGTTGTGAAGCCTACTGACTTGCTCTCCTGGGCCTCTCAGTTTGCTATCTTATATGCTGAAGGACCACCTGTCCACAGTTGGCACCACCCACCTGTGGGCTGAACCCTTCCACAGCAAGCATCCATCAGGAAAATGCCCCACAGGCCATTCTTATGGAGGCCTTCTCTCTGTGGAGGTATTCTCTTTTCTGGTGACTCTAGCTTGTGTTATGGTGATAAAAACAAAAAGAAACAAAAACTAACAATAAAGTCACAAACCAAATGCAAAAAAAAATCTCTGTAATATCAAAATTCAGTACGCAAATACATATGTCAGCCTTACCTTGAGTATCTTGATCAAGGCTGAAACGCTGCCAGCGAAGCAAGGCTAATTTTGCAGAGAGCAAAAAAGTCAACACAAGTTCTCTGTTCTTTGGAGCTGCTGCCTGAGGTCACACAGTGTATTCCTAAAGAGTTGTGAGCAAATCCACACACTTGTCTCTTTCTTTATTTTTCATCACCCCCAAGCCCTCTCACCTTAGGAATTCACAAAAAGCCATAGGTCAGGCAATGTTGACGGATGCCCCTTAAACAGCACACGGTCCCCTCCTGGTGTGAGGAGAACCACAAGCAATCCTTTCCCCACTTAAATTCTTGTGGGGGGAGCAGGGCATGGAGCCAGGTATCTGCTGGGGACAGAATCTCAGGCAGTGGCCTGCAAGGCCATTCTGGGGTGTAACCAAGATCATCACGCATTCTTACTGCTAAGGGGGTTTCAGAGGTACCTCTGGCTGAGCTCCTGCTAACCAGCTGGTGACCACCTGTCTCAGTGACTTCAACACTTTGCATTGAAAGTAGTAAAAAAAAAAAAAAAAATCTGCGTTCTTACTTTGCTGAAGGCAACTATTTAAAGACTTCAAGGTCCCCGGTTTATTGAGTAAGAATTTCTCATTGTAAACACCAAGAACACTTATCGTTACCAAAACATTCTAAAAAAAAAAAAAAAAAAAAAAAAAAAACAAAAAAAACCAATGCTGTTTTTTGGCATTTGACCCAGGTTCATATCTACACAGCAGATAACTCTGCACAGTTGCTTTCCTATCCCATGCTCTCAAGGCTCCCACCAGCAGGAACACACTGAATAAAGGTGGTATTAGGAATAGAGTTTCTCTGCATCCTCAGGACAGGATTTTGAAACACTCTGAGCAAGAGTGCCGAGAAAAGCAAGCCTAGGAAATGAACATCATCCCTGTTCTATGCTTCCTGACTCCCCAAAGATCCCAGGGGGAATAGGCAGGTGTAGATCTCCATGGAAACGGACCTCGAAAGAATGAAAGCCCCCAAAGAGAGAATTGTGTGAGGCGCCTGGGCCATTTCCTTGCCCACAGTTTTCAGGTCAACCTGGCTTATTTCATGGAATTAGAGGCCCTGCTGTCAGGATTTCCCCAGGGGCAGAAAGGTTTAAGTCCCTGCCCTGGAAATCTATTGACTATGGTTGTTCTGTGCCCCTTGGAGAACAGCTCTCACTGTTGTGTGGGACCTCAGGATACTGGGATTCTGGTCCCTTTCTTTTTACCCAGACCCATGCTTTTAAAACATCTGAAGCCCACAGGAAGAATGTACTATGTATATGAAATACAAAAAAACCCTATAGATAGAGGCATAACAATACTTAAGGAAAACAAACAACCCCTTTATGTCCTTCTCCCCAAAGGCCTGATGCTGAGTCTTAGAACTCAGCATGGTTCCTTCAGCAGTGGCCTCCAGCACCCTCCCTCTGCCCAGGTGGAGGAATGAGCCTCAGGCAGTGAAGATCTCTGACCCTGAAATTCATTTGGGAACGCACTTAGGTCTTATTTCTGCCGAGGTCTGGCTCCCCAGGAGATCACCGCTCTGGTGTTGTAGATTTGGCAGGTCTGGTGCGGGTCCTTGATCTGGCATAATTCTCCAGCTCTTGAGTGTCCAGTGCTATGGTGCCACCTTCATTCAGTCAGTGCTGCGACAGCGGCAGGAATCCCGACAGGTGTAGAGACCGTAACACATCATCATATAAACCTGTCACCTCTCCTTGCTCGCCATTTCCTCACTGGAGTCCTCAAACAGTCTTAGAATTGAGTAACAAGAGTGCCGCTACCCATTCTACTTCACCTGCTGCGACTATCTTCCTAGGCTCTCCCTCCATTCCGGAAGCTCCTGTTTGCTTCAGCATGTGCCTATCTCCATCTTGCATTTCCCAGCAACTACTTACCGTGTCTTTGTGTCTTCGTGCTGTGGGGGAGGAGCCGTCATTTTGAAGATGATAATTGCTACTTTCTGCCTCGGCTGCTTTTGTTTGTATATCCAGGGGAGACACTCATGCAGTGATCCTTTCTTCTTCCCGTACACTCCGAGCTCCGCTCATTTGTCAAGAATACACATCACTAGGTAGAGAAGCAGGAAGGGAGAGACAATGAAATAGCAACTTTCCACGATCAGGGGAGGGGGCATTGGAGTCACTTGCTGTCTCCTACCCTACAGTTGTTCGTTAATATTTTGTTAACTATCGTTTAGAGACTGGAATTTTCTTTCTTACATAAAGTGAAGGGAATGGGGGCTCTGACATTTCACTACTTAATCTAATTCTCATTTCTTTCCCAGCAAGAAGAAACATTGAACCTGGGAAAATTCCACGGTGAACACATTGTGTGTCGACTATGCCTCCGGGGAGTACTGCCCTGTGTGTTACATATTTCACACAATAACAACACCATCCGATTTTATAATTAACATTAAACTTTTATAGGAGAAAGCACCTTGTTAGACGAGCTGTTAACCTTTCGATGCATTTAAAGCTTGGTTCACAGGAAGCCACATGCTTCTTCATTGCCATCCTAAGTGGGTTCTGTTGCTAAGCGCTCAGGGACCTGGAATTGCAAGATACACACAGCGCGGGTGTACGCACCACTCCTGGCAGAGTTAAAGGCGCAATGGGAGCCTTAAAGCGCAGATTTCCTGACTTCTGTGGGTTTCATTTCCCTCCCCAGCATTCCGGCGTTTGCCCCCTTTCTCACACCCATTCTTTTTATTCTTTTCTTACTTAATATGCCAATCTCCTCTCCAAACTAGGCAATAACTATTTAAACATCCATCCTCCCACCGCAATGAGTTTCGCGAGTACTTTACTGCGCACTGGTGGGGTGTAAGCGTTGTGCAAATGCTGCAAACCTCTCCGAGACAAAGACATTCCTGACAAGATATGTATTGAGAAAGCACTGGTGGGGCTGGAGAGAGTTCTCAGGGGTTAAGAGCACGTGGTGCTCTTGCAGAGGACCTAGGTTTGGTTCCCTGCACCCTTAGGGAGGCTCAGGACCATCTGTATTTCCAGTATCGGGTATTCTGGTGCCCTCTTCTGGCTTCCCTGGGTAGGGTGCACCTAAATATATACACGCAGAGCATTCATACACATAGAATAAAGTAAACAAATATTTAAAAGAGCAACACGAGAGCTAGTAAACTAGTAAGCTGAACAAGTTTTTAAGAGACATTAAGTGGCTAATAGGTTTACACATGCTCAAGTTTTGGTAAAAAATGAACACTGAAAGTCTCTTACATCACTCCTAAGGGCAGGCCTGTGGATGCTTAACATTGAGTCTTTAGAAAGATAAAAACCAAAGAACAGCTAAGCCAGATCTAAAGATGAAATCCAGGGAGACTATGCAGACAACTGGACAACAGGATTATGTGTGCCTGGGACCAGGGGAGGAGGGGAAGAACGGGGAATCTGGGGTGTTTCATCTTGTCTTCTGAGGGCATACTCATTTGAACTTTAATATTAAGCATCATTAATATTAATTTATGTTAATTGATTGCATGTGTGGTGGGGATTAAGAGAAACAGCAACCTCTCATCAGTCAGAAAGCGAGTTTAAATTCAGCGTCTGAGTCGAAAGTCCACACAACTCTGGCTGGATTAGAATAGTTTTGACTACTATGGTTTGCAAGCCAGGGCACTCTGACTACACTGCCATCCAGTTTCAGTGCTGCTGAGGAACAAGTGTTTCTCAGGCTCCGGAGAGCCCCACAAGGTCCTGTGTAGAGCGAGGGTCTGGCAGGTGTGATGAGAACCTAAGAGTCTGTGTTTTTAACAAGCTCTCAAGTCAATGTGTTGTTGGTCTTCAGACTGGACACTGGGTGGCCAGAGTAGAGCTGGGGGGCTGTTGGGACTGGAAAAAAGACAATGGCCAGTTGTGCTACTTAACCTTTCTTTTCCCTTGATGGGGAAGGTGCGAAAACCTTTCCCTCACTCCTCTTGATGCAGATGGGTAGATTTCCACATGGACGGCAGGAAATGGAGCAGCAGCTAAACCTGCTGCTGTCCTGCTGTCCAGCTGAGGTTGGAGTGCAGACGGTGGGGAAGGTCCGCTCCCTGGTGGCTATTATCTCTGGCTGATGATGTCTCCTGGCTTACTTCAGAAGACCTTCTTCAAGCAGAAATGTTTTTGACTCTATTGGACAAAGTACTCAATTTAAATTTTCTAAGTTAAATAAATTCTTTGTGTCTAAATAAAATCAAGCAATGGAAAAGATCCCATCTCTGGACAAGAATTCAGTTCACTGAAAAAATATCCTAACTAAGGAGCTAGCCACCAAAGGGTGTGAATTATTTAATAATCGTGTGGTTTCTTTCAAGCCCATCAAGACATTTGGGATAACAGATGGAATTTCTGCATAACACAAATTCTGTATCAAAATATTATGACCTGTAATGTCCAGTACTATTGTTTGTTTTCCTGTAGAACAGGAATTGAGTATTTTGTTTGATTTCATCTGGGGTTTTCTTATCCCTTATTTTGTAAAAACAGGTGACTAATATTTTTGCAGTAACATTCTTCTGTGAGACTCGCTAAAACACATTGACAGACCTTGATAAAGACTATCATTTCTAAAATATTTATGTTGTCTTTAAAAAATTTAGAAAGTTCTGTTCTTGAAGATGGAAAATATCAGTAAAAAAATGAAATTCACTTTAAATGAACTGATTTAGTGACTGTGTACAGTTTTTTTCTTCAAGGGGAAGTAAGCCCATTTGCCCATGATATTGCTCTAGGAGTGGTGGCTTCAGACCTTCTGGTTGCCCTATCTCATACCAGAATGACCAAGTGAGGGTAGGTTGTGAGCCAAAGAGCAGGGGAGCTCTGGTGACATTCAGGGTGAGGCTGCTGACCAGGGTCCTGAGAGGGGAATTCTCAAAGGTGCTGCTCCAAAAACCATGAAAGCTGTCACACAGGGAGCAGAGCCTCAAGTCTCCCCTACAGGCTGTCTTCTGTGGAGTCCAGTGGGTAACATAACCAGAACAGAGGTATTTATAGATGAAATAGCATAAAGAGTGATGTATTAGGATAACTCACAAGTCTTCCCAGTAGAAGATACCTTAATATACACATATATATTAACATATTAAATAAAGTATTAATAACACAAATATATTAGATAATATATTAGCAATGTGAATATATTAAATAATATATTAAATATATAGTTAGAGATTTATTTATTTTTATTTTATGCATGTTAGTGTATGACTGTCTGTCTGTCTGTCTGTCTGTCTGTGAATCACGTGAGCCTTTCCCATGGACTTCATAAGAGATTGTCAGGTTTTCTAGAGCTGGAGTTGTAGACAGTTGTTAACCACCATGCGGGTGCTGGGAACTGAACCCAGATCCTCTGTAGGGGCACTATGCACTCTTACCTTCTGAGCTATATCTCTCCAGATATATTTGGTTTATATTTTCCCAATTCAATTTAAAAGAGTCACAGTATAGATTTTTGCCCATGTTTTTTACGGAACTAGATGAAGTTTCAGAGGAATTTTTTTTTAGGTTCAATTTTTTTTGGCTGCGTATAATTGAGTCTCACTATAACTTATAGCATGTTCAGGCCACACCATCTGGGGCTTCAAAGCTAGAGTCTCAAGGCACAGTGACTTAAACCAACTGAGATTTTTTTCCTTGATTTATTTGAAGTTTGGAAGAATGTAGAACAAAGATGTAATAAAAAAAATCTCTCGATCTATTAAGGTTTGACTCTCGCTTGATCTTTCTACTTTAGCGTAATTAGCGTATGTCTTCTCCAAGGTTTCCTTAAAATGGAAAGATGGTGGCAGCGGCCAGAGCAGGACCCACTACTTTGTAGGGTAGGCATACACAAGAGGCAGGGAGACCTTTTGGCTTATCAGGTTCCCACGGGAGACGTTTGCTCCAAGCTCTGCTTTCTGACTTCCGTTTTGTATTCCATCCTGATATTGCAGGAAAACTGAGAAATGTCATTTATCCCCGTTCCCGACAATGTATGAATGTGGTTGGCAAGACAGCGTGTGCTAGGAATATTCCCTTGGGAACTGGTAAGCCCTTGAAGCAACCGTGGGCATTTTAGTGACACGTGACAAGATGCAGGGTTTACTCTTGGAAAAGAGTTCTCAATGTGATGTTGGATACGGATAGGAGAGATTGTCTTTCAGGGAACCAGAATCCCTGGACACATTCCTTGTAGGGATTTGTTATTGTGGGAGGAAAGAAAGAATGAAGCAGGGCCTGCTCCCATGATGGAGTGGAGGGTGAACCCTTCCATGTGGTGGCGACATTATAGAAACGGGAGTTCTTTACTCCGTCAGTGCCGCCTTGTCCCTAACACACTGTGACTGGACAGAAGAGGCAGCCCTGCACTGCAAGATGGGGATACCTAGTAATATATTCAGTGGCAGCCACAGCTCATCCATCACTGGAAAGCAATGGAAAGGCAACCCAGAGTAACAAGTGGGGCCTTCAATATAATAACCAAAAAGTAAAAGTACTGGATATGTCTTTACCATTCTAATTGGGAAAATAATATATTTACATACATTTAAACTAGGAGTTTGTTTTTCTTCTTACATGTATATGTGATATTATTATTATTATTAGTAGTAGTAGTAGTACTGATTTTTATTTCTTGATTTTTTTTCTCTAGCCTACCAAATTGCCTCCCTACAAGTAAATTAATTAGATCTAGATACCAAAGGTTTTTTTTTTTCCTGTCTTAATTTTCTCTAGCTGTCCACAAAGGGCCCAGCAGCTAGGTTACCTAACAGTTAATAAATGCAAGCAGAGAACTCCTCACAGAGGGAGCTTGCTAAGACACACTCTCTGGTGTTTGACTGCCGACCTGGCTTCTCCTGATGTCTTGGGTAGTTTTACAGAAGTGACATTTTGAGCTGATATCACCACTGATCCAATTTTCTCCTTCCAAAAAGCATAGACAGTCCTTCCCCAGTGTCACAGACCAGAGTGGAAGCAGGAGCCCAGGCTCATGCATAGCTCTGGTGAAGTCTACATGATGGCCCCTGCTTACAGAGAATCAGAGAGTCTCTCTGTAGGACAGTGCAGCCACTCCAGGGAGGGTTTGGAGGAAGCTCAGACCCTAACCTGTTGTCACTGCTCTTTCCCACCCCTCAGTCAGCTTCTGTGGCATGAAGACAACCCATTCTACACCCCTATTGAGAAAAATGGGCCATTCCCTAATGCCATGGGCGGATATTGCCTGCGGCAAGAATGTTTCAGTCTCTGGAAATCAACGCTCATCTGTTACCACAACAACAGAACGGTAGGTAACACACCACTGGAGAAGAGGAACTAGAACTCAGGGAATCGATTTTCAACAAATGATCCTGCAAGCAGCAGCAAACTCCCTCAGCTCAAGTTTACCGATGCCCATTAATGTGTGGACTTGAAGCAGAAGTATGAAGTTCTTAAAAGCCACCATTCTGAAAGGCTGCAAGGGAGCTGTAAGCACCGGAGATCAGAATGAGCACCTTGCCTGGGGAGCTGCACTGTAAGAGCAGTGAGAGATCCTAATGAGAAAGGTGAGCCGGATAGAACTCTGCCCGGTAGTTTACAGGGGTGAACGAGGGAGGTAAGTGGCCCAGGCTGTATTATTAAAGGAAGGAAAGGGAAGCACAAAGGCTGCAGCGTGCACATAAAACGCAGGCAGCTGCCTCCCCAGAAACTCTGACTTTGGGTCAGAACTGGTGATCTGACAAACTGGAGTGATGGCTCCACAGTTAAGAGCTCTTGTCGCCTTTCAAAGGCCACAGGTCCAGGTCCTAGAACCCATACCCAGCATCTCACAAGTGCCTATGAGTCCAGATCCAGTGGCCACAATGTCCTCTTTTGGCCCCTCTGGGTGCTTTAAAGACGTGGCACACACACATGTACATCCACATAAATGTACACACAAATAAAAAGCAATTAACTTAAAAATATATAACCTTGTGCCTCAAGGCCAGTGGTCCTCAACCTTCCGAATGCTGTGACCCTTTAATGCAGTTCCTCATGTTGTGGTGGCCCCCAACCCTAAAATTATTTTGTTGCTATTTCATAACTGATTTTGCTACTGTTATGAAGTATAATGTAAATATCTTATAGGCAGGATATCTGATATGTGACCCCCCTAAGGGGCCATGACCCACATGTTGAGAACTTGGCTGTATAAATCAACATCCACATGCAGTGATTAAGCTACTTGCTCTTTATCAATACAACTTGACATAAAAGGGGGAAATCCAGTCAAGCTGTGCGTGAGTTTACCACTAACCTGGCGTTTCTCTCAGCTGAACTGTGTCAGAGTCTTTTGATATTTTTGCCTGTGCAGTCACCTTTCTGTGGACCATTTCCTCGCTTTATCCATGTGTGATGAATCTAGTCTGGTAGAAAGGGATGAATTTGTGAGTGGGGGAAGGAACACTTCCTGCTGCTTCTTCTGCTCAGTGATCTTCGTTCTTCGAAGTGTGACCAAACTGTTGGCACGGTATGACCTGGGAGCTGGTTTAGGAAGCAAGACTCCAACCTATGGAGTCAAGAGCATTTAAAAATGACCTACGGCTGTATTCTGTGTCCATTATTGTTTGAGAAAAAAACTTGTGGTCTCTATAATGCACAAAATAGCTGACTGAGGAGATAGTCAATGTATATGTCGCAACCGTCACAGGGTCTGAATATCAGATATTTACATTATCTACAGTTGCAATAAGACAATTTTTATGGTCACTACAACTCAAGGAACCATATTAAAGGGTCGCAGCAGTTGGAAGGTTGAGAACCACTGGTCTGAAGTAGTGATCACACCTAACATTTCCAGTATCTATTCTCAATGGCAGTTACGGGAAGATGGACCTCAAATCACTTTGGGAGCATGATGGAAACAGCAGAAAACCCACTAGGAAAATGTTCGTGCTTTTAAGAACCCAGAGTACCATCGAAGGCCCTCGGATGAGCTCTTCAGGGTAGTTTTACTGATTTGGGTACATCAGTATTTGAGATTTTGACTTTTAGAGTTATCCTACCCAAACCCCATCACATATAAAGTTCTGTTTATGTCCCTTCTGGAAGGAGACTTCATCTATTCAACCTGGTTATAAAATTTTGTTTTCAAAAGGCAGTACCGGAGAATACCAAGAATCTTGAAGGTTTGACAGGTGTTTTTTTTTTCTTGGCAAAACCAGTCTGTCTCATCCTTAGAGAATCAAGGGACTGGGTGCAGTGGGGATTCCAGGCTGGAGCTGAAACCAGGACTGCATCAGCCAATCCGCCAGCCCTGCACTGCAGTGCCCTTCCTTGGCACTGAGCTGCTGCATCCCCATTGCCAAGTTCACAGGTGCTTCTGGAATGGTGTGGATGCCCTGAACATTGGCATCAACATTGGCATCTTGAGAGGCCAACTGGGTTTTTCAGCAGGAAAGCCACCTCTCGGGTTTCTGAAGCCATAGGCATGTAGAGCCACTTCAGGGTGCTTCCTGGGGGAAAGAGAAAATGAGGGGAGCAAGGAAGATGTCTTAGGCTGGAGGTGGGAAGGCTGGAGTCCCTACACCACCAGGTTCTCTTCAGAGAGAGGAGTACTGCCATTCAACTAAAAATAAATACTTGCTTAAAATGTAGCTGAGCCATTGGCAAACAGTTTGGTGAATTTTCAAATGATTTGATGTTTAATTTAATGAAGTCTTTAAAATAAAGAAGCCAGTTTAGCTAAGATTAGTAGCTCATCTTCTCACTATTATTATTTCAAAGCAGAGCCTTTTGCATTCTCTTTTCCTCTAATAATGGCTGTCTTCACAAGATTAAGCTATTGCATGAAAATTGTCTGTGAAATATTTGAGGGGGATCTTTAGGATAGGTAGATCCTAAAATATTTTGGCCTTAAAATATTTTTTTGATCTCTAAGATAGGCAATGTAAACATCATACTAAAATATACTCAGTTCTTTCCTTTAACAGTAAATCTTTTTATTGTATTCCTACCCACGTATAAACCTGGGTTTGACAACCAAAAAACCCAGATTAATAAAGATTGCTATGCTCCCTTTAGGAGGGAGCTACATCGCTTCTCTGACTCCTCAAACTCCATCCTTTTGAATAAAACCAGAGTGGCTACATCAGAACGCAGCTGACGCTTTTTATTTTTAAGCCTGGTCTTTCAGGTGTGAATTATGATGCCTAGACCAGTCTCATTATTTTGTTTTCCTTTACCTAATAGTAACAATTTACTATAATTGAATCTTTTAATCGAGAACTACCACGTAGCTTTATAAGCATTAATTAATGCGCCCATCTTCTCCATGCGGTAGGTAAGTTAGCCTGGTTTTATGAATGGAGAACTCAAAGAACAGACTTAAGTGACTTTCCCGTGGCCACCCAGTGAGCCAGGTGAGCCAGGCATGGAAGGCCAGAGAGAAACTCCCCAATCTTGGCTCTGGGCCCATATTCCTCTCCTTGATTGCAGAGGCGGAGGAGGCCCTGCTCTGACTCAGGTGCACTAAGAGAAGCCCTTGGATTTCCACTCCTGGGCTTTACAGGTGAGGAAACGGAGCAACAGGGCAGTGATGAGACTCCATTACCCATTCATCCATCCACCCATTCATCCATCCATTCATTCATTCGTTCATTCATAAATTCATCCGTCCACTCAACAAGGTTCACTGAGCAGCTGGCCTGTCTGAATCCTGAAAACACCATGAGCTGAACAAAATTCCTACTGTTGAGGCTTTAGATAGCAGCAGGAGGAAGCTAGCCAACAGGCACATAAAGGCACCTCCCAGTTTATGCTGATTGACTTTTAAGTCAAAACCAAAAGGGGGCAGGAGTGTGAGGCTGTGGGAGGAGGAGTGTTTCTGCTTCAGGAACGAAGGGCACCGAAGCCTCCTAGTCTGCCTGGCATCTAGAGGTATAAAGGGAGGGGATGTCATGTGGGAAGCTGGGGAGCAGCTGTCCAAGCACGGGTCTCAGTGCCTTCAAAGGTCCTGGGGTAGGAGGACAGTGTAGCCAAGGCAAGTCAGCAAAGGAGACTGTGCAGTGGCAAAGTCAGGGTGCCGGAGGAGACAGGTTTCTGAGGACCTTGCTAGCTATTGTGAAAATCTTTTTAGCCTGACTGACATGAAGCCTTGAGAGATTTTGACGGAGAACTGACAGAAACTGGCAGGAGGTTTAGAAGAATCTTTTATCTGTTGTGTTTCAAAGAGTCGGGACTCATGGGACCTGTGTGTAAACAGGAAAACCAGTTCACAGAGAAGGAACAGTACCGAGATTGACTATGTACCAAGATCTACGCAAGGAATCGGAAGAGCTGCCAGGAGCTGGATAGCTGCAGCGTTAAGCGCAGACCCTCTGCCTCCTTCCAGTCAGTGGGGTTTAGATTTAGAGATATTTCTCTGAGGTGAATAACAGGAGCTGAAACTCAGTTCTAGCCAATGTGTGCGGTCTGCATTTTCACTCTGTTGCTCCCACGTCATAAGATGGTTGCCATAGTAGCGCAAGCCATCACTGTGGTGCCACACTCAGAAAGGGGACCGGTCAGAGCAAAAGAAACTCTTCTCACCATGTTCCCTCCACTCTTCTTAAAAGTGCAGCCCCCAGCAGACAGCATCTTGCCTCCAACTAGTTAGCACAGTATCACAGAACACTTTCTTTTATTATTATTAAAAATGGTCCTTAGGGCTGGAAAGATAGCTCGGTGGTCAAGAGCTCTTACTGCTTTTGCAAAGGACCAAGGTTTGCTTCACAGCACCTGAATAAGGTGACTCACAACTACCTGCAATTCTAGCTCTAGGGGATCCGACATCCTCTTCTGGTGTTATCAGGTACCTGCACGTATGTGGTACTTGTAAACACGTGTGGGTATGCATGTGCATGTGCACGCACACATACATAAAAGTACATAAATAACTCTGAAAAAAGTTAGTTATAAACTATATTCTCTCACAATTTCATGTATGCATACGAAATACTTTGCTCATATTCTCCCTCCTCATCCTCCTTTATGGCTCGTCTTGTCCCACTGAACCATTTCCTCCACCAAGTCCCCCTCCTACTTTCATTTCCTTGTGGGTTTTTGTTTTGTTTGGGACCCAGTGCATTTAGTTAGGTAGTCTGCAGAACTGTGGGTGGGGGGTTATCTAGTCCACTAAAGGAATATTACCAGTGGCTTCACTCTAAGGAGTGATTCCCCTCTCCTCCAACAACTATTAGCTGCCCATAGCTCCTTAATAAAGGGTGGCATTTCACGAGCCCTTCCCCGTCCACAGTGGATTGTTGCAAGGTTCACGATTACGTAGGCACCAAGGCTGCAGTGAGTTCCTGAGTGCAACAGGCATGCCATGTCTGGAAGATGATGCTTCACAGCATCCTCCCCATCCTCTGGCTTCTCTCCATCCTCCGGCTCCTATGTTCTGTCTAACCTCTTCTCAGGGAAGAGTAGCACAAATATCCAGTTAAGGACCCGGTGTCTAACAGATTGCCCTGCACTTCAACCTCGCATAAATTCTGCCTTCACTTTTACCCACCAAAAGAGAAGCACTTTCTTGATCAAGGCTGAGCAGCACCAGTCTTTGACTGTAAATATAAACAGAAAAGCATTTGCTGCCATGTGCAGAGTGACAGAGGTAGGTTTGCCTGTGGAGCTGATGACTTCTACAGCTATGGACTTTTCACCGGGTCTCCCAGTGCAGAGCATGGCTTCCCTTCAGTGGAGAGGGCCTCAAAGCTGACCAGAAAAGTTGGTTGCCCCAACACTATCCATGCCACTATTGTACCAATGAGCACATATTGCCTAGCAAGTTAGCATGGTACTTAGTGGGGGCCATAGCTGGGTAAGTCCATTGGTGGCTTCTCCTTTAGCAGCCTGCCTAGAATTTTCTAGTACTATGGTAGCCAGCCGGAAAAGAGGAAATTTCTAGCTCAGCTTCAGCTATCCTTTCTCCCTATCTTTCAACCAAAGTGTGTGGTTGAAGAAGGGCGCTTAAAAGAAATCCCACACTAGCTCAGAATTGAGAATAATAGAGGGTATTTATTTAGAGGTAGACTCACAAGTCAATATCCTCTGCTGGAATAGAGAACAGCAATTGAATCCCTCAGCAGGAAAAGAGGCCAGATGAGTGCTTTACATCAGCATAAATAGTATAAGAGGCCACGCCCAAGTGGGCGGGTAACTTACAGGCTACTGGCTGTAGGAATTCCTACAGCTTGAGGTATCTTCACAAAGAGTTTCATTTAGTTCTGGAGATAACCAAGAGCAATGGCAGTAGCCCATGTTGTCTGCAAGGATGGCTTTCTAGCGACCTTGACCTACAACCCTTAGGGAACTATCTTATATTTACCCCTGGGATTTTTGTTTACCAGCTTGTGGCTTACAGAAGCAGCATTATTTATCATTCAGGGTACATCTATTCAATCTTTTTTGTAATTAAGTTTTTTAACTTAGCATACAAAATAATAGGTTTCCTGTTTTTATAATTCTTAGTTTTAATTTACCCTTTGTCATAGTTAGAGTTTCTATTGCTGTGCTAAACATCATGATCAAAGCAACTCAGGGAAGAAGGCTTATTTCATTTTACAGCTCACACTGGTGGAAGTCATAGCAGGAACCTGAAGGTAGCAACTCAAGCAGAAGCCATGGAGGGACACTGCTTACTGGCTTGCTACCTCAGGGCTTGCTCAGCCTGCTCTCTTAGACAACTAAGGGCCACCTGCCCAGAGGAGGTAAACCCACCATGCCCATCATCAGTCAAGGACATGCACTACAGACATATGGGAAGGCATTTTCTCAGTCAATATTTCTTCTTCCCAGAAATGTCTAGGTTTGTGTCGAGTTGACAAAAGCCAGTCATCAAGCTCCCCACCCTCTCATCTCTGCCATTCCCCTGACCTCATTCCCATTTAAACCTTTTCCCCCCAGTATTCCCTCTCTCAATTTTCATATCACACGCGCTCTCTCTACTCCTCACCCCACCCTCGGGCTTTTCAAAGTCCTCCACTCCTGGCCCATGTTACTTTGGAGTCACTGATGCCAACTTCAACATACAGGTCTCAAAATGGGATGCTAGAACTGCACATGAGAGAGACTATATGAATTTGTCTTTCTGAGCCTTGGCTAGCACACTAAGCTTCTCTGTTAGTTTCATCCATTTTCCTGCACATTCTATACTTCAATTTCTTTCGAGTGAGATCAGATTCCACTGGGTTTATGTGCTATAATTTTATTTCCATTCATTGTTTGATGGCCATCTCAGCTCATTTTATTTTATTTTTTTTACCTGTTGTAAATAGAACAACAATGAACATGGTTATGTACTTATCTCTATAGAACACTGTCAGCCATTTGCTCTACGGTTGACTAAGAGAGGATCGTTTTTGCCTGACATAGAACAATCATGATTCATCTCCCATGGGTGGGAGGAGACAGCATTCCCTAAGATCAAGGTCTCTGCCTACTGTTGAGCCCAACCCAGGATTCTCTTAGCGGTAAAAAGACAAGCACATGGGCACAGAGAACAGAGCTAACAGTCGAGTGGGGAGTGTCTAAGTGAATTCTTTAGATGTGGCCTTCTGGATGGCTTTTCTGCACTTTATATTCAGGCTGTGATTAGACCCTCCCAAAGTTAAGAGAACTCAACCTGTTTGGCTGGAGGAATGTGAGCATTAATGGTAACTGTGGATGAACGGAGCCTGGGCTGGCAAGGGTGGGGTGAAGAGTCACTGCCTTATTGAAGAAGATCAGGGAGTCCCTGGTGAACTTGAATCCAAGAATAAACAGGTCATATTTGTCTTTTCAGAACCATGCTTTGGCTGTTGGTGGGTGAAGTGGAGGCAGAAAGATGAGTTGGGAGGCTACTGCCTGAATGTGGGTAATAGATGGTGGAAGTCAGTTGGGGATGGGGTGGTGGCCAGTCCTCACAGGTACCCCTGAGCTCAGTGTTTCCCACACCTTCCTGGGGGGCTGGATGCTGCTCACAGTGAATGGACCAGAATGACTGTCTATGACTCCTGAGGGGAGGCTCTAGCCGTTTTTCATCCACCCTCTTTCCCCTGGGAAAACAAGCCATCATGTTCGGAGACCCCAGAAGAGGGGCTCATGCGGCAAGGAAGCGGGAGCTCTAGCTGCCCCCCAGTGACCAATGCAGAGGCCTACTCCCATTGCAGGGGAGACTTCAAGGGCAGAACCTATCCCAGGCGAGATGATTGTGGCCTCAGTAAAAAGTTGTCTGTTCTCAGAACCTTCCAGTAATGTCTCTCCCAGATTCATGCCCCTTGAATTGTGAGAGACAGAAATGCAGCCTTGGAACCCCTAGCTCTGCTCTGCTAGAATGAAAAGCATTCCAAGTTGTTTCAGAAGAGATGGAGGGAACGGAGACTTGCAGGAATTGTATATCTGTGAATGGAGAATTTTCAAACCTCTTGCAGTTCTTTTCCCTGGCTGGCCCTGTCCTGAAGGAATATTTACCGAAGTGGCAGGGCCCAAGGCATGATCTTGGCCACTCAGCATTTCTCTTTTTATTGTGAATGCTGATCAGGTAATGAAATAAAAACATCCATAGTAAATCATAGCTCCTCTTATAAATTAAACTCAAAATAAGAATACACGGTAAGCATTAAGAGCCCCTTTCTGGCCCATCAATGTGGACATTAATATGGAAGGAACCTTTTAAATCTCTTTATGACGTGGCATCTGTATGTGTTAAGAGTGCTATGGGGGCTTTACCTCTTGAACTTCCTGACATGCTATATTTTCATCTCAAACCTTCCTATTGTGTGACCATAAATTGAAAAGTTTAACATCTGCACGCAGCTTCTGATGTGTCTGGATTTCCTGGGAGTCGTTCCTCTCTGTTGGCTGTTTATGAGTATGGAGATTTCTAAGGAAATATATTTCTGGTTCATATTTCTCAGTAAATTACAGCTCAGGACAGACCTTGAAAACCAGGGTTGTTTTACTTCAGGCAGCTTGCTTGCCTCTAGGCTTTCAAGGTCTACCAGTTTGTGTACTCCCGGAGGATCTTCTATAAACCGTGCAGTGCACCAGAATGCTGTTAGCAGGAGGCTCTCGAAAGAGGCCAAGGAGGTTGTCCTTTGCTCTGGCCTATGCTTGAGGAAAACTACAAGCAATTGTTAGTAGCAATTAGAAGTCAAGTTGTCTTAGGTTAAAAACATAGGCTACAAGATGCTTCATTAGTATAGTAAGTGCATCACTGGTCCTGAGGATACACCATCTGTGTACACCGCAGGGAAGAAGACAGTGGAGGAAAATTGGCATCCCTTGACTCCTGGCATTGACTGAGAAATGGCAAACTTATCCCACATCTTCTTGAAGCAAATAAGATCCCGTTTGCTTTCTGAGTTCTCTTTGCCTATGTTAAAGAAGATGGCGTCCCTGGAGAATGAAGAGTTCTGATGTGGCCTTAAAATGGCTATTAATTTGTCCTCCCCCGTAAACAAATCCCACCACCACTAAACCCTGTGTGTCAATCATGATATGTTACCAGCAGGTGGCAACAGCGAGTGCGACAGAATGGAAAACCCCAGCTCAGAGTCTGCGCAGATACCCCTCAGGGGAGCACACAGTGAGTGTGTGACGGGGCAGGCAGGAGGCTGGGCAGCAGGGTTGAGACTTGCCTTCCAACCTGACTCTCCTGTTCCTCCTTTCATAGAGACTCATCACACTGGCAGGGCAACACCCGGTTAAGCCAAGAAAGGTTCTTTGAACATCAACTGGTCTTTTCTTCTGTGTCTTTGGAAGGTGATATGCCTTCTTTGATTAAGTTTCTTAATTTCTGATGTTTTTGTCTTGATGGGCCTCTTAAAACATCTCTGAAAAAGTGGCAAAGAAAAATTTATTGTTTGGGAGAATTTGCAAGAGGCATCTATTTTGAGTCTGTTAAGTGAGATCAGAAAGCCAGGGAGGTTTATTCATGAACATGCAAAAAAAAAAAAAAAAAAAAAAAAAAAAAAAAAAAAAGATCCCACTGGGTTTTAACGCTGGCAGATGCTGTGGTCAGAGGGAGCCTCTGGTCCAGTTCTTACCTCTTTGACAATGAGGCCCGTTTCTTTATAGGTGCTATCTCAGAGAGGGACTTTGCTGCTGGCCATTGCTTTTGTGTTTTCAGAACTAATGCCATGATAGATGCACTATACCAGAGGACACAATTGGGCTTACCACATGTACAGTGAGGAACACACGCTCTCAGGCCCAAGGAGCAAGATTCTTTAATGGCAGACCATGAAGGCACATGTGTTAGGGGGAGGGCGGCATCTGTTATTCAGGGTTCCATATCCTTAGAAATGTATCCTCTATGGCTCGTGGATGGGACCATTGGAAATAAGCAATAATGGGCCTGCTCCATTCACTGAAGTGTGTATAGTTAGTTCTTCTGCAGACACACTCAGTGAAAGTGAGCGCAGAAACACCTTCCAGACTAAAGAAGCCATCTAGGCCTCAGGCATCACAGTCCTCCGAGCAAACAAATGCACACCTCAGAGGCTACGCCGTCAGACACAGCCTCCTTGAGACAGCTCTGAAAAGGAGCCCTTCATGATGCTCCCGAACAAGTACTTTGGTGTTTGTTACAGAACAGATGGCTTTGCAGCCCACCTGAGTCTGAACTGCTGATGTCTTCCTAAGATGCCATTGCAGTCACGCCTGGGGCCTGGGCCCTCTTCATTCATGCTCTCCGAAGAGCTTCTCCTACTAGAATAGAAGGTGGTGGATGTAGGCCTGCAGGATCATCTTTAAAAAAAATAGTATGTTGTAAGAAGTTGGATTCTGACTTTGGCTTTTGCTCACAAATGACATGTTAAGTTGTGACAAGTTACAAAATTTTGACATGTATATTTAATCATTGAACAAATCAAATAGGGCAATGGGCCCATTCTGGAGACCCTTCAAAATATGTAATCATACTAATTAATTGTGATTATTGCTTATTCCTATGTTAATTGCCAGGCACTCTGCTTTGACGACTCATCCAGGAGTCTCAGAGAATAATCAAAGCCCTGCCCACCACCACTGGAATGAAGTTAAGATGCAGTTCCTTTGCCTGTGACCTATGACCCCTTTTCTCCTGCTTCCCAGTCACTTGGGTGACTTGCATGCATCTCCACACTGGTGCTTGCTGGGTCTCAAGTTTACTAGGGACTTTGCCTTGCTGTTCTCCCTGCCTGGATCACTCTTCCTCTGATGGACACTTAATGAAGTTTCTCCAATCTGTTCAAACCCTGCCTCTTAATCTACCTCCTCTGGACACCCCCATCACCATGCTGGAACTCTAACTAACATTGCTGACAATCTATGGCTGGCTCTACGTGCTTTCAAAACACTGTTAATCAGGATTTTTGTTTATTGTCAAACTCTTCCAACTAAACTGTAAGTTCTTTAGAGACAGGGGTTTGGGTGGGTGTTTCCTTTTGTTTGTTTCTTTTGTTGTTTTCCTTGGAATAGCCTAAAACTGTGGAAGCAGGAGACATACCAGAGCATTCACCAGTATTGGTCACATAAATGACGGCACCACAGTCTATGGGCTCACTAACACACATACCCAAACACACACTCTCGAGTGTGCGGATACACCTGTATTTACATACTCACGCTCTCCTACAGACTTACACGAAACACTTGCGTTGGCTCTATTTCTTGGATAAGGTTGTTGAATAGCAGCCTATGCTGTGTTTGCGACCAGGTGGGTAGAATTAGAAATACTTGACTCTGTAACCATGCACTTTTAAAAAAAAACCCAAAACTTTTTCTTGTGGAAAGCAAAGCCCCCACGATGTAAACATTTGTCAGAAAACAACCCGTCTGTTGTGAAACAGCTGTCATATATTCAGTGTGAATGAAAGATCCAAACCCAGGAAGGTTTTTTTTTTTTTTAAGAGAAATGCAATTTTAATGCTTTCTGGTTATAAAGTAGTGGTCAACCAAAGACTATCAGGCGGGGAACAGCTGCAGCCTCAGCTGAACAGATAAGGATCATTGATAATTAACACTGTTTGTATGCAGTCCCGCCGTTGTAAATGTGTTTGAAAACAATTTGCTCGCTTAAGTAAATTTAAACACCCACCTCCACCCTTGTTTACCTTATTGATTTGCTTAATCAATCGGTAGACAACAGGAAAGCAAACTGTAGAGCCCTGTAGACACATGGTAAATATCAGGTTACTGTTGACCAGCTCATAGTCACAGCTCTACAGTATCCAGAAGAGGTTTGAGCCACAAAACCAGAGGCTTCATTCTGTTTGCAAAGCAAAATGGGCTGAAGAGGGGCGGGAGACTTTTCAGCTCTGGAGAGAGCTTTGTTTCCTCAGTCTGGGCTGTCACAGCAGCTGGGAAATCTACCTCCACTGAGGGGAGTAAGGGCTTCTGGCCCCTTCATTCTGCTGCAGTACACTCAGGGTGCCCACAGGGCTTGGACCAAACGTTCCTTCAGAGTACAGAGTACACGACTCTCTCGAGCGGGATGCTGTATGATTCTAGGGTTTCAGATGTTACAAAGTTTTTCCTCACAATAAAAACTTGCCCCCTTCCAGTAGCCTCCATTTGCCCTAGATGTCCTGAACGATGGAAGGACATCCTAGGATGATGGACATCCTAGAGCCCTTTGACCTCTTTCTCCCCCGCCTTTTAAGGTCCTTTTTGACAATAAGTTGAGTGGCATTGCTGTTTAGCTTTCGGCAGACAGCTAGCACTATTCAGCAGGTTTTGGAGAAAATTAATTGATAATGTTTGTCACTTTCTTACACAATATCTCATCATTTGGAGATCCCAGAAGAAACCTTCGATTTGTAAAGAAGTTGTAAGGTAAAAGAAAAAAAATTTTGGCTAGGCAATTTCTTAGGGCTGTGACCCACCTGTGAATAAGCACACAGTCACATCCTGGTGAAATCTATGTGGGACACATTGGCCATTTCTGCTCATAGTTAGGCTATTTATTAAGCGGTTGAGACTTATCAATCACTATTATTCTAGAGACGAAAATATCAATGCACAGATTATCTGAGAACCTGTCCAAATGCCGGAACCCTCTAGCCAAGCATCAGGGCCAACTCTTTGGACCTACACGCACGGTGAGTGAAGGGGACCTTTGAGAATGTCCTCAGTAGAGTGGATGAGGCCAAGACTCACTGCCAGGCCCTTAGCTTTTCCCCTTCAACCAGGAACAAGAGGACATAAAGGGAGTTTTCCCACTTTGGTAATGTGTCAGATCCTAATTTGATCTCCTCACACAGCTGCTTTGCGAGGCAACTTAGACACACAGACCCTTCGAGTTGAGGATCAGCTGAAGTTTACAATCAGCGTAAGAATCATTGATCAGTAAATTTGTTTTTCAACCTCATGTAACAGGCGTATCAGGAGGATATTAGGTATAGGAAGAAAAAAAGAGAAAATCACCTCCAAATTGGGACGACAGGCAGAGGCTCCTGCTGTGGGAGGAGCCCGACAGTGGGTGGACTCTTGCGCATTCTCCGCTTCACCTTTGTAGCACGCTTTGTCGAGAGGACAGCCCCTCCCCTGGACTTTTGGAAACATTCAGTCGATTTTATAGAACTCTTCAGGGCCTGGAGGGCGTGAGGTTGTAAATTCATGATTATTCACAGCTGACACCGAATTCCCAGCTCTGAACCCTTTGACTTCCTTGCCTAGCTGACTCATGATTCCTCTGCCACCTACCAGCCCTTCCGAAGTTTCAGTAATAAAGGAGGTTAATGTCAAAGTTTTCTGGCAACTTTGTGAAAGATAGGGAGAAAGCGAATGTGGCGGGAGAGGACTACAAAATGCAACCCGAGCAGGGATACATCAGCGTGCTTGAATGCCATTCCCTGGATCTAATTTTGATTAGTAATGTCTTATTGGGTAGCTAAGTAGGCATGCTCGTTGAGCTTATAGTCATGTTTTTACTAAGTGCATAATTGTCTGTGTATTATGAAGATGAGACCATTTTATATTTTTTCAAGTTTTTTGTATTTGCCTGGTTGAAGGACTACCAGTAAATTATTTTCAAGATAGAAAACATGCCGTATTATTACAAAATGAAGTAATTTTTAACAAAAGGCTTTTGTCATTAAAAATTATTATGTATATTTTCTTCTTACCCTCCAGTGATATGTGTGCTATTGTGGAAAACATTAACTTTTGAAAGCTACAAAAAACAAAACAAAAAAACAAAAACAAAAACAAAAACAAGTGGCTGGAGCACTGACTCAGTAGTCAAGAGCACTTGCTGATCTTGCAGAAGACCCAAGGTCTGGTTTCCAGTCAATGGAAATTCACAGGTCCCTGCAACTCCAGTTCTCAAGGATCTGACATCCTCCTTTTACCTCTGAGGGCAAGTACATGTGGATGATGCACACATAGATAGGTAGGCACCCGTACATACACATTAAATAAGTCAATAAATTGATTTATTAATTGAGATTTTCAAAAAGAAAAACATCAGCTTATCTTTTTTATTATTTTTTATTTTGTTTTTTTGAGACAGGGTTTCTCTGTGTAGCCTGAAACTCACTTTATACATCAGGCTGAACTCAAACTCAGAATTTTACCTGTCTCTGCCTCCCGATTAATCTCTCTGGGATTAAAGGTGTGCACCACCATCTCGGGCATATGAGACAAGAAGAGACTTTTCTATATTTCAACAGTTGTTTAGGGAAAATTTATTTTAGATGGCAAAAATACATAAAACTTCTAAAAAAGAACCCTAAAAGTAGCAGTCCGCTCACTCTTGATCACAACGATGAAGACCTCGCGTGCTTGTTAAATGGCTCAGTTTGCTCAGCCAGCACCGTTGTGGCAATAGTTCCAGCCTTCCGTTCATGCGGAGGAGTTTCTGAAAGCTGAATTTCACTCTGGGAGGCTTGCTGCAAGATGAACTGAGCAAAGCACTGCCTTAGAAAGGCGTGGCTCACCCGAAGAAAGGTCATACAGTTTGAATTTTGTATACTGATGTTAGTCTTCAAAGAAAGCTGAGAACGGTACATTTTAGATTTTTTAATGCTATGGTGATAAATGAAACAGAAGAGTTATTAACACCATAACATATTCTCTACATCGGTTTAGAAAGGAAAGATATTTTCATGTAAATATACTTCTGTGATCCTGATTACTCTGTGCTCAAGGCACATACTCACAAGATACTGAGTTTTTGGATTGAGTCAGCAGTTGGGGTTTAGTCTGTTGAGGCCTTCCTTGGCTGAAAACCTTTGTGTAGGCTGAGGACTTTCACCTTCCAGGATTCCTGTGACTTCTGTTTACTTAACAGTCAAACAAATAAAAACCCAAACCAAACAAAACCACAACAAAATGTCCTCATCAAATTTGCAGTGTTCTTAAGCCCAAGCTTCGGAGGGGGTGAGTTGGTTATTTCAGCTGTGGAGGTGAGGTTACGTTCGCATCCAGGGCTTTGGAACTTTGGAAGTTTCCAACAATATTCTGGCCATCTGTATCCTGTGCTGGTATTCTAAAGCTTAAAGCACACTGCTAAGGTACACAGGACATCTTAGGAGAGCTAAATCTGAGAGGCACATTGATTCTTCCTTAGATTAAGAGTAATTAGAAGAGATCCTAGTCACTAATTTAGGCTTGAAACTTTCAGAATTCTTATATAGAATATATTTGGGGGGGGGGGCTGGAGAGATGGCATAGTGGTTAAGAGTACTGGCTGCTCTTTCAGAGGACCAGGGTTCAATTCCCAGCACCCACTTGGCAACTCACAACTGTCTCTAACTCCAGTTCTGAAGGATCTGATACCCTCACATAGACAAATGTGCACATAAAATAAAACTAAGCAAATAAAAATTTAAAAGAATACATTTTGAATTTGGAATGGATAACTGTGATAATCCCTAGATTTTTGACCCAGAAATGGAGGTGTCAGCGGTTCTCAAGTTTCATCTCATAGGAGATTCTCCTGGAGTGGGGGCAACTTATTAAAGATAATTGCTGGGTGCTCAGGTCTTCTAATTCCAAAAGAGTCAGGACTGAGAAGATGCATCTCTGACCATCTTCCAAAGGATGCTAATGGTGTCTGCCCAGGGGCTATCTCTTCAAGAACGTTAATGTAACTTTTCTAACTTTTCTGCGCTCTAGTGGTAGAAAGAGGTGTGAGGCTATCCATTGCACAGCTAAATGTTGACTTCTTATTTATTTATTT
>NW_004949101.1:14173926-14175565 GCF_000317375.1 Microtus ochrogaster | reverse complement strand
TGTAGACCAGGTTGGTCTCGAACTCACAGAGATCCGCCTGCCTCTGCCTCCCAAGTGCTGGGATTAAAGGCGTGCGCCACCACCGCCTGACTAATGTTGACTTCTTTAGTCACTCTCCCAACTGAGCTATTTCGACACTGTACAACTTAATTCTTATGTACCAGAATTTTCTCACAATAATATTTAAAGAGGTGGAATAGATATTAACTTGAAACAGAAATTATAGAAGGAGAAAAGTAGAATGATGAAAGATTATTTTCAAAAACCTAACCTTACAGTACCCGTCTTTAAGGACCACCCTGGTGGCTACCCAATCACAAGGGAGAAATTGTTTTGTCCTTTGTAGCTGAGACCTCTGCTATGTCAAATGTGAGCATAACTTGACAGCCTCCTCTGGGGACTGCTGAAGTGCAGGACAAAGACATACTGGTTCCCTCTATCCCTCCGGCATAAACCTATGTATATTTGCTGCAGAGAAGAAGGAAGGAACAGGGGCTCTGAAATGGATGAATATTTAAGGGTTATTTTGGTATGCAGGAGGATCCCAGACACAGTATTAATTAAATAAAACTCCTTTCCTACCAAGTGACAGGCCCAGAGACTCTCTGTTTTCAAAGCCCCGTAGAAGAAAGATTAAAACTTGCCACAAATTGAGCTGGGAAGTGGGGGCTCAATTCCAGAACTGGGGAGGCAGAGGCAGGTGGATTTCTGTGTTTGAAGCCAGCCTGGTTGACAGAGAGAGTTCCAGGACAGCCAGGGTGACACAGAGACACCCTGTCTCGAAAAACCACACAAAAATAAAACTTTGCCACGTATTGATCTGAATTCCTTCTGCATTTTATATTTTGAACCAGTAATAAAGAAGGTAAGGAAGGCAAGACTCCATTTCTCCTGCTCTTACAAATGCAGAAAGTAGTGAGACTGGACAAGGAATTGGTACTCTGTGAGCAGACAGGGCAGCTACCGGTCCTAGAATTCTGGGCATAGTATGCTGTTTGGTTGTCGCTAGGATTCCTGGAGGCTTTAGCTGGTAAGGGCAAAATCGCGACTGCGAGGGAGCATTTTAGTTGGATTCACCAGTAAGGTACTAAGGCAGAGTCAATGAACAGCATGCCTGGGGGGATTCCTATCTCCCAATTTGACCTCACTGTCCTGCAGTGGCTTGACTTTTCAATCCTTGCTTTGGTTAATCAGCAAAACTGAAAGACCTTTCTTCGGTCAAACGTGTATCAAAAGCAGAACTGTGTGAAGTGACACAGCATCACCTCCGTAACCGCAGTCACGGTGAACCATCTTTCTAAACGGTTTGTGGCCTCTCAGAATGCCGGGGTTGCGGCGGATGACATCGGTTTTCCCAGGGTCTGCCTCCGAGACAGTCAGCTGCAGAGCCCCGCTTTCCTTACTGCTTTTCTCGAGTGCACCTGCAGTTTGGAGTCAACAAAAATTGCCAACCCAGGGTGATAAGCCCCATGTAAATAATTAATGACATGGAACTAATTATTTCTGTATTAGGCCACCTGCACCCTCAAAGCTCAAGAACCCCAGGTGTGAAAATTGCAGGGGCAGCCGACTGTGAGCTGTGTTTCATCACCAAACCCTCCAGAAGCGGCCTGCTTGCTTCCTGCCGGTGTTTTTTTTT
>NW_004949101.1:14150558-14173826 GCF_000317375.1 Microtus ochrogaster | reverse complement strand
TTTTGCAAGGGCTAAGCAATGGAGCATGGTGGGACCCGGGTATTTGCAATGATCTCAGAAGGCAACCAGATGATGCTATAACTTGAAAACGGAGCCCTTGGAGGCATCCAGGTGATAATAGGGATTAGGTTTAATTAGAGGAAAGAACATTTTAGGATACGGTTGGAAATTGTCTCTTGCGCTGAGAGAAAACTGTTGCAAAAATCCTACATGAGGGTCCAATTTTAAGGGACAGGGAAGTTCCACGCCAATATGCAAACAGGTTCTGCCTGCGGGTCATGCCAAGTCTCCGATCTCTGGGTATGCAACTTGAACCACTTACCTAGATCTGCAGTTACAAGTGTGTCTTTGCTGGAGTAGCTTTATCTTTGGCGCATTGGTTATGGCGGTGTGTATGTGTATAGCACAGGCAAAGATCTTTAAAAATCTCCTTTGAAAGAAACCCATTACAAGCTACCATGTACTATTTTATATTAATTTGTAACTACAGTAAAAGCCCACAGACCATGTTACAGAGTCCTCTGCTAGTTTAGAATGAGGAAGAAAGGAAGTTCGCATTGACCATTGGATTTAGCTTGGTTAGTGCTCAGTCTGTTAACTTTACTTTGTAATGCAGTGACAGCCTCTTACTGGTCAGTCTTAGGATGTGGTTTACTGGGGAGCCACCAAAAGATCTGCTCACCCACTGTGAAGTGACAGAATGGAAGATTCCAAAAGACACACGCACACACACACTCACTCACACACACACTCACACACACTTAACATGAATAAGTTCAGAATGCCCATACCTATTGTTTTTACCTTTCTAGTTTAAAAATGAAAAGAAAAGCCCATGTTTTATCTATTTATTTTTTTTATTTCTGGCTTTACTCTATCTGCTTCTCCTTAGCTTCTTTTACTCTGCAGTTGGGCTTGGCTTCCAATTTTCTCTATGCTTAGAATTATATTAAAATTTACACCAAAAATAAATATTCAGTGGTACCTAATCGTTTTTAAGTCTTGTTATTTGTTTTTTCAAGACAGGATTTCTTTATGTAGCCTTAGCCTTCCTGGAACTCACTCTGTAGACCAGACTGGCCATAAACTCACAAAGATTTGCCTGCCTCTACCTCCTGAGAGCTGGGATTAAAGGCCCAGTGAGTAGATATTTTTTAGGAGCAGAAAACCTGCCTCTGTCTACCAAATGCTTAGATTAAAGGCATGCACTATGCTATTTACACACACACACACCACACACACACGCATGTGTATAGTGTGTGTGTTTGAATAATGTATACACATATACATACATATGATTTACATGTGTACACACACACACACATATATATATATATATATGTTGAGACAAGGTCTTTCTACATAGTCTAGCTGTGCTTGAACATATTATAGAGTCTAGGAGGCCTCAAATGTGTGCTTTTCCTGTTTCAGCCTCCTGAGGACCGGTATTGTGTGTATGCCACCATGCTTGACTGCCCCGCGCCTTTCAATGACTTTGTGAATTCCATGCTGTCATCACGCCACAGTTCAACATGTCCCCTAGTGGACCAGACTGCCTGTTGTCCTCTTGTTGGTCTTTTACACTCAAAGGATTAAGTCCTGGAAGAAGTGTCTCATGATTGCAGATTATGCATGCTATTGAATTTTAATAAACATCACTGTATGGCTTTTAAAGGCATTTACCTCAAGAGACAATTCTACCACCTCACAAGGGCACTTTTGGCCTTAATCTTCACCAGGGGCAGGTTCTACAGCAACACTTTCTGGTAATTTTTATTTCAAAAGATGTATAACATACCACTGGCATGCATTGGCTCTGGATTCTGATTTTATTGGAGATTGAACACTATTTCCTTCTTTGTTTTTTTGGAGAGCCTTAAATTTTCATTTATTGATTCTGTGATCTTTGGAACACTGGTTATTTTAGTTCTGAACAATGGTTTTCTGCTCTGCAACCTTGGGAAATCCATTTTCCTAGGGCCTTGGTTTTCTTATCAGTACTATACACATCGCAATAACTCTGCAACATCACAGGGTTGACTAGGTGGTTTGACAGTATATTGTACACAGCAGGTCTTTCACAGCTAATGATACTCTTTTTTTTCTATTACTAGAAGGGTGTAGATGGATTATTAGACCCTTTGAGCAGTATTCAGGAGTATTGCTTCATTCTGATAAAATATGGATTTCCACCAAGTTTGGTGGTGATACTTAGATGTGATCAAAGCAGGTACAAACATTTCCTTACTACCACATCTCAGAACATAGTGTACAAAACAGAAGACTATCTCTGATCACCATTTCTCTATGAATATGTTAAAAAAAATCTAAGGAAAATCCACGTTCTTTTAGAATTTACTCTGTGTTAGCACCAGGTTTTTGTCAGAGCTTAAACCACTTTCTTAGCATAGTGCATGGCATGTATTCAAGTATTATTTGTTCTCTGCCGATGCTTAAAAATAAGGCGAGGCTGTAGCTGGGACCATTAGCATGCACTAGCATGTTTCTCTTTAGATTTTGGTCTAAACTCTTTGTTTAGGATTCTCTGTAGCCTTATCTTGGGTCACATTGCACGTGCCCTGAGAATCTTCTGGACTATGACTTTCTTCAACTCTCTACTTATCTACCCATCCCATGTCATTTCTGCTCTTCACCCACAACCATGGGGACAGGGCCAAAAATTATTCCTCAGTAGGAGCTAAAGGAAGGGGTCCTTGTGAAAGGAGGAAAGAGAGGGAAGAGAAGGAGAATTAAGCAAGGATGGGTATGGCATCTACATTGTCATTTTCATCTTCCAGATGCCCAAGTGAATGACTTCTCCAGCCCGCAGGTGAAACTTCAGTTCTTAGATAAGTGACCTCTTGATGTCTTGGCTCCTGGGCTCATCCTCCACCATGTCGACACACAGCACAAAACTAGCTGCACTGAAAAAAGACCTTGAAAAACCCTAAAGACTTGCCTGCCTCCCTGAGGACTTTGTGAGATTTTTCGAACCAGGAAACGTGTGGTAAAGCACTTTGCCTTCCTAGGCCACACCCTGCTACATCCATTCTTGTTTCTCAACCAATGTAGAGCATGTTTTCTGACAAAGCAATTTTAAGGAGTTGCTGTAAGCCACGTGAAATATTGACGACTCTAAGATCCTTTCTTTATCTTATGGGATTTGTGAAAATGTCTATTCAAATCTAGTATTTACCTAAAAACTGAAGGTGTAACTTAATACAAAAATTGAAATTAGTTTCAGGGGCTGAAAAGATGGTCCAGCAGTTAAAAACACTGGCTGCTTTTCCAGAGGACTTGGGTTCAATTCTCGGCACCCATATGATGCCCACAACCCTCTGTAACTCCAGTTCTAGAGACTCTAACACTATCTTCTGTGGGCATTGCATATACGTGGTGCACAGTCATATAGGCAGGTAAAACATCAATACACATAAAAATAAATATATATTTTTTAAAAGAGAAATTAGCTATGTTTTTAAAAGACAGATGTTAGTTAATAGGATGCTATAGTCATACCAATTTATTGCCTGTATGTTTTAAGCTATTTAGTGAGTATTGCCCATTACACAATGAATGAGAAACGCTTGCAGTGATTTTGAACGTATAAAGCCCTGAGCTAGTGAGCTTATGCAACTGTGGGAGAGAGGAAGGAGAGGCTGTGCCTCGAAAGCCAGCAGCAGATGTGGAAGAAAGGAGCACCTAGCTGCGCCAGAACTAGGGATTCCAGCATCTTCTTTCTGTAAGGAGAAAGAAGTAAGAGTGGCAGGAATAGTTTAGAAAGAAGAAATAGGTTTCTTTGTATTCCAAATCTGAATCTCGTCTTAATCTCAAGTATTCTTCTTCATTATCTTTTCTTCCAGACACATAGGTGAATTAATAATAATTCGAACACCTTTGTCAGTCTGTGCCTCTCTCTCTGGCCCCACATACTCTGTTCCCTGGGGGGAAAAGAATTATGGTGAGTTTATAATATCAACAATCTCAAATAATAGTGCCCCCCCTCCAGTACTTCCATTATGGAGTCTGCAAAGATATTCTGAGCAAGGATGGTGGTAAAATTGCAGTGGGGGTCAGAGTTCCCAGAACCTTGGAGGAAAAGCAAGACAACGAATTAGGAGGTGCCAGAGAATTCTGGGTCTTAAATAGTTGCAGGTTGATCAAAAAGGTACCTGGGTGACTAAACTGCGAAGTGGGTGGATACATCTAGAACTATCTCCTCGTTTCTGAGCCAACTTTGAAGACTTTCCTCAAGATTGAAATGGAGATCTTGGATGTGTTATAGACTGACTAAATTGGGTCACAAGTTTAACGCCTTCAGAATGTCTTTTTAGGACACTACCTGAATCAGGAAGCGCTAGATGCGTTCACTGTCACTCTCCCAGTTGGTTCTGTGTGTGGGAGCTGATATGCCCAACGAAGGCGGAAATTAAAATTAGCATAAAGCAGTTGGTAGAGTTCTGCTCTCTTTTCCCATCTGTGCTTTTCCTGTAAAGTATCCCAGCAGATTTATGGAAGTTACAGTAGTGAAGAATGGAGAGGAAAAAAGAACGGGTGGGAAGGATAGGTGGGGCATCCTTAGCAGCGCGGAATTATTACAAGGAAAATCGTGTGTGACAGAGATGGGTGGGAAGCCGACTGGAGGAGGCCTGGGCCGTATGTGTATTCCCTACGCCGTTTATTGTGGAAAATATGTGGAAAATTGCATGCAGAATTCAGAAATGACTGTCCCGGCTATGACTCACTAGGGAAGCTGCTCTCAGCTTCGTGGACCCTGGCGTTTTTTCAGAGGTCACGTTTACACATAATTTATAAAGTTCTAGCACGCGGCTGAAGGCTTCCTTGGCGGTATTCAGAAATGTCTGGGAGGGCGACTCTCACCATTCCTTTCAGCCGGCCTTCCTTTCTTTTGAGCTTTAATGCACTTAGTATTTATTGTGGTCAAAGCAACCACGGGTTCCAGTTTTGTGTGCTAAGAATTGCGAAGCTGGGAGTCTCTGCAGAGTTTAGTTCCTGCAGCATCCGCCGCCTGCTGCTCACCTGGGCAGTTTTAAAGAAGGGCGGGCGACTTATTTAGGCTATGGGCTATGTCCTCTGTGGGTTTTCTGAGCTTCCTTCGCCTGTACTCTACCCCCGACACCGCAACATCGGTCCTCTTCATTTTCTGGGTTGTAATTAGGGAAAAGATACTGCAAATGTTTTGAAGGGAAGTTCGCAGGGGAGGCACCATTACAGTTCCGTATTTAAGTAGTTAAAGGGTCTCCAGGAGCAATCCAGAGTAAATCATCATGTTTACGGGAGGATTTTGATGAGTATAAACTTGAGTTTTAACATTAGTTTCCTTTTCAAAATTGGCCCGTGGCTGGGCATCGTGGCATGCACCTGTATTGTCATTACACGTGGCATGCTAAGTCAGGGGGACCCAGAATGCAAGATCAACCCCGGCCACCCAGACTGAGACCTTGACTCAAAACTCGAAAGAAGTAATAAACAAAGTAAAACGCGGAGAGCCTGTAGATTTTGGAGCTGGTAGCTCCTCCGTCTGCAGCCACCTTGCTAAAGACCGTTCGTCAGGGTCTGATCATAAGACGTTTTTTGCATCTTTCTTCTTTTAGGGAGTCTGACAGTCAGAAGAAATCTGTGTATGCTTCGGTTTTAAAAAGAAATTTCTACCTTTGGGAGCAGAATTATTTCACAAAAGAATTTATTCCCAGCAGATCAAAGTGAGTCCCCACCTCCTCATTCACTCACTCGCTCATTTAATACTTACTGAATTCTGGCATGACTTAAACTCTAAGTGGGGAGAAGTGACTCATGATTTTGCCGATCACACCCAGCGCCCTGGACCTCAGTTACTCCTCATGTGGCCCTGCCCTTGTGTTGACGTTGTTAGAGTACTATATATGGCCTGCGCATTTGAGCCATTTGATAGTGGAGTCTGAAGCACCAAAGAAGCCTGGGTAAGGTCGTGTCTCACCTTCAGCTAAAACTGAATTAGCTATAATCCAGAGTGGTAAAGGTATTTGGGTTTTGCCCTAACCCAGTCACTAAACTCTGCAAACCAAAAGATAAAAGGCCTCCAAAGCCACTCTGATATTGACCAACACGGTCCTTAGTTTGATTCAAAACACGATGTGAGAAGATTAAAAAATTATAGATGAGTTATGTTTTATATTTTTTGAGCTGGTCATATTGTTTTCCATAAACCTCGGAGGCCATTGCTGGTGTTCGCTGGCAAGAACAACTCTGGGGAATTGCGACTGTAACACCTTTGAGGTAAGAGAACATATTTATTGTTACTTAGCAACATACTTACCTGTAGGAATTTTTTCTGTGACTCAACTTTGGGAACAAAGAACAACCCAGAGAGAATCAGAATAACTCATTAATCAGCAGCATGATTAATAAAAGCTCAGAGACAGAAATTGGGGTTCAACCTGAAGGTCAGAAAAAGCAAAACAGCCAGCCACTGGCTCTTACCTCTACCTCCGTCTGAAATGGCGATTCTGCCTCCAGGAATCTCAGAATGAGACTGTGTCTGACAGCTGTCTCCTCCCGTTTTATAATCTCCTCTAAGACTGGGATTAAAGGTATGCACTGCCTGATTTCTATGGCAATTAGTGTGGCTACCGGAATTAAAGCTGTGTGTCACCACTGCCTGGTCTGTAAGGCTGATCAGTGGGACTGTTTTACTCTCCCATCTTCAGGCAAGCTTTCTTTATTAAAATACAAATGAACTGCCACTATACTAAGCAGTCAGTTGGGAGGTGCAAGCCCAGTATTTAACACGTCCAGGATTTAATAAGAGAAATCTACAAGTATAACCGGAAACATATCACTAATATATTAGCTCTCAGGTGGCAAAAAGAATTTCATGATTTTACTGGCATTCTCAGCAGATGCACATTTCCATGGTACTTTAAGGTGGAAATATTCATTTGTGTAAAAGCATCGCTAACACGAGATCATGTCAGATATATGAGCTATTAATACATTTAGTGGGTTAATAATTTAGATCTGAAATTTAAAGTGGCTTCAAAGGAGACAGTGATAGATACTTGTCCAAGAGGATGACTCTGTTGTTGTTTGTTATTGCAAGTGACTTTGAGAAGTAAAAGGACATTTAAGCGTCATGTGTCTAGGCTGCTGACCAGCCCTTTGAATCTGTGACTTAGGCTTGTGGCCATACTGTACATCTCTCTTATTTCTGTTTCATGGCCAGCCTTGAACTCCACCATCACTTAGCAGTACAGGTAAACCTCTTCCAAAAAAAAAAAAAAAAAGTCACGAAAATGCAAAAGAAAGTCCTGCACATGAGCAACTTTTCATAGCAAGGCCTACAACAACAAGAATTCTAAAAAGAACTGGGTCAAGGCTGAGAGGTTTATTATACCAGAGAGTTTGGAATGTGCCCACGTTGTCTGAAGCCTCACAGTGTTCCTCCACAGGGGCTGGGCCTGACAAAGGTGGGGGCTCTTGAGCCGGTAGGACGTCTCTTTCCCAAAGCCAGGGATTAAATCATGCTTCTTGGAAACCACACATATCTAGAGATCTGTTCTCAAAATTGTCAGATTTTGTACCTCTCAAAAATTGTCACTGATCTGGAGAGTTGTGTGGCGTATTTCCACCAATGTTGATTGATTATTCCAATTATTCCAATGATTGTTAAAGCAGGAGCACTTGGGACTGAGGCAGGAACCGAAAGGCAAAGAATCCACGTGGCAAACAGTTCGTAGAGATGTTGGGGGTTGAAAGTTCAAACCAAAGAGTTGGGAGTGAAAGACCGAGAAACACGAAAGAGTGTCCAGAAAGAAAGGTATTTGGAATTAGACAGTAAGAAGTGGGATGGTCCTTTAATTGGGGATAGACCCATGGAGGTGGATTTGCAGAAGACAGCAGAACCTTTCTTTAACCAGACAGAATCTTGTAGCTGTGAATGGCTGTGTTGTCAACTTGCATACTGTCTATTGGTAAGACTGTGGTGAATTGAGAAGGTGCTGATCTGGGCCACAAAGTCATCAGAGGGATGAGATGATATTCAAGGAACATTAAGCACCAATCCTAGGAGGGGTAGGATGAGGAAATTGGGTAAGTGTTCTGAGACTTCCTCAGATGGTCCCAGGAAGGTGGGTAGGCACAGAACAGCTGAAGCATGGTGGGATATAGAAGTCTGCCCTTAAGAAAGGGGAGAGGTCGGGCTTGGGAAAGATAGGCTGTTAGTTAAACAAGGGGCTACACATTTGACCCAGTTTCTTTGATCCATAAAACACTTAGGATGATTTTCCAAGCTCTGGTTTCTCAGCGTCACTCACAGCAGAGGTTCCTGGGCAGCAGCTGAAGTGAGGTCTGGTTGTCTGGTTTTAACACCTTGTTTGAAAACCAGCAGCTTGAATCAGCAAGCCCCATCCTCCCTGCTCACTGTCCCCCAGCTGTGAATTCCCCAGTTAATTATACGTTGGGTAATGAGGACTTGCTTTTATCTGTACTAAACTTTAGTTTTAAGCTTTATTAATGGGCTTTCATTTTGGCAATTGTGGGAAAGGGGGAGTGAAGAAGCCCATTAAATTCTGCCTTGGTTTTTTATATATCCTCCCTCCAAAACAAACAAACAAACAAACAAACAAACAAATTTCTTCCTTTCTTCTCCTGGGACATTCTCTCTCTTCTATTTTGCACTGCCTCTCCCTTTTTCTGAAGGCTAGGTGTCCCACTTGCTAGTTTCCAAGCACCTCCATGCATCAGGGTGTTTGCTTATAAAGTGACAATAATGACAATAATGCCATCCTTTACTTTGGAGGATTGCCACAGGTGTCAGAGAGGTGACATTTTCAAAGCAACAAAAGTAGTGCTTGATAAAGTAAATCCTCAGTGGGTACATTTGTTAAGTAGAGATGTACATGCCCTGAGGAAGAGAAAAAAACTTCCTGGGGAACCCAGGCACAAGAAGATGCAGCCTCCCCTCTTTTGTAGATTGATTCATTGTTTCAGTCCCTCCACAGTGCCTCAATAGACAAGTCCATCTCCAGTGGGATCCTGTGAACAAATCTGTCCTCTGAATCAACGCCATAGCATCCCATGCTGCCGTCACTACCGACCACGGGTCTCTCTGCTGTCTCTCACTTCTCTAGCTAGAGATTAGAAATTGTCAAGCGATGTCTCGTCAGTGGATTAGAAGCCACCCTCAACTGTGGGGTGCTCAACCCAGCCTCTCCAAGCTCGAGGCCTGCCTTTTGAGGGGCCTCAACTGAACTGAATTGTCAACTTACTCCTAATCAAACCTCTCACTCAATTAGCACTAATTTGACCGTCTAACTGTTTGGCTGGAAGCACCCTGCTATTTGGGGTGGGAGCTTTTGGTATGAAAGACACCCTTTTCCTGGGAACTCAGCCCGGACAAACCAATTCATTTCACACTTCTTGCCAACTGCCTACAAATGGGAAGCAGATTCCCATCCCAGGTCACCTCTTGGGATGGCAGCCAGCAAGCTGATAGGTCCCACCAGCCCAGCTCAGCATCGACCCTGTCTGTTCATCCTTGTAATGGTGTTTGAGTTCCATTTTTGCTTCAGATTACCCTCGAAAGACCTTTCTTGCTGTCTGGCTGCTCCTTTGGGAATGGGGAGTGTGGGAAAGTAACATTTTTGAAGATGACGTTTTTGTCTCTCTCTTAACACCGTTTTTATAACTTGAGCGTGAAACATTGTTAAGCAGACAAGTACAGCCTTTGGTTATGTGCTCACATTTTATGACTGGCGAATTCAGTGGCCTTCTCTTTAGGCTTTGATCTTAATTATTTTAAATATCATAGGGTCTGATTCACAAGGCAGTAACTGCAGGCCATTACTCTTAGCACGATTAGTCTAGGTTAGAAATGAGCTCTGAGGCCCCCGGCACTATGGTCTAACACATTCTGAAACGGAACACCTGCACAATCATTCGGCTCAATCCGTCTCTAATTTAATGGGCTCTGACTTCACTTATTTGTTTCGCTCTGGAAGAGGTAAATGTGTACACAGGGTTTTCACTTGACCATGTTGCATAATTTTGAACGTGCTCAACTAGTGTGGCTTATCATCTCAATTTGTGTGAGAAATGTTGGCAGAAACATAGGTAAGTTGCAAACTCAGGGCATACATTAGAAGGAGTAGAATAGAAAGTCGTGGCAGCTAGGCTACGTATCAACCCGTGAAGATGCAAGCAGCAACAGCACAGTGCAGTCCTGACTTATTGGAGAGACTGTGAGATCTTTAGTGTCTGCTTGATGGGACCAAGTCTCTTCGTGGCCATATGCTATTTCTTTCTGCCTTCATTTTTCATCGCCTATGATCACAGAGTTACAGATTCTTGGATCTTCAGGTAGTTTGTGGGAAGTGATGTGTGAGAAACATTCATTCACTTGCCTGGAAGTCATAAGAAATTCTGCTCCCACTATTGATATTTCAAGGCAAAATTCTTAGATCGAATTCAAGCAGTGCTAACAATAGTGAACATTCTAACAACGGAGAGACTCCCAACCCCAATGGAAAGGCCATTCCTCTCCAAAGCCACCATATCGCCTGTGTGCCAAGATCCTCTTTCTTTTGTCCAGATCAGTGCAAGAGATGGCTAAGTAGCCTCCCTGGTCCTCCTGCCTACATAACTTCCTCCTGCACTGTGCCCCCACTCAGCCATAGAATTCCTTCCAGGTTTGTCCAACCACTGTTACAGGCCATGTGGCAAGGAGAATAATTATGAACATAGCTCAACATAAAATTGTACATTTACGTAAAACATATGTTGTAAGTTTTTAAAATTATTTTTACTATTTATTATTGTTATCATCATCATCATCATTATTAATATTGAGTGCACGAATCTCAACCATTAACTTCGTGCTTGGCAACACTGTGTCATAATGTCAAATTTGGGTAATATACAAGTTTGACCCCTCCCTCTCTTAAAATCTTTCATTGAATCCTCATGTCATTTAAAGTGTCAGCAGAAGTAGCATGGCAGAAATGGATTACCGTATGCTCAGATATTTAGATAGGTTTTACATTTCTAAGCTCCTAACACTGTACGTTCAGAGATGGAAAAATCAAAGAGGAAATAAAAAGCAATTGGCCATGTAGAATGGGCCCTCTAAGAACTCCAAGCATCAGGTGAACTATCCCTGCAGGGGTGGCACCGAGTGCTGACCAAGTGTCTGCTTTTTTTACGGTACCCTAACAGAGAGCTCCTTCTCTTTTCCCCAAATCTTTGAAATCAAGGGTGGGATTCGAGGTGGCATCCCGTAGCTTTCCTTGCTGATCAAGTTAAGAGGCTGCTCGTGTAGGCTACCCACTTCTTTCTCAGAATCTTAGGAAGCTGGGCTTCTAGGAGGTAAGGGGATGTGTCGAGAAGGCAAATGGTATGGACCCTAGAATTTAGCTGCTCCTAGAAAAACCCAAAAGAGCTTTGTATTCCTGCAGCAAATCATACTTGTTGCTCTGCCCTCTGCTTGCCTCTCCTCCCTCCTTCTCCTCGGGCTGTAATTTTCCCTAATGTTTTGTGTTTGCCTTTTCTTCCTTCTGGTCTTTCTCACGTGCCTGTGAGAACCACAGCAGGGTGATTCTCACCCTGCTTTTTTTTTTTAACGTAAAGGCAGTTTGAATTGCTGTTATTCATGCTTTAAATATATTCCCTTGTCCTGAAAAACCTACATTCTACTTCAGCAAATAGAATGGATCTCAACAAAGAAAACCCTCATATAGTCCCTGAATGTTCAATGAATTTATGTAAATATTCCTCAATTCCTCCTATTTGAAGCAAATGTACTTATAGGAAGTAAAAAAAAATTTTTGCTTTGGCTTGAGGAATCTGGTCTCCCAAAAGTATTTTGAACTTTGCATCATTTGTATTGCAGTCCCATGTCCTTTGTTCTGGAATCTTGACACTCTACTGTTTCTATGGAGAACTGAAGGCCATCTTTCCTCTAAGAAACTAGACGATCCATTGAAACTATGTTTAGGGATACAGACGAAGGCCTATTCTATGCGGCTCTTAGAGACAACATGTATTTCGGGACATCTGGAAATGGTCTTACTATGAGAGGGCCCAAGCCAACTGTAGTGAAGCTACCTGATAGGAAACATAATTCTCACCTTCGGCCCAACAAACTTCCAGCAAGTACCAAGCTAGGCATGGGAACAGCCATGTCCCAAACAGCATCTCCAGCCTCCAGCTGAGTCACATGAGGCAGAGATGGGTAATCCCCCATGAAATCATCTCCAAAGACATTTATTATCAGCAAAATAAATAGTTGCATTTTAAACGATTACACATTAAGGGTAACTTGTCAAGCAAAGGTAGATGACTAATAGGAATTCAAGTTGAAAATTGATGTCATAATACAAACAACTTCAAACAGGTAACATCCACTGCAAATAGCCACTGTCTGGTCTTTGTGAAGCATTTCCTTTGCTCCAGTTGTTTGGCAACTGGTTATTTTGATACAAACTCTCTGAAGCCTATAGAGGATTTGTTCCATTGTCTAATCCATATCGAGAGAAAATTAGGCCTGTTCTCCAACCTAGTTCAGAGCTATAGTAGCCCCGGGTAGATGCTATCCCGAATACATTCACATCAGACATGAAAGTAGAAAATGTGAATGTCACATCTATCATTAAGGCAGTGCTAGCTTGTCTAAGGGGCAGATGGTGCCTTGAGCAAGACCAAAGATACTGAGCATCCAGTAAAAGGAGAGACAATGCCAGGCAAGATGGACTTTTTTTTTCCAGGATGGACTTCTAACTCACTTGGATGCAGAAAAGCTGAGACATGAAATTTATGTGGGACTTACTCTGCCTTAGCTTAGAGATCTGATGTGGTGGCTAGCCTGGGGTGAGGAACCGCTGCGCAGTGGTGACAGTGCTCAAAGACAAGCAGGAGCCATAGCTTGACCTAGAATCTGTTATCCAGACTGTCTGAGAGGAGAGGCTGACACCAAGTCAGGAGTTCCACATCATGGGCAATTTCCAACAGTTGCCCTGCTCAAAGGAAGGAACTGGATCACTTGCCAGGGAGAGAATTGGAATAGGTTTTCTCTAGGGTCCTCTAGTGTGTATATGTGTGTGGAGGGGGATTCTGAAAGTCCTAATCTTGATACTGATCAATTTATTGAGTGGCAAGATTCTCCAGTTTTAAAGAACCAAGTATAAAAATATCCATAGTGCTTTTTTCTAAGATATTTGCCTCAACTATAATTTCTTTTGGTCTTAATGATTGACTGATTCCAAGTCAGGTTCTCAGTGACTGGCTTACCTTTTCCCTTTGCAAATGGCGAAGATTCTTCAGAGTTACAGATGCTCATAAATATTGGGAAGACATCCCTTGGGTAAATGGGCCCTCTTGCCAGTTTGCAGATGCAGTGGAGTTGAGGGAATATATATGGGGCAGACCTGAAGACTGGTGGTGCAACTCTTGACAAGAAGAGGCCCAGACAAAAAGTTTTCAATCATGAACAAAAGACTGAAAGACCCTTGGAAAGCATTTGGTGTAGCTTATTTCTCAACTCAAAAAAAAAACAAACTAACAAACAAAAAAAAATCTTGACAACAAAAAAGAAACAGTTGATTCTGGTTGGACATACAGAAAGTAGGGCAATGTGTGGAAAGCAGTAAATTCTAGAAATGACTTGTGGAAGAAATGACACAGCCCCAAGCTCCTCCAGTATAGCTGCCAGGTGAGTTGACATTGAACTCCTATAATATTCAGTTTTGGAAGTCTGCTGTGGGACAATGGCCTTTTATCCTGTCACTTGTATTATTTTTAGTAAAACACTGATTAATCTAGTAATTCAGGCTTCTTATAAATTCTTATAACTTATATTAGCCCATAATTCTTGTCTGTGTTGGTTACATGGCTTGATACCTTTATCAGCAAGGCATTCTTGTCTTTCTTCCTCTGAGTCTGGGTGACAGTCACAGACTGACCTTTCATCTTCCCAGAATTCTCCTGTTCTTGTCACCCAGCCTCTACTTCCTGTCAAGAGCTGTGGGACAATGGTCTTGTATTTTGTAAAGATTTGTCTCTTGTATTATTTTTAATACAACACTGATTGGCCAGCAGTCAGGCAAGAAGTATAGGTAGGGCAACCAGGCAGCAAGTAGAGGTAGGGCGATGAGAACAGGAGAATTCTGGGAAGAGGAAAGCTCAGCCTGCAGCCGTCACCCAGATGCAATGGAAGCAAGACAGGAATGATTTGCTGATAAAGGTACCAAGCCATGTGGCTAACACAGACAAGAATTATGGGATAATATATGATATAAGAATTAATGGAAAGCCTGAGCTACTAGGCCAATCAGTGTTTTATTAAAAATAATACAAGTGACAGGATAAAAGACCATTGTCCACAGCGGAAGTCTTTCCTGAACTCCTCTAAGCCTCTTTCTGTGAAATTGTTACTGGTGGTAGATGCAATGAAATATTTATAGAAGCCTTTATTAATATTAGAAATGAATATATTACTTTGACCACCCTTGAATTAGATATGTAGATCCTCCAAATATAGATGATTATAGAAAGGATAAAATTAAGACTTCACTGTTCCCTGGCCCTTCTTAAACTTCCTTTTATTTTGTACTTAACTACTCATGGTTACTCTGAGTTCCTTATCATTCTGTTGAGGGACTTTTTACAAACTTTTCTATCAAATGTGCGGGAGGTGTGAAGACTCCTCTCTTCATCTTAAAGAAAAACAGAAGTTAATTCGCCAGAGTCCCAGGGCCTTTGCCAACTGCCGCTCCTCCAGGAAAGGAAACCTGACTCTCTCTGTAATAAGCAAATGGTTGACCTCCTGACACCCACTTACCACTTTTACTTTCTCATTTGAGGCCCTGGGAGATGAGTTTCCTCTCTTCTCTAGCAGTTACATCATGAAATTCTCAGCATTCCCGATTTCTCAGGCCACCCAGCAAGGTGCCCAGATGGAGTCAAGCCTTGTACACTTCAGGTTGCTTCCCATGCTGTGTATGTTCATAAATATTTATAAATCATTCTTAATTGCAAGTGTTCTTGCCTCAGGGCACCATATTCCAGGATTAAGAGTGTTCATTAAGATCATCTTTTCAAGACCAGGATCATTCAAGTGCTTGGATTTAGACCTTATAATCTGGATTCACTAGAACATGGCTATTCTACTGGCATTATTATTTTCTAGACTCCTCTCAAAGTAGGTACCCATCCAAGTCTTTATCTCAGCCTTTGCTTTTTGCAAGAGACCACATTTTAAAAATTGTGCCATAGGCCAGGATCCTGCAGCATTGCCATTTTCATACAAACCCCCAGAAGTGTGCCAGGTAGTCCAGTTTCCAAGGAAAACTCCTGACTCACACAATGAACCAAATCCTGGAAATTCCCTTCCCCCAGATAATTCCAGCAACCATCATCTTATCACTAAGCTCGGTGTGGGAAGCCACGTGCGCCATCTGCTCTCCCAATACACACTGACTCTGCACAGCATCCCAGAGGCCTATCAATAAGAATTTCATACCCCACCGTTAAGAAAAGTATCAATTAAGAATGTGGAGGCTAGCCGGGCGATGGTGGCGCACGCCTTTAATCCCAGCACTCGGGAGGCAGAGGCAGGCGGATCTCTGTGAGTTCGAGACCAGCCTGGTCTACAGAGCTAGTTCCAAGACAGGCTCCAAAGCCACAGAGAAACCCTGTCTCGAAAAAAACAAAAAAACAAAAAAAAAGAATGTGGAGGCTATTTCTGTCTGCTTTCTCTTATGTACTCACACCCATTTTATGGTATACTGCTGTGTTTTCATCGCTTAGGGAATGCATAGTTTTAAGTGAATTCAGAGTGGGAAATTGCTTTTGCTTAATCGGAATAAAAAGCAGTTGTAGCCTCAGGGATAGCAAGGTAAGATGTTCATGTTGGAATAATGTGAGGAGAATTTAATGAACAAACTATTTACAGACAAAAGAGCAGCATACTTTGTGATGTACCATCTGAGGGTCTGTTACTACTGCTAAATCTGATGAATCAAAAGAAAGGAAAGTGTGTCTAGCACTATGGCAGAGAAGGTTGAATGGAAATATTCTGTGGGACAATGGTCTGTACCCTGTCACTTGTATTTTAAGTAAATGCTGATTGGCCAGTAGCCAGGCAGGAAATATAGGCAGAGCAATGAGAATTCTGGGAAGAGGAAAGTTTCAGTCTTTATTCTCACCCAGACAGAGAGGTAGTCAGACACAGAGCAAGCAAGATGTAACTGCCTCGCCGAAGAAAGAACCAAGCCACATGGCTAACATAGACAAGAATTATGGGCTAAAATAAGTTATAAGAGTTAATAAGAAGCCTGAGCTAATAGGCCAATCAGTTTATAATTAATGTAGGCCTCTTTGTGTTTATTTGTGATGAAACGGATGTGGGACCTGGTGGAATAGAAACCTCTGTCCACAGAAATGGTGGTCCAACGGGAGTTTAAAGTTTGTGTCAGACAGAGCCTTCCATTTACAAACAACAAAAGTCTCTAGGTGGTATCCCTGACCAGGTCCACAGTGAAAGCCTCTGCAAGGGCTTTCAGGGAGGCATTGTCCCCGAAGCCCTCTGTTCCTCCCAGCTTATTTATGGACCTCTATGACAAAAGCTCTACCCTTAAAAAGCATCTGTCTGGCTCCACAGGACCTGTGTACTCACGTACACCCCAGCAGATACGCTAGATTGTCATGCGGACATGGCCTCATCAGATGGACTAATAGAAGCTTGAAAGATCTGGGCCCCAGTTGGATTAGTTTAGAGCACAAATAACAGCAGGACCAGCATCAAGAGGAGGGAATCAAGGAGGTAGAATAAATGGGATGCTGACCCGTTTGTCGGGAAAGCTGTGCTTCAGCTAATGATGAAAGTTGGAAGAGCTTGTTCCTCTTTCGAAATGTGGAAAGTTACAGGGCAAATGTGCCAGGGGAAGGAAATCCAAGGGCAAGGTGTCCAGACAACATTAAGGTGTGGCTGGACAACACCATCCCTTGATGGCTGATGACACAAATAACTATCTGCAAAGTTCACTGCTCAAAATGGTTGCTATAGCTACTCCTGGGACAGAACAATAGTTTTCTAGCATTAGCTTCATTGCAACATTGAAGTGTTTAGAGGAAGTCTCTTTGATTTTTGTTCCTAATTCTCCACCACTCACCTACCCATGCTGAAAGTTCTGGGTTTACCATGTGAGCCTGTGGCCAGTATTTTCCAGGTTTTAACTTCCATTTTTTTTTTTTTTGTCTTTGGTCAACAAGGTTCTGAGAAACTACAAACTTTAGGACTCAGTTTATGACACTCAGTGTTGATTTCCACTAGTAGAATTTGGGGTGGGGTCAGTTGTCAGATGGCTGGTTGCTTAATTTCAGTGGCAATTTTGTGCTTAGTTCCAACCAGGCTCTTTAGAGACTCATAATCAATGGCTTATTTACTATTGTAACCCATGTGAGTTTTGCTTTTTCCTCTGCCTTTTCCCCAAGACTTTCCTGAGTTCCTGTACAACTTCTAGTCATTGTAACATATTTTAAAACATTCAAATCTCTTATTGTTTCACAAAACCATGTGCAATTATTTGGTCAAGCGAATGAACTATTAGAAACTCAGGATTGTAAGAAATATTTTGAAAGTACTGCTCAATCTTAAATGGAAAATTCAAGTGTAATATTAGGTCATTATATATATATATATATATATATATATATATATATATATGTTATATATATCATGAAGTTTCACTTTAAACGATGCAGTAGATAAATGTTGATGAATGCACACCATTCTTAGGAAATGCTGCTTTGGTATTTGTGAATTGTCAGGCTGGATTTACCAAGCCACCCTTGTGCTGAGATATTCATCTGCTGTCATCTTCAGAGGAAAATCATTCCATTTGCATTGTAGGGGCACACGCGTATTCAGGGTATGTGTGAGAAGTAACTGTAGGTATATAACAACTGTATGTGCCTGGTGTTTCTCAGAGTTTGATCATCACAGGAGTGGAATCTGTGGGCTTCTCGACACTGGGAAGGAAAACCATACATCAACAAATGTGAGAGTTTCTTTGTAAAGAGCACATTGTAAGACTGGGAACTCCTTCCAAATGCCAAGGTTAAGATCTCGCTCTCTCACTTGAGTGGCGTGTTTTGTACATGGGTATTCATGCACTTGTGTGTATGTAAGCTTACATATGGAGGTCTGAGGTTGACGTCAGGTGTTCTGTGCAATGGTTCTCCATATTATTTTTTGAGACACACTCTCTCACTGAACCTTGACCTCACAGATTTGGTTAGACCGGCTGCCAGTGAACTCTAGGAATTGGCTTGCGTCTGTTTTCCTAGTGCTAGGGTTAGAGCTGCGCATCCCCTGGCTGGATTTTCACACGAGCCCTGGGAATCTGAAGATAGATTCTCAAGCAGGTGAGGCTCTCACTCTACCAACTTGAGCTGCTTAAAGTGTAGTTTGATGATGAAACTTTAAAAGTAGGGAAACAAGGGTGAATGTGGTGCTGATGTTGCTCTAACTCCAGAAAGCACAGGGTTCCTCTGAAAGCAGTTTCATAAGTATCCATGAATTATTCACAACAGAGAAACAGAGGGAATAATACAAAGGACACGTTTTTCTACCTTTGAGCTACCAACTTTATTTTTATTTGATTTTTTTTTTGATGAACCTCATTTTAAATTTTTCCCTGGAAAAAAATTTTATAAACCTCTCCAGAGACTTCATCACAGATATGAAGAATCTGATGAATGGAACAACAAAACAAGAAAAGGGCAAGTGCAATGTAGAAAAATAATAATATAAATAATACATCTTTCAAGAGCATGCCATGTTGTTGTTAAAAGGTTCAGAGTTTCATATACTTGAAATGCAAATTGCTTCATAATTAATTTAATATATCTATGAAGGGGGTGTACTTAGAGAATGTAAGGACCATACTTAGAGTTGTTTACCTTTGGTACTTAACATCAAACCTTTTATTACTCTACTGGTTCATGGGAAAATGAGCTATGACTTTTAGGCTTGCAAGTCAGTAGACAGCCCTCCTGTGTGGCCTCTACATCAGGCCACCCCCAAGTCCCTGCCTTAAGTTTCTATGTGCACTCCCTCCGTATTGAATTACAAGCTGTATGATGAAATAAAACCTTTCCTCTTCAAGTTGCTTTTGGTCATGATGTTTTCTCACAGCAAGAGAAAAGTAAGACAATGTTCATATCACCAGTTAACTGACTTTAGATTGGGGTAGAGGTCTTGTAGTATAACCACAGGTCAAGGTTTAAAGCCATGTATAACCAAGAGTGTTCTTTTGAAGGACAGAGCCTTAGAAACCAACGCTCCTACTGTTAACACTTTGCAATGTGATCTTGAGCTAGGAACCTTTGTACTATGTTTCAAGAAAATCTCTGTTGAAGTTTGTGCCTCAGTGATGATTCTGTTATGGTTATTAAATGTTTATGGTATTGATAAATTGTGGGAGTATTCTTTGAAAAGAAAATCCCATATTTTTTTTCTAAATAATGCTCTAACTTAAAGAAATGCTCAATCCCTAGTCATCAGAGAAATGCAAATCAAAACAACTCTGAGATTCTATCTTACACCTGTAAGAATGGCAAAGAATAAACACTGATGACAGCTTATGCTGGAGAGGTTGTGGGGTGAAGGGAACACTCCTGCTTTGCTGGTAGGAATGCAAGCTGGTACAGCTCCTTTGAATAGCAGTATGACTATTTCTCAGAAAATTAGGAAACAACCTTCCTCTAGACCCAGAAATACCACTTTTGGGTATATACCCAAAGGATGCTCAATCATACAACAAGGACATGTGCTCAACTATGTTTATAGCAGCATTGTTTGACATAGCCAGAACCTGGAAACAACCTTAATGCCCTTTGACTAAAAAAAATGGATAAGGAAAACGTGATACATTTACACAATGGAGTACTACACAGCATAAAAAAAAATAATGTCATCTTGAAATTTGCAGGCAAATGGATAGATGTAGAAAACATCATACTGAGTGAGGTAATCCAGACCCAGAAAGAAAAATATCACGTGTACTCACTCATAAGCAGTTTTTAAACATAAAGCAAAGAAAAACAGCCTACAATTCACAGAGAACCTAGACAACAATGAGGACCCCAAGAAAGACATACATGGATCTAATCTACATGGGAAGTAGAAAAAGACAAGATCTCCTAAGTAAATTGGGACCATGGGGACCATGGAAGAGAGTTGAAGGGGAGGAAAAAGGAAGAGAAGGAAACAGAAAAAAAATGTATAGCTCAATAAAAACAATAAAAATGAAAATAAAAAAAAATAATGGTCTATTTTGCGTTATTAAGTACTGAGTGCCAACTCTACTTGTGTAACCTTATATAAATGAAATTAATGACTTCCTAAAAAAATGAGAGCCCAGTTATACCACATGCTTGCCAGTTCTTGTTTTCTTCATTGCAACACGTGTAAACTGGCGGCTCATTAGAACTGTACCTTTGTCCCTTTCTGGTGAATAATTTGATGATGGTTCCACATATTTACTCTCTCAAGTGCCTTCTCGCAAGACTACGGTCTTTTGTCCTTTGAAATCTGTATCCTGGGCATGTCTGTGGGAGGATGTCTTAACTCTTCTCTGCAGTGACTGTGTTCCATTAGAAGACCAAATAGAGTTTGTAGATGTGATTATGTGGCGAGATCAAAATGAGAGATATTCCTGGGTTATCTGGGGAAAAAAAAATCTAATCTCATGAGATTCTAGAAGCAGAATATCTCTTAGCTGGAAGCATAAAAGTTACAACAGGAGGAAAAGATATAGAATGTTGTACATTAGAACACGTGCCTGGAGAGCAAGCATACATTGCTTATGTGTTGTCAAAAATCGAAGTGGCAACATGACAAATAATATGGGAGATTTGAGGGCTTGGTGTCATGAGACACCATGCCTGGTGAGATATGAACTAATGTCTACTCAACCCTGTTGGGAAAGAAAAACCACACCAAAGTAAATATCTATGAAAATCCAGCTTGCTGAACCAATGAATTTTATTGGGATTACTGAAGAATGGGGTGAAGGGTTTCCTCAAAGGAACAGAAATGACTCAGAGACAACTGTATCCCCCAGTGCCCATCTAAGTATGGGTGATAGTTCAGGAAATCCAGACTCCTGGAGCTTCTTGTATAACCTTCAGGCAACTCAACAGGTTGTAGAATGTTCTTTTCAGGTAGCACTGTTGGTCTGAAGTTCCTCCAGGCAGTTTGGCTGGTCTCTGGTCCTTCCAGCCATCTGATGTGATCTTAGAGTCTTCAAGGCAGCTCATCTTGAGAGCTTTTGCTAGCAGTCTTTACTGCATAGAGGCCCAAAAAATTCATCAGTTTCAGGACCTTCCTGAGACTGTGATGATTCTACTTCTTGAACGTAATGAGCCTCCCTGTAGATGGAGCATTTCACTTACTAGAATATCTTGTGCTTTAGTGAGCCTTCGTTTCTTGGAGGAAGTTGTTACACAGCATTTATGGCTGACACTAGCAAGGAAATGAGGACATCAGCCTTGCGAGCTTCAAGGACTGAGTCCTGGGAACAGCTTGAACAACCATGGAAGTAGATTCTTCATGGGCTCCTCCAGCCTGAAGCACACAATGGCTGACATCTGTACTTTGGCCTAGAGAGGGCAAGAACAAAGGGTCATTCTGGTTCGACTGGCCTTTCAAACACAAAAGTGCAGGCTAATAAACCTATGTTGCTTTAATTCACCAAAAGCATCAGTTATATTTTTATGTCATGGTGACTAAAATAGCAAAAAGAACTTCAGGGAAAGAAAAATTAATTTGGGTTTTAGAAGGTTCAAACCAGTTGCTTAGTCCCATGTGATTGGGCAGAACATCAGTGTGATGGGAGAATGTGGTTAGCAGTTGTTCAGCTCTGGTGGACAGCAAACAAAAAGAGTTGAATAGGAAGCAAACAGGGATAACCATTTTGTAAAAGTTTTATAACCAATCCAAACAGTTCCACCTGCTGAAGAGGATGGATTCCAAACACGAGTCTTCCGGAAATCTCAGATTTAAACCCTAACACTAACTGTAGCCATTAGTTACACTAGTAATGTAAAACCCATCCAAGTCCTTTGTCAAATAAGAACACTGTGAACATTTTCTCTCAGTTTTTGGTTTAGTTCTGAGTTTGCCGTGGCACCTTTTGATGAGTGGCAGTTTTGAGCTCCTGTGAGTTTAGTCTGCTGCTTGTTCTCATCCTATGCTTGTCTTCTGAGTGGATACTAGGAGGACTGGTAATTGTTCAGAGTTGCTTAGTTGGTTATGCAGCTCCCAGACATGCTCAAGATCAAAGCTGTGTCAGATCACCGATGAACCTGGGATCCTAAACATCATTCCAACACTGGTGGACCAAGTTATTTGCACAAAGAACCAGTAATTCCTAGTTTATATAATCCATTTTGGTATGATTGCCTGCTAATCATCATCCCTTATCACTTTTAATGGGTTATTTCAGTTCTGACAGAAAGTAAGCGACACCTCATGCAGATTCGTTTCTGAGCCTGGAAATGTGGCAGTCACTCTCTTTGGAGTATTATAGATCTTTAATCTCTTAAATCAAACTTTAAAAAATATTTAATTTTACATGTGTGGCTATTTTGACTGCATGTATGCTGGGCACCACATGTGTGCCTGGTACCTGAAGAGGGCATCAGATCCCCAGAACTGAAGTAACAAGCCACTTGAACTGCCATGGGGGTAATGTGAAGTGTGAGACCAGCAAATGCTAGGCCATCTTCCCCATCCCACATTAACCCTTTAAAATACCCCCAGAGATAAATATGATCAGCACCACATTTTCAGCAAAAACATATATAACCATCTGGAAAATCTTTTGTTTGGGGTTTTGCCTTTTCCAGTACTGGTCCCATGTTGGAATGTTAGCCTGTGTTGATGGGATTATCCTCAGAAGAGCTTTAACTACTTCCCCACTTATCACAATATGATTTCAACAGTTTGGTGTTCTAAGATCTTCCAGCATTAATATTTAAGTGTAAAATATTTAGGTAAACAAATTGAGGAGAATTTTGTCTAGTTTTAAACCGTGCCCTTATTAAACAGAAAAAAAAATAGTAAGTTGGTAGCAGAGAAGACAATAAATATCTTAACTCAGGGTTCAAAACCAAGACCATAATTGTGGAACAGGTGAGCACAGTAATACACCACAGTGGTGACGGTGACAGGCGAGCACAGTAATACACCACAGTGGTGACGGTGACAGG
>NW_004949101.1:14147559-14150413 GCF_000317375.1 Microtus ochrogaster | reverse complement strand
ACAGGTGAGCACAGTAATACACCACAGTGGTGACGGTGACAGGTGAGCACAGTAATACACCACAGTGGTGATGGTGACAGGTGAGCACAGTAATATACCACAGAGGTGACAGCGACAAAAGCACAATTATATGTGTTATTCTGACTGAGAATGTCAATCCTAAATCTAAGCATGAGGGGACAACAGAGAAGCCAGAAATAAAAAAGAACAGAGAAAGAGAGGAAGAAGAAGGGAAGAATGGAGGGAGGGAGGGACGGAGGGAGGAATGGAGAGGGAGAGAGAGAGAGAGAGAGAGAGAGAGAGAGAGAGAGAGAGAGAATATACGAAAAAAAGAAAAAAGAAAAAAATCAGAATCCTGAAAGAAAGGCTGGGACCTGACTAAGCAAAAAGCAGGCTGGAGATTCTGGCCATTGTGTGCTGGTTTGTACAAGGCTTGCACACACTTCACACATGTTTTTTCAACTGTATACTTATTAATATGGACACACCCCCACCAGAGGCCGAGCTGATAATCACTCAACAGTCCACAGCTGGAGACCTGACAGTGGGAGTACAGTGTGCCACTGCAGGCCAGGTCCTGGGCTTGAGCGAGCACCATGCTCCACTGTGTCTGCCTACTGAAGAGGAATATAGATCACAGCAGCAGCAGAAGGGTTATTGGATCTATGTTAAATTACTGAAGTTGTAAATTCATTCCGTAAACCAAGTATTTTTGTTTTGAAGAAATACATATGAAGCATTTGGGAGAAATGGACCCTTGATGCACATACTGTCACGTTCTAGGGTAAAATGCCCATGTCCATCAGAGAGCAAATGACAGAGCCGGTGAACAAGATGTACACGGTGTGGAACTGGGGCAAGATTATAAGAATATTCTGTTCCTTTCTCTCTCTTTTAACCTTCTTACAATTTTTCATGAACTTAAAATAACCGTTTCAAAACATCCTTAAAAAGAAACGAAAAGGTTTACTTTAGGCAATCCATTTTAAAATCAGAAAATCCGCATATGCATTTTATTTAATGATGTATCTTTTCCAAGACCAAAAACATACTTTGCCTGAGCCACATGTGGAATACAAAAGGAATTTCGCCATCTGGAATGTTTATCTTCTTTTGGGAATTACATATTTCGGAGGGTTTGGAATTCATGAGCTATACGCTCTGCTGGTTATGTTTTTTATCTGTCGATGCCACCTGGATCAAAGAGGGCTGGGAATCCCACCTGCATTGGGTAAGCATTGCTACATGAAACTCAATCCACTGTAATTCACTCTTGAAACACGTGGATAATTACTGTTTATGCTCAAGGACCAAATTTACCACTTCCATTGGGTTTGAAGGCAATGTTAATGAGGTTCTTTTGTGGTCCTGCCACTCACCAGAAGACAGCTCTTTCAAGCCCAGGGCTGGTTTCACCCACCCTCATGGAGCTGCTTTTGAGTAAGGGTGCACAAGGAATTTGCCTTTTAGATTTTCTTTTTCAGCAAAAGTATTGCGTAAAATTTTTTTTTGAAAAAAAAAACAAACTCAAGTGCATAGAAAGGTACAATGTGATAAACAGCAATTATGTCAACACCTTGAATCCTAATCCACAACTACTGTGTACCATTTATTTACTTCTGTGGAAAGACAGCCTGTTTGGATGCCCATGGCACATCCTTAAAAGTAAAGACAATTCCTTTCTTTATGTACTAGGTTAAATTCTGTCGCCATAATAACAGACCTTATTTCTCCACCCCCATCCCTATTATATGTGAGATATCTTTCTATTAGCATGAAATCACTGTCCTGGAAGTTCTACACGATATCTCAGGATGTGGATGAACCTCATCCTTCGGGCCAGTGGGGCATCATCTGTTCACTCTGTTCTGTGCATCTGGATGTGCAGTGCATGCACAGTTGCCGCATTCTTCTATGCAATGATGAAGTCAATACCTTTATGCAGAGATCTTTGGACACCTTGTGACTTTACATATGCCAATATAGTCTTAGGAAAACATATGTTGATGATAGTATAGGTTTTAAATTTATTTATTTTTTTTATCATTTTGCCCTCCAGAAATGATGTACCCTTTGCAAGGACCTCAGCGATGCAGACTAACACTATTTCAAATACTGTTGGAACTTGGGAGTTTTGATTTATGCAATCTTTTAGGTTAAGAGTCTTATTTTTACTTAATTTTATGATTTGATGAACATTTTAAAAATGGGTGGTATTGAGTATTTTGTAGTTTTTTTAAAAGATTTTTTTTGGTTTATTTTTCTGCATGGTTGTCTTTTTTTTTTTTGTTTGTTTGTTTTTCGAGACAGGGTTTCTCTGTAGCTTTGGAGTCTGTCCTGGAACTCCCTTGGTAGACCAGGCTGGCCTCGAAATGGTTGTCTTTTGTATCTTTTTTTTCTGTTTTTTTTTTTTTCCAGGCAGTGTTTCTCTGTGTAGCCCTGGCTGTCCTAGAACTCGCTCTGTAGAACAGGTTGGCCTCAAATTGGGAGATCCGCCTGTCTCTGCCTCCTGAGTGCTAGGATTAAAGGCATGAGCTACATCCCCAGCTTGTCTTTTGTATCTTTTACTCTTTAGTAGTTTAGTTATTCACCTCGGTTTGTAGGTCCACTGGTCTGGAATTTACTTGCCTTTGTGTAGCTTTGAAGCACTTGGCGAGAACGGGTGCACAAGGACGTCTCCATGACGAAAACAGTTTGCAGAGTACAGCCCAGCCTGTACACAGGGATTGTTCTCTGATTAGGCATGTTCATTTCACTTCTCTTCCTTGTTACTAGAATTAACAATTTTCCCTTTATCACTCCTGCCGCCTCGCCATAACTGAGGACGCCTTTCACTCTGTAGCTACTATGTTTT
>NW_004949101.1:14099834-14147194 GCF_000317375.1 Microtus ochrogaster | reverse complement strand
CCCCCCCCGTCAATGAGCAATTTGTATCCCGCAGCAAAGCCGTGTTTTCCCGAAAGTTGGCTTTCCCCTCCGCACTGCAGACACAGACAGAAGAAATGGCTCTCTCTGGAAGCTGACATAAAAAGTCACCTGGAATTACAGGTTAGGGCAGAGGGTAGATGCCTTTCTTAATTTAGGCCTCCGTCTGAAGGGGTGGCCAAGGTACTTGTGCCCTGTAAACCAAACAAAAGAACCCCCAGGTAACAAGATCTTAGGAGCAAAAAAATACGTGATGGCAACGGTGTAGGCCGCCCGGGGTGTTGTTTTTGTGAGTTTTCTGTTTGTTTGCAGGCCTGTTTTTTTTCCACAGGACTTCTTTGGCTCTAGGCAGGCAAGTTTTCATTTAAGGAAAAGTTTGTGGGCGTCCTGTGGCCTCTCCTCCACATGCCCCTGCACTATGTCTATGACTTGCAAAAACAACCTTGTGGGATACTTATTCAGTCTTTGGTTTCTTTTTCATATCAAATACTGCCAACTTGGCCCTAAATGTGTGCCAGATGCACGATGGTTTTATGAAGTGATACCGTTAGGAAGTCTGGGCTGAGTAGGGCTGGATGTGAGTTGGCTTCGGCTATTGGAGCGGTTCCTGTCGCTGATGGTTACAGCGCAAGCTGGGGAGCACAGCAGCTGGCGGGTGTGCCGGGCACCTTGGCAGGTAGTACTTGGCAGGGGACTGCCATCAGAGCTCCAGTGAGTAGCGCAGGTTCTCTGGTTTGTTCTTTCCCCTCCAAGGGCCAAGTTTTGAATAATTATGAGTACTCAATCATTTGCTTGCCTGGAGAAGCGATGTGAATGCCTTGCCATCCTGCAGTCCACACTGCCTTCCATGTCTGTGGTGACATCTTCAAACACAGGGTTGGGGCTTTTGTCTTTTCAGTTAGGGTTGCACCATCCCTGGCGAATCCAGAATGTTGCCTCGTTTGGAATCGGAATTGAAGACCAGTTATCCTATTCAGTAAGAATAAGAACAATGGGAGGAAGAGGAAGAAAAGAAAGCTGGATTTGAACTGAAATGTATTCTTTTAGAGACGGAAATATGTGTACAGTTTTTCGGTTCTGTAAACATTTTATTAGAGACGTAGTTCAAGCTCTCTATGTATATTTTGTTAATACTTGCATTTCCCTTTTTTATACTGCCTGAAATTAGTTGAAACAAATTCCATGCTTTGTTTATGATTATGACCCAAACCTAGTTTCTCTCATGACTAGTTGCAATGAAAGGTTTACGAGCAAGCTGTGTTTTTTTCAGAAGTACACATAGAAGTCAAATCCATATTTTGAATGCGTGAAATCCAAATCTTGAAGAAGCAGAGGATAACCTGTCTGCAGGTGCTTCAGGTCATGGTCAGACTTGCCCATTTTAGTCTCAAAACTTTGGTTCATCTTTCAAGTTCTCTTTTTGCAAGAAAAAGATTGTCCAGAATATTTTCTAATACTTAAAATAGTAATTACAAAGAATGAAAACCATAGAATAGTTGGTAATGTGTCTTAGACCTCGTTTCCATAATAAAGTATTTAAATATGAAGAGCAATGAAAAGGAGTTTTGTATTGAATTAAAATGATGAACCAAAGACCAAGCCCAGTGTGTCTTGCGGATGTGGCAGGCACTGACTCCCATCTCCTGTAATGGGGTCAAATCCTCATGCTAACAGCCTATCTGCTCCTGCTCAAGGAGGCTCTCAGCAGAGTTCCAATCTTTACGCTAGAACTGTGTTTAGTAAGGGCTGTGAAGAGCTTTTATTTGTAACCATCCAGCAGAGTTACAAATGCTAACCTGTTCTCTTTCTTTTCCTCTCCCTAGCTGTGAACACCTAGGGAGGAGCCATCCTTCAGGGATGGAGAGGGTGTGTGTCTGCTAATAGGATAGCTATGCAGCTGTGGCTAATGAGACCTAAGAACCGTGTTTTGCATTTTGTTTTATTTTAACTGACTTTAAATAGGATCACGCCACTTCTGGCTGTTCTGTCTTGGATGGCTGCTCTAGACTGGAGCTTAAGCAGTTTTCCCAGTGAGGATTGACTTAGGGATAAATGTCATCAAACAGAATTTTCTAAGTAATAGGAAATAAAATCAAGCAGATGCTTAATTTTTTTAAAAAAAATTTAAAGTAGGCAAGATTCTTAAGATCCCAAGCCTTCCTAACAGCTCAGGGAAAATTACTGGGTATGTAAAAATTGGAGTTCTATAACCACTTTCTAAAATGATCAAAATTTGTACAATTCCATAAACAGATTTCTTGGCTAGACTTTTGGATTTTCTTTTCATAAATACATTGGTGTTTATACTAGGACTTTTGCTTAGGGTCACAAACAAATATGAAAATCTCATGTATTTATTCTGAATTATCATAGATTTTAGGTAGCAAGAATTACACAGGCAAGCTATTTGGTTTGTTTTTGTGGGGGTGGGGTGGTATTATGTTTTCTTTCTACATTGTTAAGATAGAACACAGGATCTTGTGTAGACTAGATAAACATTCTATTGCAGAAAAATAGTTGCCAGTCCTTAGTTTTTGTTTTGTTTTTTAACAAGGTTTCTCTGTGTGGCCCTGGCTGCCCTGGAAATAATTCTGTTTACTAGGCTGACCTTGAACTCAGAGATCTGCCTGTCTCTGCCTTCCAAGTGCTGGGATTAATGGTGTGCTCCACCACACCCAGACAATCTTTAGGTTTTTGACACAGGAGCTTGATATATAAACCAGGATTCCCTAGAATTTATGGTCTTTCTACCTTAGCCTTCTGTACTTCCGGATTCCAGGCACACACAAGATGGCATTTTTATTTATATGATTTAGTTTTTTTTTTTTTTTTGCTCCTTTCAAATTATAAAGGATTAGGGAGAATGCATGAGTTACTATCAGAAAAATATCTTGCGATTGGCTTTTTTTTCTCTGCGATCCAAAGTGACTGATGTCATTTCAAACTTTCCATTGTCCAAATCAAAATTTTAATTTCCACATGAGTAGTAGCGTTTAAGTATTTCACACATTTATTTATTTATTCATTTGCTGCCTTGCTTACTTGTATGTGTGTATGTGTGCCCACGCTTGTACGCACACGCACACGCACACGCACACGCACAGTACCATAGATGCTCAAGTGGAGGCCGGAGGACAACTCTCAGGAGCCGATTCTCTCCGTCCTCCACGTAGGTTCTGGAAGCGGAACTCAGATCATTGGTTCCACGGCAAGTGCCCTTACCTGTGGAGACATCTCACTGGCCCCAAGCGAGTGGTTTTAAAGAAGTAAAGTAACACCCTGAGAGGACTTCTAAGCAGAAGGTTTCTAAATCTGATTCGCATATCAGACATATCACACAGGGAAGTTAATGGGTAACAAATCTGTGAAGAGGGACCCTTGGTCGGAGCAGCTGAGATTTCATAAGTCCCTGAGTAGAAAAGGGTGAAACTGGGTTGCCATGATAGAGCGTTAAGAAGGGGCTAGGAGCTGTTTGCTAACCCAAAGCAACAGGACTTAGAGTTAGGTTAGGACTTAGAATCTGGAATGCTCCCCCGGGGTTAAGGTTTTGAGCAATTTGTTTCCAGATGGTAGGGCTATTTGAAAAGGTTCTGAAAACTAAAAAGTAGAAGGAAGCTGGTAGAATCATGACCCTAAGGCCAGGCCTTAGAAGGTTGTATGGCTCCCAACTCTGTTTCTTTCCTGGTCTGCTGTGATCTGCACAGCGCTGGCCATGTGTTCCCACTACCCCGAACAAAGCTCTTCTACTACATGGACTGAACCCTTCTCTGACTGGGAGCTCAGATCTGTCTTTCTTCCCTTACATCCTTTCTGTCAGGTATGGTGGTCACCATAATGCAAAAATAAAAAATAAAAATAAATAAATAACATATAGAGAGAAATGAAAGAGGACACAAAATAAGAGTAAGGAATTTTCTGATGATTGACTGGGCAAATATTAGTGCCATTTCTACAAGTATGAACCGAGGGGAAGTAGATAAGTCAGATGGAGGTAGAGATGATAGGCGTCAAGAGTTTTGGTAGTGTATCCATGGGAATCTGTGCAAAAGGCATTGAGACATAAGTCAGGGTTAGAGAAGATGTTCAGTTGAGAGAAATTTGAAGCTGACTGTGTAGCAAATCACCCATGGATGCCAGTGGGGAGCAAAGGTCATCAGTATGCAAATGAAGTAAATAAAATGGATACATCCTACGCATGTTATTCCCTTGTATATTCTCTTACACATCCTTCAAGGGTCAACTTAGGAGCTCCGCATCCTACAGATGAAGGTTCCTGCCTCAGCACCACGCTAGCTAAGCCTCATGGCAGCTGCTTCTCCACTTGATACCATTGCTGGTATCTCGGTCTCTCTCATTATCCACGTAGCACTTATATACCTGCCTATCTTGCCACAAGCTCTTTGGAGGTATTTTGGTTGGCTGGTTGGCACTAAGGATCCCATGTTCTCATGTCTGTCTATACGCATCTCCTTGGGTACTGCCTTCTTGCACTTGGTCTTGACGGCGAGTCTTATTTTGACCAACGGGATAGTAGCCATTTTGATTTTAGCAAGGGCTTGGACCTGCCTTTGTATTTTGTCTGTCTTCATCTCCTGCTCAGGTTCACAGGAACATGTCTGGGTTTACCTGCTGGAGGCAGAACGGTTACTTGGCACAGAACCATATTGTCCTAATCAAAGTCTTCCAAGCCTAGGCACATCTATGAGCATTAGGTTCAAGGGTGGGTGTTTTGTTTCAGAGCAATCACTGATAGTCGGATGTTGTGTCTTTTACACTTTCTAGCTCCAGCATATTAATCCCATTTTATATAGTGAGTACTTCGTGAATATATCTGGAGCAGAAAAAGCACAGGAGGGATGGAATGAAAATCCCTCAAATAGACACAGATCCAGAAGCCTAGAACACAGTGTAAGCGTTTTGACTCCCGGGTCTTTGCACAAATATCACAACTATGCTTCAACCTTCCCATTAACTTTTGCCTCTGAGATCCCCCAGGCTGAGACTACAGGGGTGGCTGTTAAGAATTCCAGCATGCGCAGTGTGGTTTGAAATCCGCAGGCAAAGCAGCATGGCTTCCTCCTTGGCTTGCTGCCCCACCAGCGGCGAGCAGAGCAGCCCCGCCAAAGTGGCAGTGGCGGTGTGGGAGCCCAGCTCTACTGCCATAAATTACCCAGGGGCAGGAAGGAGCAGCGAGAGTCAGCGGTTTCAGCTACCTAGTAGTTCATTTTTGTTCTTGTTTTTCAGTTAGCAATCTGTAAAATTTATTACAAAATTAAGCTCTCTGCTCCAGAGTCAATAATATTCCCGGTGCCAGGTGGTGCAATAATTCACAGAAGGGGCAGGAGTTGGAGGGAATGAGACCGGTTTAGGAAGCCGGCTTCCCAGCCCTACTTGCTGCAGCCTATTCCCTGCTGCTAAAGGTCAGGTAAGTAAATGGCTAAGGTCACCGCCTCCTAACATCCCGGGAGAGCTAGGCTTTCTATTGGGTTTGAAATCTAAAACAAAAACTGTTTCTTTTACAGGATACACCCCTTGTATCCGACCCACCTCTGTTTCCATTTTCATATAAAAATAGAAACATTCAATTTCATTTTTTTTTTTTTCTGGCAAGGCAAGAAAGATGCTGTAGATAGCTGGCTGGACGTGAGCTTCCTATAGTGCTGTCTAGTATGCTGCTACCAGTCTACTTGAGCCAGTAGGACATTTGAGGTCCCTGACACCCAACTTCTTCATTTACATATGCAAATATCAAGTCTTGGTGCTTTTAAGGAGTGTCTCTGTCCAGCAAGAGATGCACGGGAGAGTAAGGCCTTGACCTGACTCCCAGGCCAGCCCCCAACCACAACACCTCACTCACATTCAGCCACTAAAAAGACTTTGGTTTTTCGCTTTGATCTTTTCAGTGACACAGAGGATCTTCAAAATGTCTCTCCAGGTTGTCTCCTATTGTGCTGTAGCATCTTAATGATGCTCTGATTATGTAGGAGAACCGTCATGCCTCATTTGTGTGCCAACTGCAAGAGAGGGCATTCCCATCTATTTACATTCATTTTCTTTTCTTTATAAATTGACTCCCTGAAGCATGGTGGAAGAAATGGTGCCTTTGGTGACTGCCCCATGGTCTCTTTCTTTACCTAAAAAAGGACCTTTGCAAATAGGTTGCAGAGTTGATATTTCTGGGTGGTTATTTCATGTCCCTGTTTGGGAGTTATATTCTGCAGATCCTTACTTGACATCACCACTTACTCTTTTAGAAAACGCAGGTGGACTTCCTTTATTTAAACAAAAATAATTCTTAATTTCTGTTTTGGTGTTAAAGCTTTAGCCACTAGCTTGGGTCTGGCTTTTCAGCTCAGAATAGAAGGGTCTGCTTTGATGTTTTCAGAGTCAAGAAAGAATTTTATACTTTTCTGGGTAGCCCTTGACTGCAGGTGAAGAATGTATCCCTATAGAAAAGGGCCAATCACCGCTAATTGTTCCCTAACTGACTGCTCCCCTGGAGCTTCTGAGTTCCTAATTGAATTTGCTATTGTCTTCATAAAGCGAAGATTTAGTATGGCTGCAGACTGTGGTTTAGAATTGCCGGGCTGTCCTCTCTATCTGACCACAAGGATCCAGTCAACAGTCATAACCCGAAGGGGCCTTTGCAAAAGGCTTTGCCTCGAAATTCCTCTCCTATTGCCCTTGTAAATCATGGCTGCTCAGGGGAGGTGATTCTCTGACATCTGGGAGGGAATGTCAGTCCCACCTCCCCAAAGCTGATGTTTTTTTTTTTTTTTCCCCAGCTGTTGTGGGAAGGGGAGAGTTATGCAGAGGGGTCTTGAAACCAGATTTTATAAAGCTTAGTAACCTGACCCTGAGGCAAGGGGAGAGGAGCTTGGCTGCAGGCTTCACCAAGACCTTGAATCTCAGCCCAAACTGATTAAAACTTAAGAAGAAGTTGTGAGTCTTTTCAAGTGTGCTAATTGTGTTAAGTTGTGGATAGAAACCATGAACGTGGGTCATGAAAGCCTCCAAATGGAATGAACTTTAAATCTAAGCTAATTAAACATTGGTTCTTTTCTGAGATTTAGGTCAAAATTCCAGGGAATGGAGAATTAAAAGAACATACTTAAGTCATCCATAAAACAGATAGCCACTGCATTGATGAAGCTTTTTGCTTAGAAGAGTTAAATGTTCAAACTCTTCATCGCCTGTATTTAAAATATTACCATTTATTAAGCAGATATAGTCTTTAAAAAATGCTTTGTTGATTCTTTGGAAATTTCATACAGTATCTTTTGATCCTATTCTTTCCCTTCCCCCAACTCCTCTTAGCTCTTCCCCTACCTCCCTCCCCACGCAACTCCATGGTCTTTCTCTCTTAGGAGCAAAACAAAATGGCAATAACAAAAACAAAGTCTGGTTTGTGTTGAGCAACTCATGTTGAGCATGGGGCCTGTCTTGGTGTGTGGTTGATACACCAGCGTCACTCCATTGAAGAAAACTGGTCTTTCCCTTTCCCAGCAGCTACCAATAGCAAACACCTTTCAACCAGGGACAGGACTTTGTGTCCACTTCCCCTCTTCCCCTAAAACTAGGTCTTGAGCATGCTGCCCTAGTTTCTGTGAGTTCATCTGTGTATCAGTCTTGGATGTTTGGAAAATGCTGTTTGTTTGTAGTTATTCACAACCCTTGGCCCTTATAATCTTTTAGCTCCATCCTCTGCATAATCACCTCATCCTTGAGGGGAGGAAAGTGATAAAGACATCCTATTTAAGGATGAGCACTGCAAATTCTTCAACTCTCTGTATATTGTTCTGTTGTAGATTTCTGTGTTAATTACCATATGTTGCAAAGAAAACCTTCCCTGATGAATGGGTATAGCAATGTCATTAGGTGTTTTATTGTTATATTCCTTTTCGGGGACAATAGTAATAGGTTTTCCCCTGAGCAAATGACCCATCCAGTCTCAAATTCTTGGCCTTAATAACAGTGTCAGGTATGAACTCCATCTCAGAGAGTGGGCCTTAAATCCAATCAAATGGTGGTTGGTTATACCTATAACATTCCTGCCACTATTGCACTGGTGGATACAGCTTGAGGGCTGGTCATTATTGTACCTCAGAGTATTTATAGTTGTGTGAGATTTGATGATTACTTTTCTCCTCCAGTCGAGTGTATAGCACCTTCCAGCACTATGAATACTGTTCAGTAGGGCGAAGCTTCCATCTGAGTACCAGCTCGATTTCTCCATAGTCTATGACATTAGTAGCTGTTGTCTTCAGCAACAGGGCCTTGCTGTCATGTTGTAGCAGGTAATCAAGAGCACTGACAATAGACCAAAATGTTTCAGGGTAGGGTAAGTCTACGGGACTGATGGCTCAAAAGGATGTAGCTTATACTTGGTCTTTGAGGTTTTGTTTAGGGGCATATAATGTCAAACTGAGGTATTGCACACACACACACACACACACACACACACACACACACACACCCTTTCTATGGTAAGTCCACTTAAATAGCTCTTTTTACATATGTATTATATACATATGTTGAAATAAGAGCGGCTGGGCTGCGTCCCCCCGCACCCGGCCGCCCACATGGCTAGCTTAGCTTATGCCCCGAAATAATTACACGGAAACTGTATTCTTTTAATCACTGCCTGACCCATTAGTTCCAGCCTCTTATTGGCTAGCTCTTACATATTGATCTAACCCATTTCTATTATTCTGTGTAGTCCACAAGCTGGCTTACCAGGAATGATCTTAACCTGCGTCTGTCTGGCGTGGGAGAACTATGGCGACTCTCTGACTCAGCTTCTTTCTCCCAGCATCCTGTTCTGTTTTCTCCGCCTACCTAAGGGTTGGCCTATGAAATGGGCCTAGGCAGTTTCTTTATTAATAAGAAATCATTCCCACATCATTTCCCCTTTTTCTGTTTAAACAAAAAAAGGAAGGCTTTAACTTTAACATAGCAAAATTACAAATAACAAAACAGTTATCAAGCAAGAATTACAGTTACAATATTTATATCTATTTTATCCTTTAACATAACTAAGGAAAACTATAACTATAACTAACTATTCTTCAACTCCATCAAAGACTCCAGAAGGATATAATATTACCTAAGCAAATAAGAAATAAATGACAGAGACATCTCGCAGCCTGGACAGTCACCCAAAGTTCCTCTGTACCGTTGGGGCATCCATCTTCGGCCTACAGGCCCATAGTTTCCAGCAGACATTTCCATGAAGCAGGAAAATTCCAAAGACAGTTCAGTCACTTTTTGCTGTGTCCTGCAGAATGTCTCGCAGACTCTTTCATGAATCAGGAACCCCGAAAGACCATCTCACCTTTTGGCAAGTTCAGCAGTCCTCTCTCTGTGGGTTCTCTGTGTCCAGTTTATGCAACAGTCCAGGCAAGAGCAGTTTCTTGCCCAAATGGCTATCAACGTCCATAAGGATCCTCTTCGATGCCCGTCTTCTTCCTGAAGTAGATTGGTGCTGCCAGGAGCAGACATGTCTCATTGTCATGAATAACCCTAATTTATTAAAATATTTTAAATGCCATGTTCTGTAGCCTTTGAGAGATATGAAGAATGCCTATCTGAAATATATCTCTATATATCTAGAAAATCTAAGTAACATGACTACAAACTTGACTATTATTTATGATTATCCATCAACAACCTATATTTCCTAATTATACATTACATTTTAAAAATGAACTACACAATCACAACACCTTAATCAAGAGCAGAAATACATATACATATAGCAAAATTGACCTTAAAATCCACACCAATGCAAATTATTCATACCTATATCATTCTCTCTGACTCAGCTTCTTTCTCCCAGCATCCTGTTCTGTTTTCTCCGCCTACTTAAGGGCTGGCCTATGAAATGGGCCTAGGCAGTTTCTTTATTAATAAGAAATCATTCCCACATCATACATAGATACATTTGAGAAGCTTTGACAGTATAGCATTTCAATAGGACTATCTACTACTATGTTAAAATTATAGCAGAAAGTTTTTGTTTTGAATTGAATGTGACAATGACTAAATTTATCCAGTCATCTCAAAGTAGAAACTTTTACTTCTACTTTTCCTGGGCATCTAAAATGAACATTATCATCTTACATGGCAAGCAAATTAAATGACTATCCCAGCTCCACCCAGTTGTTATTCAAAATTTTACATTTCACTAACTCCTTATTACCTTATACAGAAACACTTTATTCATTCATTTGCTAAGCACCGTAAACATTGTTTCACACCCAACCTTTCAGAATCCGTCATATCGTAAAATCAAAAACAAACATAAAACGGTAGCATTTCCTCAGCAAGCCCTTCAGGCACAACCACCAGTTGTCTGTTAGTGATTCCACACACGGAACAGAGGTACAGGCAGAAGACATTGTTGTGGTTACGGGTATGTACTCTAGAACTGGGCTGCTGAACCTCAAATTCATGCGCTCCTACTGTGATCTCAGTCAAATGATGTCAACCGTTTGAGCTCAGGTGGCTCAAACTAGAAAGTGAGGTCATCATTCCACCCACCTTCAGAGGTGTAGATGAAACAAACCAACGCTCATAATGCCCTTAAAATGGTACTAGGGTGCCATCACACTTACGCATGCAACATTTTCGTCCTCCCACGCTCCCTCAAATGTCCGAGAAATCATGTATTTGTGAGTACAAGCTATCGTTCAGGGAAGATTTGCCTAATTAAACTGCACCAATCTGAGTAGTCTGCCATTTACCTGCAATGCTCCTCTTGAAATCCAGAATTGTCTGCTGATAATTTTGAGGAGGTCTTCTATGCATGAAGAACATGTCATAAGCCCCCAGCATAGCAGCTTGGGAATTTTACTATTTGTTGTTATTGCTACTGTTTTCTTGTTGCTTATTTATTAATTTTCTTTTCTTGAGCTTATATAATTGTTTTTCTTATTGCCATCCCCCAAAAGAAGGAAGTTTATTCACCTGATGGAATAATTTTAGTTAGAAGTGTGGCAATTACTTACCGTCATATCCTTCTTAAAACAGCAAATATTTATCTAGAACTGTTATTGGGATAAAGTTTTATTTTTTAAAATGTTGTTGACATTTTAAACAGCATTTTCTGAAACATTTTAAAATTATATTTGTTTTCTGTGTGTATTTTACCTACATGTATGTCTGTGTACCAAATATGTGTCTGCGTGAAGAGTTTGTCAAATCTCCTGCACCTGGAGATATAGATGGTTATGAGGTGCTGGGAACCAAACTGCGGTCCTCTGGAAGAGCAGCCAGTGCTTTTAACCCTGAGCCATCTATCTGGCCCCTGAGATAAAATTGTGAAAATGCATTTGAAGTCTCAGAATGATGTGATTTCCTTTTTGGGAGACTTCTTTCAGGTAATGCTTTAAATCAACTCATGTGCAGCTTTACTTGGTCCTTTTTTGGTCTGGGTGAATCCTAAGGTAGCCATTAGCTTGAAGTTGTTTTTTTTTAATTTTTTTATTTTATTTTTATTTTTTTGGTTTTTCGAGACAGAGTTTCTCTGTAGCTTTGGTGCCTGTCCTGGAACTAGCTCTTGTAGACCAGGCTGGCGTCAAACTCTGAGAGATCCTCCTGCCTCTGCCTCCCGAGTGCTGAGATTAAAGGTGTGCGCCACCACAGCCAGGCTTAGCTTGAAGTTTAAAAATGAGGAAAAGCAAAAAGAAGAAAGGGAAGGGAAGAAAACAAGGGGAAACAAGTCATGAAGGAAAGTAAAGGAGGAAAAGAAGGAAAGGGAAAGTAAAATTAAATGGATAGAGTAAAAGGAGAAAGACGAGAAATTTAAGTTCTGAGATTTTGAGGAATCTTAACTACATAACCTGGCTTTCTGTTTCTCAAATCAAGCAAGCTTTGATGTAGAAAGCCTGTCTGCCAGGTACCAGATAAAGCTCCAGAGCCCCTGCCCTGTGACCACTATTATTGGCTATAACACACAGTGGAGAGATGGTTTCCCAGCATCCTCTCTGAATGAAAACTTCTAAATCTTGTCTCGAAGCCTTCTCTTTCCCTTTGTGTGGATGATGGCCCCATATGAGGTTCTGTATTCATGTTGACCTGCTGCAAGCTCAATGTTTATCCACTGTAAGCTCAACTGTAATTACTTCTGTCCTGATTTTAAAAACTGTTGGTTACTTTGCCATTTTAATGGGAGGCAGAGGCAGGCAGATCTCTGTGAGTCTGAGGTCAGTGTGTTCTACAGAGTGAGTTCCAGGACAGTCATGGCTAGAACAGAGAAACTCTGCTTCAAAGTCTCAAAAAAAAAAAAAAAAAAAAAAAAAAAAAAAAAAAAAAAAAAAAAAAGGAAAAAAAGTAAGAAAGAGAAGGAAGGAAAAAAAAGAAAGGAAGAAAGAAAGACCCAGATAATATTAATAGTGGCTCAGAAATAGGCCAAATCCACAAGAAAAGACAAAAATAAGTTCTAAGAAGGAATCAGTGTGTGTGTGTGTGTGTGTGTGTGTGTGTGTGAGTGTGTGATTCTAGGACTGTCTCCCAACAGATGAACTTTTCACATAGAAAGACGAACTCCTTCTTTCTCCTCTGTCCCTGCTCCCAGGAACATCTTGAGACTGCAGAGAAAAATGTCCCGTGGCCAGTGATTTGTCTGCTGGAGAAATGACAGGTTTGGGGAAAATATATCTTCTCACTGCTTGTTTCTTGATTCCTTGCACACTGCTCCAGCTAAAGAGCTAAAATAATTGAAACATGGAACACATCTAAATAAAGTCCTCTTCCTTGATCTCCATCCCCTTGGGCATCATTGGTGAGTGACTCTATAACTTAACACTAAAGCTAGGACATTTCAGAGAATGAAAGAAAGTATATTTCATAATTATTGGAGACAGCATAGACTGTGGTTATCCCATATAGTTGGAACAGAATTATTATTGAGTAACTGCACAATATTTTAAGTTTTATTCTATGATTGATTTTGAAGAGGAAAAGACAAATAAAAATGGAAGTTATTTTGTTGCTTTAGTATTTTATACTGTGCCGCGTAATTCATACCTGTTAGCTCATTGTAGTGTCTCCATTGGATAGGAGTCATTCCCATCCTACAGACTAAGGAGAGCAAGTTCCTATGAAGTAGGACATTGGCCAAGGATGCAATATATCAGATGCTGGGGAAGTTTTGCTTTGAGAGAAACTAAAAATTATTAAAGGAATCAAGGAAAATAAATACGCTCATCACACATAATAATAAAAACCAGCCTATCACATCTCACTCATATCTGGCCATCTGAGTGTTCAGAATCTGCCAGTTTGAAAATGTGCACAAGTAATTCCCACAAATCTTTTGTTTTGCAATACCATAAACAAGCTAGCATGACGCAAGTGAGAGAGCTTAGGACCATTGTGTGGCTTCTTTCTCACTACTCCTGTAGGTGAACAGCTTGGGAGAGATTTTAAACTTTTATTGGTTATTTTACTCATAAGGATATATTTTATGGAAGCAGTAGTGGGTGTTTGAACTCTTTGCACAGATAATAGTTGCATACAGACTGCCTTGGGGAGGGGTTAAGACCTTTTCCTGGAGGCCTTTCTTCATCAAGGCAATCACCAGACACATGCAGTCAGCTATGAGACTTCAAGAAGATATCTTCTCTGATTCTCTATTCTCACATATGAAAACAAAATAAATAATTATTGATATAATTAACATGTATGGATTGTGAGATTCAGTGAAATGTGACTGTATCTTGAAGTACCTCTAAACTTAAATTAAAAAATGCTGTTGTTTGTCCTCTAGGCAAGCCCTAAGTAGATGACACCTTCAATTTGAGCTGCCTATGAGAACCTAGTGTTTTATACAGAGCTTCTTCAGGATACTCTGTCCTTGGAGAGGTTTATAAAAGCCAGCTGCATTGCTGGTGTCTTCTTGCCTTATGTTCTGTGAGGGACTCTGTTTCCAAAGTTAAATATGGGATGGCCACTTGGGATTGGACAACCTGTGGGGTTTAAGCTTTCAGAGGTTACATGCGGTGGTTAGTGAGGCTATAAGACATACCAAGTGGCAACACAGTCTCTGTAATGACTTTAATTCTGTTTGTTTCTTTGTATTTATGCCATTATGCAGTTCTTACTCCTTGAGTGTAGGCAGAGTTAGCACTTGCTTCTAAACAACAGTATGTAGCAGAGTGATGGTTTGTCATTTCTGATATTTTTTTAATTAAATTGCATTAATACTTGATCTTATTTCAGTCTGTTGACTGTCTTCCCTGCTGAGCTCGATGAAGTAAGCCACTGTTTGCAAAAATCTTATGATGAGGAATTAAGGGCAACAGCTGCTCGGTAGCCCCCAAAAAGGATGCCTTCAAATAGCCAGCAAGGAATGGAATTCTGTCAATTACCATGTGACCTCAGTAGCTAAATCGCAGATGAAAATACCTTGATCATCACTTTGCAGAAGGCTTGTCTAATCAGGGACATGTGGGCACCAGAAATTGAGACACGAAGTACGAGTCTTTGAAGCCAATGAGTTGGTGAAATGGTTTTGCAATAATAGATAACGGATACTCTGGGTACTAATTGATCTAAATGCCTGAGAAGTAATTATTGTTAATTACCTATGTGATTCAGAATCACGTTGTCTTCATTTCTTTCATAATTTCTTTCTTTCTTTTACTCCTTTGTTATGAGAAAATACCTCAAGAGTTCTTTCTGTCACAGGTTTCTGCCTTTTGGTAGCTTTCTCCCTCCTGTTCTGTGCTGTTTCCAATGACTTTATTAATCTTTTAGAGACTATGCAGTGTAGGATTGAACTGGTGATTTTCTTGTCTCAGCCTCCCAAGAGCTGGGCCCGTAGGTAAATGGGTTGTAAACCGGAGATGCTTAGGTTTCTCCTCTCCTTGCTCTGTATTTGATAAAGTGGTACCTATTCCAGTTTCTCTTGCTCAACCTCTTCTGTCTGCGTCTCATGCACAAAGGCCCAGTGTTGTGAGATATTTGATTACATTGAGTGAAGATATGTCACTGTGATTGGTTTAATAAAAAGCTAAGTGGCCAATAGCTAGGCAGAAGGTATAGACTTATGTACAGAGAGAGCTTGGGGAAGGAGGAAGGCCTACAGTCCAGCAATGGTCCAGAGTGATATCTTCTTAGTGGAGCAGCCATTGTCTTCACCAGAACAGTCATGACTGCATGTCAGAAAACTACGAGGTTGAAGCTATTGTCCATCGACATTTCCTCATAAAAAGAAAGGTATAGTGGGCCACTGGACTCTCTCTTGAGATCTCAGTCACTCCCTCCTGTGCCTTTCTGCCAGCTCTATGAGTTTATGCCCTAATTGCATGCAATCTTGTGATCTTGAAAGATGCTTGGATATAGAAAGGTGAAATGTTAACCAAGGGGGATTCTATATCTGCAGCTACGGCAAAGTCCTTGTCAGTGCTGAGGAGAGAACTTTGGATGGTGTGGCTGTCCTGGGTTCATCCATATTCTTCTAAGTAGCCTTTCATCCAGGCTCTTTAATTAAGCCCACTGTAACAAACTCACTGGTTCCCCATGTTGAACTTTGGTTTGAACTGTACTTTGCTTTGCCATTGGCTGGGAGAGGGGTGCCATTTCTCTCTGTCTCACCAGAGAAAGAATTCACACAGCACCATTAGTAGACCAGCATAGCTAGAGAAAAGTGGAAGAAGAGAACTAGATTACAGGGCAGCAATGAAGAGGATGAGTTACCCTGACTGAGTAGTAGCCATTTTGGTGGCAGATGGGTTAGCTAAGCGTTCCAGTCATTTTTAATGGGACATACTACTCTGAACTAGCAAGGTGAGAGAAGGACAGCCCAGCCACTAAGAGCACTTGATATTTGGGATCAGGCATGAAAAGTATGAAGAAATTGGTAAAACGCATTATCCCAGAAAGAAGGATGACATCGGAAAGATTAAATATCTTCCATAAGAACTAGACTGGGTTTATTTTTCTCAAATAGATGCCAACTCAGTCACTATAATTCCATGAGCAACCTTAGCATCTCTCTAATATATTTCCTTAAGTTACAGTCTGTTATTTCCAGTGCGACATTGTTAACTCGTAGAGTTTACAGCAGAATCTCATAACAGAGACATTAAAACACAGGAGGCTTGATTCAAAAGCATTGAGAGAATGAGAAAAATAGGTGGGGTAACAATGATCCTAGTATTTTAAGTAAATTACTCTGAAGATTAGAATCTCACCCTTTCCTACCCATCCTTTCTCCTGTGTAATTCCACCCAGGCCTCTTCTACTCTGCATTTTTTTATAAGTATCTATCTCAAAATACTGCTTTCATTTGCATGCATGCTGTTGATGGTGTTGAAAGCTGGAAGTCTTTTCTGAGTCTGGGGCTTACCTGTAGATGGAACTCTGCCCTCTGACAAGTACATAGCCAGAACATGCCACATTGAATCATGTGAAGCTTAAGGAGAAGGCAGGCAGAAATCATGTCATGAATATGTGGTCCTTTAGGAGTCTGTAATAAAAATCTTACAGTACCTGGAAGACAGCATTGTCTTATAGTTACAATACTCATATATATATCCATTAGATATTTGTATATCTATATCAGTATGGATTTCTATCTATTAGAATCTGCTTGTTTACAAAATTGAAATGGCTTTTTATTAAAGTATGATCAGATTATTTCCCTCTGTTTCCTTTCCTTCTCCATTTTCTCCCATGGTCTCCCCACTTTTTTCCCCTCTCAGTTCTTTATCCCCTCTTTTTTAGTTGTTATGGTTACATACATACATAAATACATACATTGTACATTATTTTAGAACTGACCACTAGGTGTTGGTTACCCATGGGGCTAGTCCTCCAGGAGCCGACTAGTTATTGTGGAGGTATTTTGTTTGTGATCTAACAAATAAAGCTTGCCTGAAGATCAGAGTGCAGATCTAGCCACATTAATTAGCCATTGAGGCCAAGCAGTGGTGGCAGACATCCTAGCACTCATGAGGCAGAGGCAGATAGATCTCTGTGAGTTCAAAACCACCCTGGGCTACACAAGATTGATCTAGTCTAAAAGAGAAACATAACCAATTGTTGGTGGCTCACACCTTTAATCCCAGTACTTGGGAGTCACGTGCCTTTAATCCCAAGACTAGGGAGGTAGAGACAGTAAGAGATATGGATAGACAGAGAGAGGAATATAAGGCAGGAGGAGATAATAACTCAAGGCATTTAGTCTGAGGATTCATAGAGGCAGGATCTTGTCCCCTTGGTTCTGAGGATTTCATAGAGGTAAGAACTAGCGGCTGGCGTCTCTGCTTCTCTGATCTTTCAGCTTTCACTCCCTAATATCTGACTCTGGGTTTTTATTATTACGATCAATTAGAAATCATGCTACGATGTGTCTCGATGTCAACATTCCTTAGTTGCCTATAGTCCTTTGCCTATGGGATGACCTCATAAGATTTGTCTTTTCCATGTTAGCATGTCTTGGTGGACTTGTTCAGGCCCTGTTTAGGGAGCCATATTGTTGAGGTTTCATGAGGGTATAGGTTCCCTGTTATTTCTAGGAGACAATCTCACAGTTCTTTCTGTCTTTCTGCCCTCTTTCATGTTCTCCAAGTCTTATGTGAAGGAGTTGTGCTGTGGTTATATTCAATGTGACTGGGCATCCCAGGTGGAGTTGTTCTGTGAATTTTGACCACGTATCATTTTCTATTTTACTCTCTGATTATTGCTAAACTTTTTTTTTCATTTTTCAACAATTATAAATTTCTCTAAAGCTTTTAATATAAATATTTCTAAAATTTTATACCTGTTGTTATAAACTTCTTATTTTTCTATAAATATTTTAGTATTAGTTATATCTGTGCTTCCATTTCTTATTCTTGGTGTATTTTCCTTTATATTCTCAATTATTAAATTCAAGTTTTATTGAGGTTCCAGAAAACAAATAAATTCTAGGTTCGTCTACTTCCTATATAACCATAAAATTTATGTACTCAGATATTTTTCTTCTGAGTAGGCATGTGTTTGATATTTTGTTTATGTTATTATTAAAAATATTGCCAGAATATACCCAGGTATATTGGTCTATTTACATGGAAATTTGGTAAAATTATTTCTCAATAAAAGTACTTGGTATGATGGTATTGCACCATTTCTTTTGACACTGCATACTTTGGTCCCAGGATGCTGAGAAGTTAAGTTGATACTGATCTAGAAGCTTCCTTTGTGATGGGCAGCTTTCATAGTTCTAGAAGGTACTATGAAGAGTTCTGGGGAAAAAATTAACAGTTTTACCTGTGTGTGAACTCTGTGAGCTATAATAATGACCAGCATGGTAACACATATCCACAGGCAATAGTGTGATGAGTTTTATAGGGGTTATCAACTGCTTTCCAATCAAATTTAAAACCTGTTCTATGATAGAAAAGATGTTATTGTATATCTGTCCAAGAACCTGTGTCTGGGGAGTCTAAGGCTCTACCAGTGAACCTATTTTGAAAAATGAACATGGTATCAATGACCTTCTAGATACGCATCTCTATATCCATAGATTAGCTCAGCTCCTGGTCCTCATCAGAGAAACTTCTTTGTGCAGTGGGCAGAAGGTAACACAGCAACTCACAACTGGTCCAAATGCAGAGAGTAAGTGTCTGTGGAATGTTCAGCCATAAATGGGACATATATATCACACTTCCTCCCTTCACAGCTTAGGGGGCATCGTGGGTGATGATGGGGTGGAAAGATTGAACTTGGGCAAAAGAGTGGGCCAAGCAGACCACAGGACCATTGCACCTATACAATCTCAGCAGCTGCGGTTATCTGTACCCAAACTGTATGAGGACCAAGTCAGTTAACATGGATGGGAGAGGCATGGTTGCTTGGTCGTGCTCCAGTAAATGGTCCCTACACGTATGAACATGGTCATCACTGACTGGATCATTTTGTGAAGGGGGAGGGGTGTGAACTTGGGAGAGGTGGTAGAGAGAGCATCTGGGAGAAGTTAGAAGGGGGCAGTATGGAGGTGAGAATACATTGATTGCATGTATGAAGTTCTCCAAGAATCGATTTTAAAATATTATCACTCTCAGCCCTTCGCCTCAATGGGTGACCTCATTCCAATATCACCACCTGAACAAAAAAACTATTTTGAGACCCAGTTTCCTTGTGAAATAGCCCTGGCTGTCTCTGACTCCTCCGTGCTGGTGCTGCAGGGCCACCATGCATGGCTTGACAAGCTGAATGAGTCTTGAAAGACTCTCAATGTTTCTTAGGCTTCGGTTCTGCTGGTGTTCCCTGTTGAGAAACACACTTAAGTTGTTGTTGGAAGGGCAATCCTTGGTTGTTTTGATCCAGTTCTTTTTCTCACCCGCCACTGAGGGGATTTGGTCTAGTTTGTTTCTAATTGACAGACTTGCAAAGACGTTTCTTAGTACCAAGTCTTGGAAAGTTCTTGGGGGGCCTGAGATGGACTTACTTCCCTAACTCTAACCACCAGCTTAGGTTTCTGAACAGGAAACATGTCTGCATCTTTTTCTTTCTGTTTCTATCGGTTTTAATTACCTTAATCTTTAAAATCAACATGTCCTTCCTGTTTTCCTAACCTCGGTGTCCTATTATTCCACTCTGCTATTCTTCAGCTCCATTCTGTCGTTCGTTCACATGTCAAGTGATACTGATTTTCTGCCGTCCAGTGGCAATGCCAGCACTTTTGTGAAAATGCTGTTTTAGTTTTCATAATAATTTTCAGAGGTGTTGTCTTTTGCAATTCCAACTAATGCCACTGTGAAAAACAAAATTAGTGAACTGTCCAAACTTTCTTAAGATTCAACACAAATGTGGCGATGCCGTCCTTTCCTTGGCTTTATTCTTGCCTTGCGCTTATCATGGTAGGAATCAATTGTTCCCGTCACAAAAGCAAGGGCTGCAGGCTTTCTTTGACTGAACCCCCTGTTTTGCTCATGTGTCCTCAGTGCCAACAGTAGAGGATGGTTTGGATGTGTGTTTCCAGTCTATGAGAAGGATCTCGTTTCCTTCCTGCGTGATCTGGGCTTTGGTGCGTCACTCCCGGCCCAGGCCTTCCAGAGCTTCTGAAGACTGGACTTCTGGTCAGTTTCCTCCCTCTACTCCATTTTATGCTTGCCCTTCCACCTACTCTCTTACATTGGCTTCTGCCTTGGATTTTTCCTGGGACCAGACCCACACATAGGAATCTAGTTGTGTGAGGCTTGGTTTAGCTTGCTTCAGCCTGACTAGGCAGCAGTAACAGTAGAACAATAATTGTGACAATTTTGAACCTTGCTCAGAATTAGGCATTGTGGGAAATGTGTCAGGTAGTCCACCACACATTGCCCTGTCCACTTGCATTTTTAGTTATGCTCACTTATCTCTCAATCCTAGACAGAAAAGAAGGACCAAATTCTTTTCCATCTCTCTCTTAGGTTGCGGACAACTTCTGGTCTATGGGAACATTCCTGTTTTCTTTTCCTAACTCCACCAATGCCCTCCGCAATAGCAATCTTTCCACATAGTAGTATCTAATTGTGTTGACATTTTCCCATCATCAGTATTTTTAAGAGTTGTCACTTTTATAACTGCTGATTTAATTATTTTAATGAGAAGAAATCAGGCTTATAAATTGGGACAATAAAAACTTTATGCAGATTTAAACATTATGACCTTTTTTATTATATTTGATAGTAGAAATATTATCTGTAAAAATAAAATTGGCTCATGGTATTCACAAAGTCAAACAGTATGGTTGTTGGGTGAAGTGAAATCGTGACCGCATTTCTTCATTATTTTCTTAGGCTTCTTCCTCTTCACCCATGACTATGCCTTGCTCAAACATATTGCTCCAATGATTTGGCAGATTTGTATGTTAAACTCAGGATATTCAGCTATACAGGAATAAAAGGTTACTGCAAACCCTTGAAAACAAATCCTAATTTGTGCCGTGCATTCACACCTCTTGAATTCGTCTTCATCATGGGGATATAATCCTCAGGCCTGACTTTGGGACTGAGAGCAGAGAAAGTACTTTCGTCCTACTTCGGTAACATCAGAGGAAGGGGAAGGTGCCTGGGAGATCTGTACTGTGTGCGTGGTATGAGCAGAATATGCGGAAATCACATCGAGTACAAGGTATGGGAAGACTCTGGATGACGGGTACAGTTCACTCTCGCACCGTTACTCTCTCTGTGGGAATCTCATGCCCACGCTCTCAACCCCATCCAGAAAACATCGGCTTATTCACATTCTCCCAAAGGTGTGCAGCACAGAACATTGGCAAGGCCGAGGCTCCTCCAGCTGGAACAAATGCCTAACCGGTGGTCTGCACGGGAAAGCCTTCATTAACATGTTACTGGCTGAGGATGAATCTCTCAGACTTTGGCTCAGAACTTGCTTCCTTTCTGAGTGACCAATCAATGTTTTGTACTCTAATCGTCCCTCCATTTTAAAGGTCTCGATCGCACCAAATCAAGGAATAAAGCAGGTCATATTCCCCTTATTTTCTGTATTTTAAATCTTTCATTTAGATTATTTACTCTGCCTTTGTTGTCATCCTTAAATTCCCGAGAGCATGATCCCCAGAAGATTTTAGGTTGGAAGCTTTATATTGCAGTGTGGGCTGAGATACTCTTCACTTTTTTTTTTTTTTATTGCATTGAAAGTACATATTGTTTGGGAAGTGAGTCAGACAGACTCTTGCCTTGGTCTTTAGATAAGTCTATATAAATAGAGTATGCTAAGTAAAACACATTAAATAAAAGACGTAGGACTATTGAGTTGAATGGTAAAATCCCCTGTAGCATGATCACTGCCTCTGTAGGGATCACAGATCTACTCTCTCATCTCTGCTCAAATTACATGCCCAGCCTTATCGCTTTCCTCTAATTACACCCCTCTTGACCTGTAAATGATGGGACTATCTAGCTGACCTTCACGGAACTGGTCTAAGATTATCTCCTGTTGGCAAATAAGGCATTGAGCAGGTTTTTTCCCCTTTTCTTTAAGTTCCTGGAAGGCAGGGTTAAGGTCTATATATATATACCCTTTGAGTTAAAATGTACAAAGACTAATATTAAGCCCAATTTGGCCTGCGAAAATTGGTTTGTGATTATATGGTTATTTATATGATGTGATATATAGTATGTCCCTAAACAAAATCATCTGAAGTAGAAGGATTTAATACAAAGGAATGTACCTTAACTGCATCATTGATACCTCCTGTGGGAGAACAGAAGGCAGAGGCTACTAGAACACAGCAAGCAAAATGTATTTTAATGTTTTGAAAGGAAAAAAATCCAGTTCTTTATATGCCATAAATGTATATACACACATCACATATATTACACACTTATATTTACACGTATGTGTACTCATACATCATATATATGTCACATACATACACACATATATACAATCATTTGCCAAAAACAAAAGATTATGTTCAAACATAAATATTTTTTATGTTTAGTTAAAGGTAGCTGACTAACTCCATTCCTGAGATTCACCTTCCATTTCAAACTAGAAAGAGATATGTATTTTATTAAGGTTCTACATACGCCTTTAGGATAATTCATAGCATATTTTGAGATTGATTTACTTTTCTGTTCCCATAGCAACTAGCAACAGGCTATTGATTTTCTTTTATCATAGCTTTTCTTCACTGCCCAACAGAGCCCTCCTAAATTCCTTTAAGTGGTTTCTAGAAAAAGAGGCAGCCGTGAAGTGTGCTGCCTGGTTCTTCTCCCATTCCCCAGTCCCCTCTGCAACCTCAGGCAAGCCACAGAAAACAGCTGAGATTAGATCCCATAGAGGACCAGAGCTAGAATGAAATATCAGCTTCTTGTTTTGTCTAAACAGCAAGATAAGAAACTCCACTAAGCAGTTCAGAAGCCAGCAATTAAATCTGAGATTTTAATTTTCTCAAATTCCAAAGTTGTTGCAGGGGATTTGGTCACATGGTCCCTCTGAGACTGACAATCAAGTCGAACCTTGAATCAGAGGGCAGAGTCCATGTTCGGCTGGCCAGAATAAACCATAGAGTTTTGGCCGATCCAGATTAGGGTAGAAAGACACACAGGAAGGAATTGAGAGGAACTTTGAAAGCTTCACTGGCCTTTTCAATCTGGGAAGGTGGAGAGGTAGAATCAGCTCGTCATTCCTCCATTGCTCTTTGGAGCTCTCAGGTTTTTACCCCAATATCTGACTCCCAAGTTTTATTTACTAATCGCTTCCTCTGGCACTTCACAAAGGAATAGAGACTACGTGTTGATGCAAATCAGAGTGTGGGCACCTGCTAGGATAGTTCTCAACTCTGAATATTGGATGGGAAATTATTGATGATATACTTAAACTGTGTAATCCTAGCAATGTAGGCTATTATTTGACTTATTTTATAAAAACGTCCCTTAAAAGCCAAGCTGGGTTGGTACCCCAGTATGCATGAAGGAAAACTCACAGAAAATAGATTCTCTCAATGAGGCAAGTCATGGCAAACCACTGTTTCTCACAGAACTGCTCTTCTGTGACAAACTAAAAAAAATAAATAAATAACCAAACTTAATACACTGTGCCCCTGCCATGGCATTAATCAGATATATATATAAAGCATAATCCAGGTGTGGAATGGTGATCATATTCACTCCATTTCCAAACCACAACATGAATTCACAAGCTTGGCTAGCTAGTTGAAAACGCTGATTTTTTTTTTAAGACTTACACTGTATGATATGAATAACCAGGATGCTAATGGGTTTAAAAGTTTGAATTGTGATTTACCTGTTATGTAAGCATCTGTAGGTTAAGGCATATAGGTTGTAGAGGGATCTGCACCTTTGGAAATCTCAGGACATCTTTGTACAAAGAGTACTTTTCATCAACTGAAGAGGTTGTTTGCTCAATAAAACGATTTGTATAGGGAGAAAATCATGCAGGGTTCTAGGAAGAGGGAGGAAGTCTGCTATCAGTCAGACCACACCAGGGGAAAGCATTTATTTAGTAGTTCCTTACTGGAAGGGCTGTGCTTATGGGGATTAATCCCCACAGCCCTGTGACTAAGGAGTGTTAGACACAGCACTTTCTTGAGTCAAAAAAACAGTTGTAGATTAACAAAACCTTCAGAGCTCTTGCAGTAGAACTGGGTTTCGGGCCTAAGGTGTACAGCCTCAGATCCTTTTCCGTTCTTATTACTGAGCATGTTCAAAACAAAACACCAACCTGCCTTAAATCAGAGAATGGCATATCTATGAACTTCCTTAAGGGCAGGAAACTAAACAAGTGGAAAAGTCAGCTCGGGGGTGGGGGTGAAAAACCTGCCTTCATGTCTGCTCTCTCCAGCTCTTTATTGTGACTTGCTTTCTTTAGCTGGTTTTTCTTACTCTCAAAGTCCTTCACTGTCCAGCACTGGCTTAGAACAGTCTATAGGTTTCTCAGTTAACATCTTCCAGAGTCAAAACCCAAGCTCATCATTCGCCAATTGCTGGATGAAGAAGTCCAATCCTGGCCCATAAATGGGAGATGCAATGAGACATATAGACTAAGCAGGGACAACCATGGATCATTCGGTAGGGAAGATAGGCCCTGTAGACATCGTGAAATCTCCTTATGGGATACAGGCTACTGGCTTACCTGAAACATCTTCTAGCGTTCCTTGTTTCTCTCTAGCTTCAGAGCCTCTGGTAGAAATCAGGAGAGGACCAGAGCCAAGGCAGGAGCTGCCGAAACTCTAGACCACCTCTCTTTCTTTCTTTCTTTCTTTCTTTCTTTCTTTCTTTCTTTCTTTCTTTCTTTCTTTCTTTCAAGCTTTATTTATTTATGTACTTTATGTGTATGCATTGTTTTGTCTGTATATGCATTTATACACTAGAAGAGGGCATTAGATCTTGTGGGACTACAATTATAGATACTTGTGAGCCACCATGGAGGTGCTGGGATTTGAACTCAGCACCTCTAAAAGAGCAGCCAGTCCTCTTAGCCACTGAGCTACCCCTCCTGCCCCTTTGCTCACTTCTATATATGATGGGGCCTTGCTAAAAGTTCCACCCCCTGGAGTTATAGTCACTTTTATTTAGTTGTTTTTGGCAAGGGAAAAGTATATTCTCATTTTTTAGTTCTTTACATTAGGGTGAGGAAAGTGTGGTATAATATTATTTTAAGGTGTGTTACTTTTGTTATGCTCTGGAACATTTGTTTAATGATATAAAGATGTGGTTGATTAAATCAAATTCAACCGTGGGCCAGAGGCTGAGTCAGCAACTAGCTGACAGGAAGTAGGAGAGAGAGCCAGGGGAAGGGTTTATAATAAGGAGGGGAGAGAAACCACTTGAGGATTTCTTGAGAGAGTGGAGGAGATGAGCTAAGGTGAGCTGCTTGCTATTCAACCTCTCTGGGATTCTACCTCATCCCTTTGAATCTTGAGTTCTTTAGCCAGACAGAGGTTTAGGTAAGTTCTCCTAGTAGCTTTGAAAGAGTCTGTGCCTGAGGGAACAGAATTTCCTCAGGCCGAGGCTCTTGCAGCCTAGCTGCTGCTGGTAGCGGTGGAGCTGTAGTTGCTGACTAGGACAGCTGTGGCTTAAAAGACAGCAACCGTTAAAAAAGAGTGACAGCCAAAGAGGGCAAAGAAGCTGATAGAAACTGTAAAGAATACCTTGCCATTCAGTCAGAGAAGATATTTTCTGTTGGGATAAAAGCTGAGATTCTAAAAGACCCAAGCAGTGCAGTGGGAGCTCCTTTCTTCCTCTGCCCCCTGCTCCTCATTGAGAAGGGCACCACTGTCCTGTTTAGCAACTCCCTTGAGTGCGTTGAGCTATTGAGGCGAACACTCAGGGTACTTTCCCTCAGGCCCTTTCCACTCAGCAAGAGTTTTCTTTCATTCTAGAAAAACCATCTCCTGAAGAGTGGACAACTAAAGCTTCGTGGTAAAACAATCCCATGCCGTTTGGATTCTCCAGGGCATGGCATGTGGTGTGATACTACAGAAATTCGTCTTCAACGATTTCATGACGTCAGAGCCCACCCTCCTCATTCCTTCAGATGGAGCTGAAATGTCAGTGTAGCTCCATTGCTACTATTGGTGGGTGGTGTCCTAAATTCTCTTCGAACTTGTTGGCGTGGCCTCTAAAGGAAAGAGTTTGACTTGGCCTGTGATTATTTTCTCAGCACGTGGGTTGTAAAGCAGGTCTCGGGTCTTCGGTGTAGTTCTTTCTCCCTGGTTCGCAGGCCAGGGGAGGCTCTCTGCTTTCTTGAAAGGAAAAGTCAACTCTTGACATAGCAAGGTCAGAACTAGTAGCGAAGGAAGCATGCAATTGGTGCTGCCAAATCCAATGCAGATCAGCGTAAGGAGGCAGCCTTTTGGTTGCTGTATTTTCTTTAGAGTGGACTTATGTTGTCAATGGCAGAGATCCACGAACCACAAAGATAAAATAATTCTAACCAGAGTGCGAAGTAAAGAAAACAAAGATGGCTCCACAATTAGTAGCATTATATACACTGGTGCTAAGTAGCAGCAGATGTGTCCGTGGGGAGCGAAGCATTCCTTGCAATCCATCAGAAACCAAACTATTCTGTCACCGCAAGCCACTGTGGTTCCCGTGGGCTGGGAGGGTGATGGTGGAGTCCATCGGGTTAGCAAGGTGGGGGATGCTGTTGAAGGTAGTCTCATCCACGTGTGTCATCCCAACTGGCTGCACACTTGTGCTGAGTTAACAGGGAGATGTGCCCTGTGAAACCGGGTTCTGTAAAGACACGCACCGGCCATGAGTCATTAGTAAGCATGCGGAGCTAATTGGCAGAATACTCATAAAAGAGTTTGAAGGGGGGTTAATTACAATTCATTACACCGTAAACTGTCCCCAGGCTATTGTTAAAAATGCAGGAGTTTCAGGGCCCATTATTTTATGATTCATTTTGCCATGTTGTGAAAAACAGACTCTAAATCAAACTACATTTATTATAGGTCAGACCACAAAATCTTTATTGGTTTTTCCAACATTCCACCCTTGTTATATGAATTCATATGGACTGCACATTTCTGTCAATTGGCAAGAAAGCAGGGAATAAAATTTATGATATTTTCTTACCTTATCCTCAGTGCAGCCTTAAAAATCACAAGATCTAATTGCTTCCCCTACTTCCTCAAGTTCATGAGAAAAATAACTATTTTCAAATCTGTCCCCAAGTTCTGATGATTGAAAGCAACTCGAGAGGGCAATGAAGCCTGTCTTTTGAAGGAAGCTTTTGAAAGCATATACTAAGAAGTACCCAGGTGAAATGGTAACTCCCCACCCCCGAGCCCCCATCACTTGGAATTCCTTTATATTCGTATTTCCTTATATTGGTTGGAGTTCATTGGCTTCCAAACATTCGTAATATTGCCCTCCCTACCTTTGAAAACATCATTTTAAAAAGTAAGCGAGCAAAATAAAAAGAACAAACAACTCTTATTTCCTAAAACACAAACGAACAAACAAGCTGACATTAGCGTCTTCCCTTTGTTGTCGTCAGGGAGAGATGTGGGCAGAATCGGGCAAGGTTTCCTGAGCAATCATTCCTTGCCTTCCGGATGGACGCAACTGCTGCTCCGTGCTTTCATTCATGTCGACTTCGCTGTCCCGGAAACGACCCCGACATGGCCAGCTGACTGGACTCATTTCCGGGGAGGAGCAACGAGAAAAGCTCTAGGTTCACTTTTAGTCTCGAGAGTTCGGTGGCTCACTTGAACCTTCTCTGAACTATAAGAAGCTGTGACGCGGCAGAAACCCGTGTTTGGGGAAAGGGTGGGAATGTACGGCTCAAGGAAGGCTTCAGGGTGGAGTTACCGGGGGAGTTGGTGGGAATTGTGCAAGAACTCGTTTCCTTGTGAGAATCCTGCACTTCTTGATTCTGGTGGAGCCAAAAAAAAAAAAAAAAAAACCCACAAAAGTCTTTCTGGAAACTTCCAAGATCTTTGGGGAGACTTTTCTATAAGCATTTTGCCACTTATGCATACCTGGATTTTGTCCTGTACTAGAGACAGATGCCCAAGTAAGAGAAAGAGTTTGACTGAAAATACCTGGGTACCCAAGGATTATCATTAGATGTTTATCTCAAATAGTGTGAACTTGTATGGTTTGACTAGGTCCAGTGGTCTTAGCCACTTAAGTTTCAAACAGAAAGAGCAATCTGGAAGACCTAACTAGAAATCAGTAATGCAGGGCTGGAAGGTGTCCCAGTGTTGAAAATCACTTCAGTGGACCTGGGCTCAGTTCCTGGCACCTACATTAGGTGATTTACAACCAGTGATTCACAACTCCAGTGCCAGGAATCTAACATCCTCTTCTGGGTTCCGTGGGCTCCTGCACACATGTGGTGCATTTATATACATATATATGCACATATTTTCATATACATATATATATATGTACATACACATATTCATACAATTAAAGAAGTAATGCAAGCATTTATTTCATAGAGGACATTGGCTAGTCAAAGTATCCATGATGGAGTCTGCAGAGATTAAGACCAGAATGAACACTGCAGAGCCGACTGGGCAGCAAGATAGAAAAGAGGAAGGAAGCATGAGTCAAAAGGTTCAGAAGCTTGAACGTGGCTGCCTGACCTTCGCCACATCAGTAGTGTGAACTTGGGTAAATCCCCTCAGTTCTCTGACTCCCTATGCATCATGTCAACCACAAGAATGGAATGGAATTGCTCAGTGGGGGTGAAAGTGTCAGGGGAAGGGCGCTTTGGAACCAAGCGTGAGCTGGATGAAGCGTGTTCACTAGGAAGAGAGAGTGACAGCTAAGTCGGGAAGGCCAGTGGGCAGAAATCGCCCACAGAGGACTGTGTAGTTCGCGTTGAGCAGTGATTGATAGTTGTTAGAGGTTGAGAAGCGCTAACGCTGTTAGATGCAGTGTTAGAAGTCGCAGCAGATTTTAAACCTGTGAAGGAAACCAGCCATCTAGAGAGAAACAGGAAGCGCTGAAGGTTGCAAAGGAGGAAGACACTAGAGCAATGGTCCTCAGCCTTCCAAATGCTGCGACCCCTTAATACTGTTCCAGACGTTGTGGGAACCCCAGCCATAAAATTATTTTGTTACCACTTCATAACTGTAATTTTGCTACTGTTATGAATCATAATGTAAATATCTGATATGCAACCCCTGTGGGGGTCTCGACCCACAGCTTGAGAACTGTTGCACTAGGGTACGGTGTGTGTTTTTCTGGGACCGGAAGGCAAATTCCCCACTGCTTCTTCATCCAGAGTTCCCAGCGCTGCTCTTTGTGAATATGCTTTTACTAAAGGTGTTTTCTGAGGCAAAAATATAAAGTGTGTGTGTGTGTGTGTGTGTGTGAGAGAGAGAGAGAGAGAGAGAGACACAGAGAGAGAGAGAGACAGAGAGAGAGACAGAGAGAGACAGAGAGAGACAGAGAGACTTTCGAATGGCAGCACTGGAAGAAATTAATATTTCATTTAATATGTCTCCTTTAACAGATGGAGGGAGCACAGGACCTTCAGGGGGTGGCATTCAGAAGTTGCCATCTTTTGTAAACACAGATGGGATTGACAGTGTGGAATTCTGGTGTCAGAAACCTCAGCGGGGAGAGGGATGGAGCCCTCCACAATAGTGGTTTTCAATGTGTGTGTCGTGACCTCTTTGGGGTTGAACAATCCTTTCATAGGGCTCACACATCAGCTCTCCTTCATATCAGATAGTTGTACTATGATTCTTAATAGCAGAAAAGTTACAGTTCTCCAGTAGCAATGAAATGATTTTATGGTTGGGGGTCACCGCATCATGAGGAACTGTACTGGAGGGTCACAGCACTAGGAAGGTTGAGAACCACTACTTTACAAACTCCCAATGAGCTCTCTTGACTGAGGGTGAGGGCGCCAATGTACCGGCAGCTGCTCCAGGACCAGGCCCAGCCTTTCTTGCTTCTATTACAGCAGAGCTTGGGTTCCGGGAGGAGTTTGGGGAACAACAGCAACCAGTTGCTCAGAAATCTACACACTCGCAACGCAACAGCTCGTGGAGAACTCGGAAGCAGCAGAAGCCGTGAGTCTGAAGATGTCTTGACAGGGAATCATGCATACTACCAATGTACTAATGGTCCAGAAAGAGGTGGCTCTGACATGGGGGCTGGCAGACAATGTGTCCCTTGCTGAGTGAAGAGACAGGGTTTCCCAACCTGCAAGGATGTGAAACTGTTTTATTTTTCTTTTTGCCAGCAACAAAGATAGCAAGTCTCTCGACTCTGCCTCCTTTGCTGCTCAAAGCCCTCCCCACTCCCCCTATCTTGGTTGGTATCATTTCCTTGTCTGCGAGCTCTTACTCGGACTATGGTGTCCGAGACTCGCTCCCTGCTAGGGATGCCTCAGTTCAATAGGGCAGAGGAAGCTGTGGGTTTTGGAGCCAAGGGCAGAGAGCAGCTGGCTCTCAAAAACTTGTCACAGAAGAGAGCCAAGCAGAGCAGAGCTTTTGATTGCCCAGGCTGGTAGGACTCGAGCCAGGCACCTGTCAAATGCTGCCCTCTCCACCTTCCCCGGACTCAATGCCAGTGGGTGCCATAGCCTTCTGCCCTCTGTGAAGCCAGCTGCCAGCACACCTCCTCCTGCTGTCTTCAGCAAATATTTTGACCATCAAGCAAATTTCTCCCTCTCTCTCCCTCCTTCCTTCTCCTTTCCATCCTCCTCCCTCTTCTCTCAAAGAGCAGAACATACGGCCTAAAGAGAAAATGGCGAGGTCTCTATCTTCTCCGAGAATGAGGCTTAGTCAGAGGCCTAATAATCTTGAATGTGTGAATGATGGAAGAGATTTGAATATGTGTATTTCACTGTCGTTTGGCTCCTAAAGAATGTGATGCCATTAGACATTAATGGGTTAGTGAACACCATACCGAATCAGTTGTTGATGTTTGGGGTCCAGAATGCCATAGCAACTGGATGTTACTTATCCCAAGAAGAGTGAAATCATGTCACTTGGAGGAAAACAGAAAAAGGAAGATCATCATGGTCCAGGAAATAAGGTGGATTCAGAAAGGAAAGTAACAATGTTTGCTCTAGTGAGTGGGAGGGTCTACAGAGCTAGTTCCAGGACAGGCTCCAAAGCTGCAGAGAAACCCTGTCTCGAAAAACCAAAAAAAAAAAAAAAAAAGAAAGTCTCAATAGCAAAAGAGGGGCTGTAAAAGAGGAGGGTGAGGACCAGGGAATGGTTGGGGGGGGAGAGAAGATCAGGGGTGAATATAATTAAAATTTTATACATGCATATACAAAATTACCATAAAGGAAGCCACCACTTGGTATAATTAATATATACTATATATATAATATAAAAATAGAGAGAGAGAGAGTAATCTAAAGTCTATAGCCAGGAATTGAGTTCTGAGCCTGCGAGTTGGGCTTAGCAGGCTCAGGGCTTATGTTCTGGCTTGGGAGAGTTCTAGGAAGTCTTGGTGAACTCAAGCCTTAATTAAGTTTTCCTCTTCCAGGTTTCCATTCTTTTGTAAATGACAGGTTAGACACTTCCAAAGTACCATGATTTCCATGGAGCTGGCCCCAGTTCTTGGGGCACTTGCCTTGACCTGAGGCCTGTGAACCAAACAAACATGTTTCATGTTATTCAGTCCCTCACAAAGGAAACACACACACACACACACACACACACACACACACACACACACACACACCAGTGTTGCCCAGGGACTGGGTCTTGTTTGCAAAGCGCTGCAGCATGATGACAGCGGCATTCCAGTGCAGTGCATTCCTTCCTGGGCCACAGAGAGCCTGAGTGCATTTGCTGCTGCTGTTTGTCGCGAGCTCTCTAACCACCTGCCCATTTAGAAATGATTGCTCCTCTCCGAGGACCATCTCAGTCCAGCCTGTTCTCAGGGAAAATCAAACAAGGATCGCTGAGCCTGGAATCCATGATTAAGGTGCCTGGCTAAGTAAAGGGCCATGTACTTTCCCAACTGGTCAGCTGTGCCCCGGAAATCCAAAGCAGGATGCCACATGACTCATGCTGGCTTGGTTCTTGCTCTAATGCTGTCTTTACAGATGGATTTAGGGCTAAACAGGGCAGCTAAATCAGAAGCAGTAGAGAGGGGCTGTGGAGGGAATGGGGAGTGAAGGGGATTTCCATTAGGGCTTTTCAGAAGCCGAAGCCCATTCTACCTTTGTCGATGACTGTGGTTTGCTGGGATCAAGATCAAAGGCATCACCGTGGGCAGAAGAGCCATGACAAACAGGCTGCTGTGTCTGCTGAAACCTAACATTAGCCCCTCTCTTAGCCTGCTGTCTAGACTGCCAGTGGGCGCTCATACTAGATCCGGCCCTGTGGAGAGTCAGGGTGCTCCCTTGGATGGGGGAAGGAAGTGACAAAACCCTTTCTGATCCCCTAAAGAAAGCCCTTGGATTGTTGGCAGTGAGGCACAATGCTCTGATCATTTTATGGGGGAATAAGGAGTGGGCAATAACCACAGAGGAAGGGTTTTGAGAGCAAAGAACTCTTTGGAGGAAAATCCACTCACCAGAGTAGGCATCTTCTACTCTTTGCCTTGACAGCTTTTAAGGGCCACTCTGAAGCCCATTAAAACACTGTGGACTTGCAGGTCTGAGACAGAGACAATGCACTAATCTTCACTAAGAACAGCTAGTGGGGTTCTTTCTTAGAGGGAGGTGTATCATGTAAGATCTCAAAGTTTCAATGGATATTCAACCACAACTTGTGGAGGTGAGGGAGCATTCCAACCCCTAGATGACCTTGCTGGATGCTTGTGAGCAATGCTTAGTCTCTACCTCCCTCCCCCCGCCCCCTGAGAACACTGACTACAGAAACACTAAGGAGAAAGGCAGATGCTCAGGACCTCTGTCTCAGTCACTCTTCTAGCGCTACGAGAGAACATCTTGAACAAGATAACTTACAAAAGAAAGTGTTGAATTGGGGCTTGCAGCTTTAGAGGGTTAGAGTCTATGATAGTGGAGCAAAGGCACAGCTGCAGAGACCTCACATCTGGATCTGAAGGTTAGAGGAAGAGAGAGAGGCACACTTCAAAGCCACACCCCTGGTGACACATCTCCTCCAACAAGGTCATACCTCTTAATCTTTCCCAAACTGTTCTGTCAACTGGGGACCAAGTAGTCAATGGGGGCTTCTCATTGAAACCACTAGACATTCGTCAAGAATTTAGATGCAGGCATTCACTCACGTGGTCTTCCCATCGAACCAGTGAGGTGGTTCAATGCACACTGAGTGGGAAGCTAAGAGAACGAGATGTTAGAGAGATTTCAGTCTTGCTTCTGGAAGTAACTTGCATCCTTCAAGGAAAATAAGACTTTCCTTCTCTGAAACTTGTTTTAACTGAGACGACGGATTGGGTTAGGTAACACTATTATTAATCCCCAAGTGTCCATCATGATATGATCAGCTGACAGCAATTTAAAACCTTGAACGATGGCTACAGCTATGCTGTACCAATACGCATGATACAGTGCTAAATAAATATCAAATGCGAGACTGGATACTGAGTTTACAGCTTTGAAAAATGATGTAAGGGGAAGAGAATAATAAAAGGTATGAAAACAATAGCTAAGGACACCGGAGGGAAGACATCCAAGTAGTCTCATAGTTCATATTCCAGTTTCTTATATAAAGTAGATATAAGTAGAGATGATGGTAAGAATGATGATGCAAAAACCATTCCTATCCCCCTCCCCCATTATTTAATACTTTCTAAAGTCTTTATCAATTCTGAGTTTCAATACTCTTAACAATATTTGGAATATAAATGCCTTCTCAGTGTCGAGACCACATTTACACTAGGTGGTTCTCGTGGACATTTTCACCCATGTCAACACATCTCAGTGAGGATTATGATTCAAAAAGTGGGTCATCCATTACTGTCCACACTTATCGGTCATTAAACTGAGACAGAAGTTAGATTAGGTCACATGACTGCAAATGGAGACTCTAGAGGCACATCAGAGCAGACACCCCAAAGCCCATCACACTGCTACAGAGCTGGACTTCAAATTGGGATGGTAGAAAAGGGAGTCCTATTTCTTAGGAGCCCCCTACTGCTGATCTGGCAGACCCCAAGTACATTCTAAAGCTCATACGACATCGGCTAAGTCACGAAACTGAAGACTGAACAGTTAGGCTCTAAGAATGGTGGTGTAGAAAAATTCATCCTTTGGATGTCAGCTTCACTGAAATTTGTCATCTAGAGGTCAGTGACCTCCAGAGGCACTTTGAAGAAGCAAATAACTAGATTTAAAAACACATGCTTTGGTAGAAAGCAAAGCCATCCTAAACTTGTGTTGATATTATCAAAACGTGCAGAGGAAAATAGCCAGGGTTCAAACCCACCATGCCGTGCCCATAAGGGTTTTCCGTCGTTCTCCCCAGGACTGGAATGATAGGGCACTGGGAATTGTCATTGTTCTCGGCAAACTGAAGCTGTGGGGCTCAGGCTCCTTTCCTTACGTGATGCTTTGTGGCAGGTAGTAGATACAGACTTCAGAGCCTTCTATAGCAGTGAAGTTCTAGACATGCTTCTATAGAAATGCATGGTAAGAAGCTGCACTTTGCTGATATAACTCATAGCAAGGATTTAATGTCAAGGGCAATCTTTAGATTCCAAAGTGTAGCAGTATATTTGGACATCCAGAGTTTTCTCACAGGTCTGACTCATATGGAGGGTGAACAGGCAACATCCTATTCTAAGCTGGCCATCTCTGTACTTAATGAAGGCTTGTCTAGGGACCACTTTTAGCTGACTGTCTACACTGGGTCAAGTCAGTTAAGGACCCCTTGGCCTTTAGAAGTTAGCTGGATTATGTTGTTTAATATTACTCAGCTTTTGCCCATGGAAAATCCTAAGATTTAGTTACATGTTATTCCAAAAAGACAGTTGTTGTTAACTACTAAATGCAGTCACTTTATTGGCATCTTTATTTAAAAGAGAGGCAGAAACTCAACTCAAAGTGGTCAAGGTGGGAAGCTGTTCACTAGGATCTCCTTGACTCAAGAAAACAATTTCAGAATTCCTACCTTGAGTACATGTATATACTCTCTTTGACAGTTTTAAACTAAAGAATAAGAACCCAAGCACTCAATTATATGGCAAACATGAGTTGGAATATCCTGTCAGAGGCAGGAAGAAAGGAACCTTCATGAAGGGTTACTAGTAGGGGAAACGCACTGGACTGACTTCATAGCCCTATGAAGGACCTTAAGGATGCTGAGCACAATCCTCCTCATCTTTCAAGATTCCTTCCCTTATGGGTGAGATGCCCATGGGTTGTATAATCCCATTTGCTTTCTAGTAAAATGATTAAAGCAAGGGCTAGCACATCCAGGACTTGCCTTCATTCATTCCCCACAGGGTAGCCCTTCTGCCAGGACTCAGAACTTGTCTCCCCAGAATACAGAATCTGGTGGCAATCTGGGACTTGGGAAGGAAGCCACAAGAGGAAACAATAAACTATACTTTTGCCAATAGTTTTCTTAGGAGGATTCTGACATGCAGTAGAGCTGCATTTATCTTTACAACACTCTCAAAGGATGGTGATCCTGAAAAGGAAAGAGGGTTTTATGGTCTGAGAGTGTCTTGGTCTTAGGAAATTAAAAAAAAAAAAAAAACTAAGCAAAATAAAATCAACTCATGAAAATAAACAACAACTTGAGAAACAGGACTAGAAGAAACACAACCTTGAAAAGAAGTTTGGGGGGCTTGTTCTTGTCACCCATCCCATGCTTTATTTTTCTTCTTTTTATCATAAGGGTTCATAAAAAATAGTTGCGCATGGAAGTACAACTACCACCTAATAATAAATACATTGTTATATAATAATTTGAGGTATAGGTAAAAGAAAACCCCCAAAAGCAAATGGGAAAAATTCTGAATGGCCAGATGTAGGTACTTGCTCCCAAGTACAGTTCTTAATGGCCAGATGTAGGTACTTGCTCCCAAGTACAGTTCATAACAACAAGATGTCTGGACCAGGTGGGATGAGGCAGATTGATTATTTGTTACAGCTACCATCTGCACTGACCTTGGATGGACAGAAGGTCTGTGTTTTCTACACTTTATATTCACCATCAGCTGGAAGCTTTTTGTCTAGGACTGATAACTCTGCTAAACCTGAAGGAGATTATTATATTTGCATCCCCAATGGAACCCAACATCTGTAAAACCAAGGGCTTCCCAGGCAATAATATCAGCCATGTTGGGGCACTGCAGATCAATGACACAGCTGCCCCCCAAGTTCTCAGTCTCTTTTGCTCTACATTGATTGGCTACACCCTGAAATCATCTTGAAGATTAAGATGAATTAATGATGTTTAGTTCCTTCTTGATCTGACTAGCTGGTGGCTTATTCTGTCCTCTCTGGGACCTGTAAATGAAGCATGGCGGTGCTTTGCTAGAATTTATATCTTAGAAGCTTTTAATTAAGATAATCAGAAGGTTTCACATCCTGTTACTTCTCAACTGTTTGGGAATTGTCCACCTGCAAGCAAACCAGTTTCTCCAGGCTTTGCTTGACTGTTGAATTTCAGTCAGAAAAGAGGATGCTTCGGAAACGTCTGAATTTTAAACATTCCTGAACCCACCTCCTTTCCATATGTATGCATTCCAAATGTGTAGGGAGCACCGCCAGCTTGTGGGAATGCTGGGGACACCGAGAAGAACATCTTCATCCTTTTCTTGGGGGATTCATAGTCTGATGTGAGTTAAATTAGAAACAGGTGGTCTTCAGTCAGATAGCACGGGGGTCCTCACAGCTGAGGAAGAGTGGGTGTACATGGCCAGGGCGGGCTGCCTTGATGAAGAAAGTGAAACCCAGGAGTTAGATGTTGGGTAAAGATTCAGTCACCACGTTCACAGCCAGAGCACCGACTCAGCCTGCTTAAAGTAAAGCTACGTTTGTGGAGGAGTTGGAGATCTGGTGGCAGGGAGACCGTATTATGAAGGACTTTGAATATTTTCCTCATAATTTTGGATTTAAGACCAAGGCAATGAGAATCCCATAAGTGAATCGAATATGAGAGAAATACAAGGGAGAGAAAAAATATGTCGAAAAATAATTTTATTTTTTATTGTTGGGGGTGAGATTACCTCACTGAAATTTACCAGAGTAGAAGAAACAATAAGGACTTGAATGGTTTTAGCAGAAATACTGAAGGAGAGGAGGCAAGGTAAAAATGGAGGCAGGAGAATAAATGATGTCCTTGTGAGACCGTGTGTGTGTGTGTGTGTGTGTGTGTGTGTGTGTGTGTGTGTTAAACGGTAAGAGACAATGGAAAAGTCTTCACATTTCAAACTTTGCCCACATAGGAAATGATGCTGTTACTCACCAAGGTGACTGTTAGATTCTTACTCATTTTCCTGTGATAGGCAAAGAGAGTTCAGACAGTATTGTAATGAGAAGACCCAGTCCAAATACATGAACAAATGGTGTTTTTCTTTTTCTTTCTTTCCTTCTTTTTTTTTTCAAATTCTTATCAAGGCTCTAAAATCTTCTAAGCGTACATGAAAGAAACAACAGGGCCAAGACTACTTTGAACTCACTGCGCACGATTCCTTTCATATAAGATGTGCTTGACAAACATTAATTAAGTCTCCCTGCTCCTCTTTGAAGTGATGCAGGAAATATGGGTAAACTGAGGCCCCAGGAACTAGAAGAAGAGCCTGGGGACATAAGAGGGCAGGTGTAGCATTTGAACAGACCCTCATATGAGGCCCCTGTTTCTCTGATGAGACCAGATGTAGGCACTTGCTTCCATGTAAAGGTCCTCAGCACGCTCTGTAAACCCAGTAAGCTGAGGCAGACTGCGCTGTCTTCTCTGACCTGGGACTTGACAGCCTTGGGCCTCATAGAATATTCCAAACCCATAATGCAGACCCATCCCTCTTTCATTCCCCAGTCTGTCATTTCCTTTTGAATGTCCATTTTGTCCCTATAATTAGCTAGTCACAAGGGCAGGCAGAAGGTTAGAGTCCTTGAATGAATGGTAAGGAAGCGACGTGAGTTTCTTCTGCCGCTTTCTCTTGTCTTGCACACGGGATTTTGGTTTAACATCCAAGGGTATTTATTATACAGCGTGGGTGAGCACATGGAGGAACTGAGTGTGATGTAGCCTCCTCTTCGAGTCTGCTCAAAGATGTGAGCATCCCAAAAGCAAAAATGACCCTTCCTAATCACTCTGACAATTCTAGGCTCATCTGCCACTGGTCATGGCAATTTTGGGAAGGCTTGTGTAGGACCACTAACGAAGGTGACAGCTGACTCTATGCACTACACCAAACCGCATCTGTTTCCTAAACTACAAGCATCCAGAAAGATGGACCTTGATTCATTGTTTCTGCCCAACAACACAGTTATCACTGTCACCCCATTTCTTAGTCAATAAAAACACATTTAGCACCTATGAGTAGGAAAATATTGGACACTATCATAACAGAAGATAGACAAAGTCCCCCTGCACAGGAATCTTCCTAGGACCGAGGGAGATACAAAAGAAATACGGATAAGAACAACATAAGGTCCAAAGTCACTTTAGTGTTCTCAACATGTGGGGTTGCACATCAGAGGTTTAGATTATGAGTCATAATTGCAGCAACATTACAGTTATGAAGTAGCAATGAAATGATTTCATGGTTGGGGGTCACTGAGGAACTATAGCAAGGGTCGCAGCGTTTGGAAGGTTGAGAACCACTGAAGTAGATACTTCCAGCAAGAAGGGCCAGGAAGTACAGCACAGATCAGCACATGCACCGGTGCTAGAGCCAATGGCAGAGGCAACACTCCTAGCGGGGGTAGGGGGAATCCATAGCCCTAGTCTATGCTGTGCAGCTTACTGGCAGTTCAGCAGGGCAGAGATGGTTAGGAGATGCGCTCAGAAGTCAGAGCAAAAGCGTTCAGTACTGCTCTCAGAGGGCGACCAGCTTCCTTTCCAGCCACAGGAGCGAGGTAATGAGAAGCAATTGCTCAGAAAATAGCAGACATTTAGAGAGGGGCATGTGGAAAGGTGGGGTGACAACCGATGGTGTTTACACAACACACGGGGGCTGTCAGTCAACATTTCAGGCCCCCACTGAGTATTTTAGTTTTTGTTCTTCTGAATCCATTATCTCTTTTTTTCCTCCTTAGATTTTCCTTTTCTTAGAAACATTTCTTAAAGCAACCATGGGCTACCAGCATACCCGGTTGCCTTGCTGAATATAGTAGACCCTTGAAAAATCTTGCTGCTAGCTCAAATTTCTAAGAAAGCCATTCAGGCTAGTGGCATCTAGACATTTTGTTCATTAGTTTGGCGAACCATTGATTTTTTTCTGGTTTATTTACTGCATTTTCCTCCCCCTTTATGATTTAACTCTCCCAAACATAGGGCGGTTGCATGAAAGGAGCTGTATCATAAATGCTTTCCAGGGTTGTGTGATTTATACATACAGCCTTCATGATTCATGTCTTGAATGGCCATGTTAGTGGATTATTTTTATTAAATTTCTGATTTATGTGAAATAGATAAATACGCAGATCATTGAGAACAAGGGTGTCTGTGTCTGGGGTTAGAGAGGCGAGGGACCGACTGGGATTTGGATGTATGACTAACTCCAACTTGGTCCTAATGGGATTTATACAGGAAAACTCCTGTATTCCACGATACGATCTGCCTTCATTCTCTCATGTGGTTAGCTGTATGGTATTGGTATCATAACTAATTTCCGAGCATGTTAAATCAATAGCTCTTTTAGATGTCTCCCTGAAGGCATAAAACCTAAAAAGAGCATGTCTGTTCTCTTCTACCCCCTTCCCTTGTTGAATTTGCAGATCACCTTGGCATCCTTGCGTGTCTTATCTCGCTTTGAACTGTGACTGATTTCACAGCCGCGTGCTGCTGTTTCTCAGTGTTCTGAACGATATCCCATGTTCGGTCGGATTTTGCCTTCTTCACAGGAGACTGTGGAAATCGCGCTACTGCATACAATGGCATGGTTTCATAGAAGACAGGACTTAAGTAAGATTTCCTGGCATCACCCGAAACCATTTTCAAGTTCCCTCCCAAGTGCGGGAAGGAACTTTCGCTGTGCGCAGTGATGCAGTTGTGTGCAAAGGTATTCATGTTTCAAGTAACCAAACCAATAAGCCTGATTTCTCTGCTTATTACAATCAGGGGAACAAGCATGCTAATAAAATTGTGTTCGGCAGTTCCTCTATAAACTCCCTCCTTCATTGGAGCTCCAGCTGGTATAACAGAAAGTGTAATATACTTTGGAGGCATTTTTAATAAAGCCCTCTCAGGCGGCTCTACGCGGCAACGCAATCTATTTACAGTTTCCGATTAGTTTGCCTTCAGAGAGGTCATAGTCTCTTATCGCTGGGTAAAAAAGTCACTACTTTCACAGCCCCATTCACTTCTTTTGGGTTCATCTGCCTTTCTCTTACTGTTCCGAACCGGGACCAAGGCAGAAGGGCACTGCGCTTAGCGCTGTGATGTGCAAGCTCATTCTTTACGTGGGGGGAATAAAAACCTTGCCCTGGTTTTTTATTATGGGGCCCTATGTTCGGTTTTTTATTTACAAAGGTTAAAAAGTGCAAGGGGTTATTTCATGATTTGCTTGTATTAAAATAGCTGCAAAGGTGTTCTGCGTTATCCTCAGGGCGAAACAGTCATTCACTCAAAGTGATCCCTTCTCCGCGTGAGAAGACTTGGGGACAGGAATTTACAGGAAGGAACATGTGAGTGTGGGCAAAGGGACAGTCTGAAAGAAGGACAGCGGCTTTCATTAGCTGGCTCAACCCTACTGCTAACATTTTAACCAACCTCCTTCCATGGCCTAGGTGAGGACCACTGCTTCTGAAGTTCAACTGGCAGTTCTGCTGTTAGCTCACCATCATGGGACCGGATGTTCATGAAGGTACCGTGGAATCTATTGAACTCAAGGAAAAGCTCTTCTGATCTTAAGACTGGAGCTTAGGCTGGGGTGGGGGGGGGGGCTTGTGATAACAGAGTCAAAAACTGAGGGGCAACAAGACCACCCTTATCTATGCAATTGGAGGTTCCAGACCACTGCACAAGGTCACCTTGTTTCTGGTGTTCAGTACAAAAGGAAATACATTGTAGTGTTTAAAAATGATCAAGAATTTGAAGATGGTGCCAGTGGATCATCAAGTCATACATAGGATCCTTAAACGCAGGACCTTATGTGCCTTTACAGGGCTCTCCTCCATGATGCTGTCCTGCATTCATAAGGCTCTGGAAACGAGGCAGCTGCTGAACAGAGAAATCCTGACTTAACATCCACCCAAGGGACCTGGATGGCTGCTGCTCTTCCTCCACACCGAAGGCTGAAGCTGATAACTGAGTTCTACAATCCTGGATGCACTATCAACTCTTGCCTATAAACGTCTTTCTCTAAATTTCTTACGTGAAAAAGCACAGCTTAAGGCACATCTCCGGAGAATTGAAATTTTTTTATTTTTATTTTTTAATTTATTTATTTATTAAGGATTTCTGCCTCCTCCCCGCCACCGCCTCCCATTTCCCTCCCCCTCCCCCGATCAAGTCCCTCTCCTTCATCTGCTTGAAGAGCAATCAGGGTTCCCTGACCTGTGGGAAGTCCAAGGACCGCCCACCTCCATCCAGGTTTAGTAAGTTGAGCATCCAAACTGCCTAGGCTCCCCCAAAGCCAGTATGTGCAGTAGGACAAAAACCCATTGCCATTGTTCTTGAGTTCTCAGTAGTCCTCATTGTCTGCTATGTAAGTCCGGTTTTATCCCATGCTTTTTCAGACCCAGGCTAGCTGGTCTTGAATTTAACAGTCCTAAAGCCCTTACGAAGCCACAGAAAACTTTGCATAAGCAAGCATCACAGTTTTGAAGTGGTCCCTTGGAAAATTTGGGAACCACGAGATTTTCAGAATAATTAGTCATTAACATTTTTCTCTAATAATGGTGTCCTGCTTGGCTCTTTTGTCAACTCGATTCAAGCTAGAGTGGAAAGAAGAATCTCAATCGAGAAAATGCCTCCCTCTTTCTGACTGCCTGTAGGCATCATGTCTGTAGAGCATTCTTATTAATGATTGCTATGGGAGGGCCCAGCTCACTGTGGGTGGTGCCACACCTCAGCAGGTGGTCCTCAGGTATCCTAGAAAGCAGGCTGATGAAGCCTCTAAGCACCATTTCTCCACGGCCTGCACTTTTTAGTCCTTGACTCCAGATGCCTGCCTTGAGTCTCTGCCTTGAATTTCCCCAAGGATGGATTGCAACCAGCAAGCCAAATTAATCCTTTCCTCCCCAGACTTCTTTTGGTCATGATCTTAGCTGTATGAGTCTCTGCCTTGACTTTCCCCAAGGATGGATTGCAACCAGCAAGCCAAATTAATCCTTTCCTCCCCAGACTTCTTTTGGTCATGATCTTAGCTGTAGCAATAGAAACCTAACTAAGACAAATGGTTATAAATTTTCCCCCAAGAGAACTTGGGAGTTTGGAAAACAGTTGAAGCAGCTCCAAGATGGATTGAGGCTCAGTCTTTTCCTAAGTGCATGGCCTTGAACAAGCCAATGGCTTTCCTAGCGTTTCTGGACACCACTGTCGGCACTCCTAACAGCATCAGACAATCATTAACGCGATAACTCACATACGAGGATACTTGTCGCGGTTCCTGGGAAATAGAAAGCCTCAATAAGTAGAGCTGAATAGAAGAATGGTGGGCAAGAGAAAGGGAGACAATGCTAGCAGAAGCACTCAAATGTTGGACTCTTACTGTTCCACTGTTGCCTGTGAAGCTTTTGGCAAGTCATTTGTAACTTTTTTTTGCAGCCGTATCCATCAGCTGCCAGTAGTTAGCAAACCATCTTAAAGTTTAGTTAGTTAAAATAATTGTCATCTATATGCTAAGCATGTGTCTGCGCAAAGGTCAGCTGTCTAGACTAGGTAGGTTCGAGTTGCTAACTGGCCCGGGTCACTGACTGACTGGCAGATGTGTTCATGCCCTCTGCTTTCCTTTTGTTGATTCTCATGGGTTGACAGTGTGGCGGGGGTGTGCTTTCACAGCATCCCGGAAGCACAGGAGAGAAACTGTTCGTATGCTACTTAAAGTTTTGCTGACTTGTGGCTGTGAATCACAGGGACCGGTCTAGACCAGATGGCCTTTGCACTGTCACCTATGCAAGGCAATGGGCAGGGACAGAGAAGCACACTCTGGGCCTAGTAGAAGGTTTAGGGTACCAGTGTGAGACATAGTAGGAAGAAGGAGAGCCGATACCTGTTTCCTTTAGTGTACGGAGGGATTGTCCTCTTTTCTTGTTTGCTGCAATGTAACATCTTAGCTTGGATGCTTTAATGAGGATGTTTGGCAAAGTTCTGAGGGTCCAAAAGTACAACAGTGGTGGCAGTGTGTGCGTGCGGGGGAGACACCATAGTAAGATAGGCAGCCCAAGACACTGGGAAGTGACTGGGTTAGTCTTATGGAAAACCACTTTCTGTATGCATCCATCCGAGGAGCCAAGAACAACGGTGCTCCATTGGGGAGCACACTCTTTATACTTGTGTACCTCTTAAGTAGGTTTCACCTCTTCAAGGCCCCTGTCTTCTTATCAACATTGTCCTATCAGAGACTAGAATACAAATCTCTGTGGAATAAACTTCATCCACATCCCAGCAGGAATTACTGAAAGGAGACCTCCCTCCTAGACTTCTGTGGGAGACATGAGCTACTCCATGTGTAGTATTTAGCATAGCAAAGGCCCACTGTAGCAGCGTGAGGGTCAGCTATGTTCCTGATGATGATTCTGGTCAATGCATGGCCCCCAGATAATGAATAATTTTAGATGAGAAAGGCAGGTGTGGGCGAGGAGAGTTGAAAAGTGAAGCCCTTAGAAGATGCACATGTCTCTCATGAAAAAAATAAATAAAACGTTCCTGGATTTGGAAGAACAAAGACAAAAAGCCTACAGGCGAAGTAATCAACTTCAGACACAGACTGGGCTGGAGTGGTGGGCGAATTCACCATCTTTTATTTCTATCACCGTTCTTTGAATGTCCTGGAGGTGAACTATCACTCCCCCATCTTGTCACACTGTTCATTTGGAGAGAGAACAGAGCCTGGGTGTATGTCATGAACCAGCCCCAAACCTGTGTTCTTTATTTGGAACTTCCTAGCGTATTTTCCTGCCCAGGGCAGGTACTGCATCTCACGGGTCCGCTGCTTCCATCCTAAACGGAAAGTGTCCGTAAGATTCAGCATATCAGAAATTATGGGCTTTGCTTCAAGGTTTCAGTCCTATGTAACGGCCTTTAATAATGGCTATTATTTGTGTTCCAGGATCCAGGAAGGCTCCAGAAGTCTGGGACTTCTGTTCTCCAGGACCAGTGGAGATATGCAGTGTAGGGAAAATCAGTCAATACTACAACCAGTACTACAAGCTTTCCTACCCAAGCTTCTTACATTTGCAGTGTCCGGCGCTCTGAGGTTCACCACCCCACTCCCACTGCACAGTGATTAACCACCAGAGGCAAGGAGCCTGCTGCTAGCACCGTCCGAGTTGTCTAGGCGCGTTAGCATCCCCATCAGTCGCCATAGCCTACGGAACATATGTGGACGCTGAGGGTGTGCTTTCCTTCAAAACAACCCTGTAGACAATTCATATAAAGCATGAAGTCAAGCTTTGAGCTGGATCTGGAATTCTTCCAGCGTTAGCAGTCTGGTACACAGGGCAAATCGGTAGCCAAAGTGAAATCAGTACTCCGGTGTCAGGCTCCATGCTGAGCCCGTCCGGTGAAGTGGGAGGGGCTCTGAAAGGCTCTGGGAAGGGCCTGTTTCTTTTTTTAATATGCAAAGACTTAAAAGGTCAGCACTGCTCAGCAGACTGAAGAGGAGAGGGCGGGGGAACAGCTGGGATGAAGCACCTGAGGGTCAGGTGAGGGTATTAGGAGAGAATTGTTTTCAGGTCACAGATTAGAAGAAAGGGAGACCAGAGCAGAAATTTTCCCATGTACTGGCTAGTTTTGTATCAACTCTAGGTAGAGTCATCAGAGAGGAGGGTGCTTCAACCGGAAAAAATGCCTCTGGAGGATCCAGCTGTAGGGCATTTTCTTAATTTGTGATTGATGGAAAAGGACCCAACCCCTTGTGGGTGGTGCCTTCCCTGGGCTTGTTGTCCTGGGTTCTATAAGAAAGCAGGTTGAGAAGGCCAATAAGCAGCCTCCTTCCATGGCCTCTGTGTCAACTTCTGCCTCCAGGTTCCTGCCCTGTTTGCAATCGGCAAAGAAGAAAAAGAGTTGAGGAACAAGTTAGAATTGTTTCTCAGGTTGGAAATATGGGAAGTCCTAGAAATGACTGACAAAAGGAGAGTGGAATCCGCAGTGTGCTTGGATTTTCAGTTCTACCCATTCTCCCGGAAGTGGAAGATTTTGTTCTTTTTAGTACTGGGATAAAATTCTGCTATATTATATACAGCATTTGTTTATATATTTTTAGGTCACAATTAGTGATTAATACTACCGTTATGCATATCGCTACTTTAAATGCTTCTTTGGTTATTGCACTAATGAAATATATCTACATCAAGACTCCGAAGTCAGATGATGTCTGGAACACTTGGAATTTTCTAAATGATCTTCAGAACACACCAAAGACTGCTTGTGACTCTCTGAAGGTACCATTTGGTAAAAGGTGATGCTAGCCCTGAGTGCACATCTTCAAAGATGTGATGTTGTAGAATATTAGTTGAAGATGTGTTACATTCGTTTATGCTGCGGAACATTTGTTTAATGATACAAAGATATGTTGCATTATTTATGATACATTTGTTTAACTCTGGGAAGCTGTGTTGCTTTGCCTGTCTAAAACCCCTGATGGTCTAATAAAGAGCTGAGCGCCCAATAGCCACACAGGAGAAAGGATTGGCAGGGTTGGCAGGCAGAAAGAATAAATAGAAGGGGAAATCTGGAAGAGAGGATTGAAGATGGAGAAATGAGAAAAGGAGACAGAGAGAGGATATCAGGGGCCAGCAACACAGCAAGTCATGGAGTAAGAAATAAAAATATGCAGAATAGAGAAAGGGAAAGGCCCAGAGGCCAAAGATGGACTGGATAATTTAAGAAAAGTTGACTAGAAATAAGCTAAGCTAAGGCCAGGCATTCATAAGAAAGAATAAGCCTCCGTGTGATTTATTTGGGAGCTGGGTAGCAGCTCCCTGAAGAGCAAAGAACAAAGAGTAACAAGTAAAAACAACCAACAGCAATGGGACAGTGTATGAGACTGCACTGTTGAGAGGTGGGAGAATGATCCTGTTACCCAGCTTCCTCACAGACCCACCTGCTGGAGTAAGTGTGGTTTAGTCTCCCGGAGGGTACATTGGCTCTACTACCTGTGGAAGACCTTGTTATCTTCCTGTCTCCGGATCATTTCTCCACATTCATTCTCGTCTCTCTCCTTCTGATCACCTCCCAAACAAGCCATATGAACCCAAACCTAGCCTAGGGTGGTTTGTGATTTGAGGAAAATTCAACCTAAGACAAGGCATTTCACTGACTCAAGAGAGATGAGAACTTGGAGGAGGTGGGTCTGGGGGGCTGATGAGCTCTCAGGACCGGTCTTTCCATAAAACATGGATATGTAAGAGTAAGAAATGCATTGGGAATGATGCTGGTCTTTCTTTCTGTCTCTTGCAACTAGTGAAAATATCTGGAAGTGTCTGAGATGGAGATAAGAAAGGAAGAGAAAGTTGCAGAGGAATTTAAGAATTCTAGTAAGAATATAATGGCTGAGCTGCTCATGGGATAAATTCAGATGGAAACTCCTGGAAGAGAAAAAAAAAAGAACATGAAAATAATTGGGCTAGTAGCCTCACTTCGGGCCTCCAGAATATTCCCCAGAGAATAGTTGAGGAACCCGAGTCTGGTCCTTTTGGACACAACATCTATGACAGCTCACTCTTTCTTACTTCCCTTACTCCTAACCACCAATTTCCCTGACTCTACAAAAAGCAAAACCTTGCCAGGAATTCCTTCCAGGAATAGAAGTTTGATTTAAAAACCCATTTTTCCCTTTGGGTAGTTTTCACTTGTGGGTGTGTTGAAAAGAGTGTGTATCTTTCTATTCCTTGTTTCTTGTGAGGTAAGTATTTTGTATAATGATTTCATATGATTTATATTCCAAATGAAATTTTTGAGAGGGGTAACACAGAGCCCTGTTTATAATTATGTCAGAATATCAAGCAAACACGGGAACAGTGTTAGGCTAACTAATGTTGAATTAAGAGCGGCGGGGCTGCTTTCCGCCACCCGGCCGCCAACACGGCTAGCTTAGCTTATGCCCCGAAATAATTACACGGAAACTGTATTCTTTTAATCACTGCCTGACCCATTAGTTTCAGCCTCTTAT
>NW_004949101.1:14079654-14097104 GCF_000317375.1 Microtus ochrogaster | reverse complement strand
ATCCTGTTCTGTTTTCTCCGCCTACCTAAGGGTTGGCCTATGAAATGGGCCTAGGCAGTTTCTTTATTAATAAGAAATCATTCCCACATCAAACTAAGATGTGTAGATGGACTGATTACATGGTTAATGGTGAAAGGTATGGCCTGCCTCATGTCTTCCTATAGATATGTGGATGAAAACATCAGACAGAAAGGGAGAGAGAGAAAAAATAAGGAGGAAGTCAGAGAGGAGAGAGAAAAAGGGAGGGAGAGAGGGAGGGAGGGGTAGAACACATCACATAATAATTTGCCTTAAAGATTTTTTGCGACACACCTATACCTGGAGGGGTGTATTTTTCTTTTCATTGCTTGTCCCTTTCATGTACATGTGGTTTATAGTCTATCTTACTGGCTTTTAGCACTAGCCGGTAGCTTAGTACCTATGGTACACTAGACATTAAATGATATTTAAATATTCAAGGGGGCAGGTTTTTCTTTTCAAATACTCTAGAAACTTGCATTTCTCAATCACTCCAGTAAGCACAGACTATTTCTGTCCTAGTCACTTTTCTGTTGGTGTGAGAAGATTCCACAACCAATGTCATTTATAAAGGAAAAGTGTTTATCTGGGATTTGTAGTTTCAGAGAGTCAGACTTTATAGTTATCATGGCAGGAAGAATGGCAGTCACCGGGCAGGCATGGTGCTGGCTGGATCAATAGCAGAGAGCTTACATCTTGAGACAAAACCACAATGCAGGAAGAGCATATCAGAGTGGCCTGGGCTTACGGAACTGCAAAGCCTACAACCTGTGACCATTTCCTTCAATAAAGCCACACCACCTAATTCTTCTCATACAGTTTCACTGCGTGGGGACCAAGTATTCAGATATATGACCCTATGGCGACCATTATCACTCAAAACACCACAATTTCCTTCACTGAAAATTCTATACTGCTTATTATTTTAATAATATAATCAAAATTTTATTAAGTATCTTTTTATATGTTAGTTTAGGGCTAGAAACTTGATCTCTTCTATTCTACATTATATTGACTCAATTAAAAATTCCTTAGAATTTTGTGCTAAATATATAAGCTTTCTTCTGTAAAACAGGCTAATTCTAAGATCATCCCTATATGATTATTATTAAAATTAAATGATACATTCGGTGCAAAGGATCTAGCCAGTGATGAGTGCTCACTTTGGGTTAGTTGTCTTTCTGGTCTTCTCTAGGGCAGAGGTTAGACTACTTTACTCAGGCACAAAAATGAGATATTCTGCTAAGTGATTTAAAACCCCATTGCCCACACTTGGTGTAATGGTCCATTACACTTAGTGGGTCCATGGTGATCACTGGTATCTGATTTCAAAGACATTTACTCCCCGAGCCACCAATGTCAATAGCTGAAGCAATACTTATGACATTAGGTTGTCTTTACATCATCTTGTGAACACATGATGATTCTAATGAGTTGGGCAGGAAAAATAGCGCACATTTAACCTTACGTCTTCTTTAAAAGATCTCCCACGAGTTTTGTAGAGATGTGAACTCTATTTGTCAGTGTTCTCACATTCTGAATCTGGCATATGTACAACAGGCTAGTGTTTTGGATATCCCCAGCAGGTGGTACTGCTTTAGTATTCTCTGGAACCCTTGTGAAGTGGGGTCTAACTGTCTCAAGTAGGTCTCTAGGGGCAGGCCTTTGAGGCCATATCTGCCTTCCGGTCTTTGTTGTGACCTTTCTGCCTCTTAGTTTACCTTGATGTTAACAGCTTCTGTCCCACGGTCCTGCTACCTCAAACTTTGGTGCTCCACCACTGCTTTGTTCTCCCTGAATCACTGAAAGCACCAACCTGTAGCCCAAAATAAATCTTTTCTTTCTTAAATCTGCTCCGCCAGGTGTTATGGCGAAAGTGGTGCAGACATCACTAATCCAGAAAATTGCTGTAGAAAATGAATCGTTGGGATTAAACCTGACCACATGATTCTTAGGTCTTTGGAATGTGTTTGTGGAATTTGGAGATGCAGGCTAGAGACAGCCTAGAATGGGATGATCAGAGGATAATGGGATGCTAAGAAGGCCCGAGTTTTGACCGAAATTCTCACAGCAAATGTTCCAGAGGTTTCACGTGGGGTTGAGAGCTGCACTGGGAACCAGGTAAGAGGTCATTCTTTGTGTTTTAACTGTGTTCTGAAAAGCCAAGTAGACAGAATTTAAAAGTTCTGGACTAGTTAATTTTGTGGAAAGAAATATCAAAACCAACATAGCATTCAGGTTTGGGCATAGTTACTTGAAGGCGTGAGTCACAAACAATGCCACACCAGTTTGGAATTATGATTAATAGGGTGGTATTTATTTAAAGGGGAAAAAACTTACAGATCACTGTCCCAGACAACAGCCCTCTGCACAACAAGGAAGGGAGTCTAGTCACTGGCGGAGCAGGAAGTGAAGAGAGAGAGGAGAGGGAAGTGGCCGCTTTTTTAAAGGGAGAGAGACCACACCCCAATGAGCTGGTCTTCTCAGCGGCTATAGGCTGGAGGAGCAGAAGGACCTCCCACAACAGTTACTAATGGTGGCATTTAGTCAGGTTTACAGTGATGATCAGGAGAGTAAAAGAGAACAGATCTTTAAGAAGTGCAGCTTGGTCAGAAAAAGAAAACATTTAAAGTTAGAGTAGAAGAGACAATGATTCTTACAGAGATGAACTCTTCATGGGCTGTCACTGAGGTTGAGTGGACCTTTGATAAGCTGCCTTTGAGGCACTCATGCTGCTATAAGCAAACCCACATCTATGCTCTTAGATGCAGCCCCAATAACCTAATGGGTTCACTACGCTGGGGTTTGGTAGAATTGTTTCTTGGTCTGTTATCAGTGGCCTTATGTAAAATAAATAGCTATTTATTCATGTCTCCTCAGAGAAAAATCCCACAACACCAAAGTAACTAATAGGCATATGTGGTTTTTAAGCATATAAATTGTAGTTATTTCAGCTGAATAATTGCATTTTAATTGCATTTTATTTCTGTTTAATTAGCTTAAATAGTTTTAGATAACTAATTGCTGCCATTTTTGATAGCCAATTAGACCGTTTTTAACTACTGGTTTCACCTGCGGAGTTGAATTTTAAGCAGTTAAAATTATTTCTTTGTGGCAATTTAAACCCCATGTCTAGATGGCTATTGAGAGAATTTACTGACACTGTAAGATATGCTTGGACTTTGGCTTGAATCCAACTCTACCTTTGACTCTGTGATGCTTTCTCTTCTGCTTCTCCAGCTTCTACTTAGAAGCATATTTCTAGGCCTTTGGCTGCTGGAGATGTCTGGGACAAGGCCAAGACACCCTCTATTATCCATGTTCTATTCTGAGTTTATATTCTCTCTGCCTGCAGATTTAGAAATCTAGCGACTCTCATTTCTGGCACACCACTCTTTAAAACTTGAGCTACAACGTGCCGGAAATTGCACACATAGCTCCTTTTGTAATTCTCATCCCCTCCTGTAGTTTTCCCATTATCAAATGACACCAACCTAGTAGGTACGCCAGAAATCCTGAAGCAAGTTTTGACACCTCTGTTTCCGTCCATGAATTCCCATGTCTGGGCCATCTCTTAAACTCGGAAGCTGTCACTTCAATTTGTTCATCAAATTTTATATCATTTTATACTAACTCGGTCTATAATCAATTCCCACCTGAAACTTTTGCCAGAAGTTTCTGCCTGATCACACAGATGTATATGAATGGGATTTTATAAGGCACCATGCTCTCATCAGTCAATGACTATTTTAGTGTTTCTAGAATCAATGACTCAGTTTCCCAGCATTATCTTTTAGGTACCATGTAAAACACAGGTTGATCTGGGATTTCATTCAGAACCACGCTTGAGTTCTTAAAGTTTTTTTTTTTCTTAACGATAGCCTTCCTGATTTCCGCAGACTACAGGTGGAGTATGGCATACATTTCCAATCAAACAGCACTATTCTTTCTGAGCACTCATCACAACTGTAATCAGTTGTCCTTAATATTGTCTCGTGGTTGAAAATAACCAAATACATGCATGCCAAGTACCCAGGGCATCGTGCTGATTCCTTGCTTAAGGGAAAGTCAATTGTACACTCTTGTCTGAAGTTTGTGAGCTCCCTTGCCTTTCTGCAATACCAGGGTTAGGAAATTGAAGGGGAAATGTGAAGGTAACTGGTCATTTCCTTGTCACCTCAATTCTCAAAACAGCGAGTTTCTCTGTGAGTAAAAAGATAAATGGCTGGAAGAGCGACAATTTCAAAGCAGGCTCTGTTGCAAACCTTTCATGTCACTATTGCAGCTGCAGAGTGTGCAGCTGTCCCGTAGCATTTTACTGTGATCCAAATGATTCATTTACTATGTTTAAGTCCTTCTTCCAGAATGCCCTTTACAAATACCATAGTTAACCGATTGATAATACTCTGATTATTAATTTGTAGAAGAATACTCCTCCAAGTATTTTTGCTAGACTCTCACCGATGCCATTAGCAGTCCCTGGTTTTTGATCTCCAGAGAGTTGTCAATCCTTCCGAATAAATAATAGGCCCAGCTGCCTTTATGCGACAAGAAATCACACATCAGCTGTAGTACTCACCTTTTCTACGTCTTTGCCTTATTTTCAAGCTTTCACACAGGAAGGAATAATGCGTGCTTCTGCTTTTCTACGACATTCCTTCTCTTTACCTATTAATTGCTCAACTGACCTTGGAACTAGACCTCTCCTTGATCTGGTACTTTCTGATTTCATGCTTGCAGATGTTCTCAAATGTTCCAATATTTACCCCCTAGGTGAAGTACACTCTTTTGGTGGTGCTTGTTTATATATTTTGCTTGGCTACCATGACTTAATTTGATAACTTTTTCTAGGAACAAAAGTGACAAAGATTGATAATGAAAGGGATTCCAGAGTATGCTGATATCAACTTGAGACAATTGTCATTGGGGTGTTTGCTTAATGATATTACTTCTTAGTAGAAACAGGTTAATACGTTTATGCCAAAAACTCTTGACTTTATAAGTTGATAATAAATATTTTCACAAAGTAAGGCCACTAATGCAAATTAGTTAAAGGAGTTGATTTAAAAAAAACTTGATGACACATTCTTCTCAATACTTTAAAGAAGTTAAATGATTTGAATGTTCAACAGGAAGGAGCTGTATGCGGTGGTGCAGGCCTGTAGTCCCAGCACAAAGGGCACAGAAGAACGGCTCTGAGATCCAGACTAGCCTAGGTTACCTGGGAAAGCCCCTCTCTCAAAAACTAACAACCCAAAACCAAAAAATGAAAATGAAACAAGTACCCCAACATAAAAACCACTCAAATAAATGTAGTAAATACCAAGGAAATTATTGTAGCATGTTTATGTATTATGTTTAATAACTAAATTGTCAAAATGTCAGGAAATATTTATGCCCCTCTTTGATCAAGGGCTTCAGATGAATTTATTTGGTTGATTCTTTGAGAACAGGATTTCTCAGTAGCTATGAAACCAGTCCTGGAACTTGCTCTATAGAGCAGGGTGACCTTGAACTCACAGAGATCCTCCTGCCTCTGCCTCCTAAGTGTTGGGATTAAAGGTGTGCACCCATACTGCCTGGCCTTTTCATTTTCTAAGTTTATGTAAACCTATGGTTTTCTTTTATCAATTCATCTCTGCAACAATAAATATAAACATTTCATAAATACTTTTATTTTCTCAGAAAAATTTTGGTGTATTATTTTGTATCAGTTATTAAACTTTGACTTTCAGCAATAAGCAACAACTAGGAAATTGAATGAAATAATTTATTGATTATTAATCAATAATCTTAAAATTTAGGAACAATTAGGAACAGATGATTATAATAGCAATGATGAAAATAACATTTATTTGGAACTCTGTTAACAGAAAAAAACATGTATAAGACTGAACCATATCTAACTCACAGGTCTAAGGTTTGTAAGTGCATATGGAATGAACCCCAATAAGCTACCTCAAGTTCCGATGAATTTTGTGATTAAACAGGAATATATTAATTTGGCAGAGAATGCAGTTGCATCCACATTAGAATGTTCTTTGGAAGTAGGCATCGGTTATTAATATGATGTCTTTTGTCTTAATCATTTGCTGTTGCCATAATAATGTGCCTAAGACTAGTTAGGTGATAAAGAGTAGAAGTTTATTTAGACCTGTGATTATCTGGCTGAGTGGTTCAAGAGCAAGCGATCATACCTGAAATTCTAGTCAAAGCTCTGTGCTGCTTCAACTCACGGTGGAAAGCAGAAGCCCCAAACACATGTGTGCAGGGGACCCACTACTCAGGGCATGGGTGTTTTCTATTCAGAGCCTTACTTGGTACCTAACCCAGTCTGAGAGCTTACTACCACCAGGCATTAATCCCCTCAATGGGCTGAACCTTCAAAACCCAAATAATTCTTCCAAAGGCCTCACCACTATAGCCTAGCATTCCAACATCAAACTTTGAAGGACCACATTCAAGTCATAGTAGACTCTCCATAATAATGATTAAATTCAAGGATCTGATAGTCTCCAGGTCATTGTAGTTTTAACTGTTGTAAATAGCTGAATTACTCTTTGTTCCAGTATATTTCTGCATGAAAATATCCTCAGATCAGTACCTTTCAGCACACCTTGTCACCCCTGGGGCATCTTCCCCTTCTGCTCAGAGCTGCCTCTAAGGCCTGGATGTAGCCCAAGGATAAAGAATGTGACACTTGGCCTTAGGTCTTGCCCCTCTTACCTTGATCATTTTGCTTCATCATCTCTGTAAACCTTTAGGACAACACCCCTACTTTCTCACATACTCTAAATGTATTAGATGAAATAACGTATGTGTGCCCTCTGAGAGTTTGATAAATACTGCTTTCTACAAGTTCTGCCCATTCAGTCTGCACACTGAACAGACTCTTGCTGTGCCTCCTGTTTGCTACATATTGTCAACAGAAATTCTGGCAACAGTTTTGGATGTCTGCCTCTCTAACTGGGAATCATGGTCTCTGAGCTCTTGGGTGTCTCAGGGGAACAAGAGGAGGGCTACAAGCAAGGTATCCCAGCTTCATTAACATTACCCTGCAAATAGCTCCGCAAATGGCCGGGCTTTAGGAATTTTGTGGGGGGTTCTTTGCATCATCTCTACGTATCAGTTTCTCTGTAAAGAAGCCTCTAGCATCACCGGCATCATATGACTTTGGAGGGGCTTTGTGTTGAGTGCTAGGGTCTTCATAGAGCTGTCCAAAATAAGCACCAGTTCCCAGTGGTCAAAGATCAGGGAGGGACTTTGTCATTTCATTAATTCTGTGTTCCCTTGGGAGTTCTTGAATTTTGCACTGATCCTGATGACAGAATGAAGAAGCAAAATCATGATCAAAACACAGAGCAATCTTTACTGATAAAACCTTTACTTTAGGGCATTATTACAGACATAGGCAATTGAAGGAAATGATGCAGAGAAACCCTGTGTATTATCTATGCAATATCTATCATGTACTGAGTTTCTCCCAGTAGTAGCGTGTTCTAACTTTAAGATGCAACACCTGGAATAGCCACACCGATAATGTAAGGGGTGTAATAATCCCACCATCATAGGATCCTACTTACCTCTTACATCATCACCCCCCCCCTTCCAATTTCCTTCTATCTTCCATCCTAACTCTTAGGCACAACTATTTCCCTTTCCATCCCCTCATTTCAGGAGTGTAAGAAGATGGACTCGTAGATTATATTAACACACCCTGTTGATGTTGTCTTTTCTTCTTTCTGCATCATGCCAAGGCATGGTGTGCATTAGTTTATTTCACTGCCAAGTATTCGTTAGTCAGATGTGTATGCCATGGTTTGCTTAACCATTCACACACTAAAGGGCATCTGTGTTGTTTCCAGTTTTAGCATAATAAATTGACCAGGAAACTATCAAATCAGTTGGCTATGTATAGGTTTCTTTATGAACCTAAGTTTTCATTTCTCTGCAATAATTGTCAAGAATGCAGTACCCAGGTTGCAATGTAGCTTCATGCTTAGTGTTATGAGAAACAGCTCAGCAGATTGCCAGAGAGACTGCATCGTGTATGGTGCATCAGCAGTCTACAGGATTGTAGTCTGCTGCCTCCTCTCCAGCATTTAGTATTGTCACTGATTTCTTTTTTCTAACACCACCCACTGGTACCTCATTGTAGCTTTAGCTTGCACTTCTCTGGTGGCTAACGATGCTAAAGCTTTTCAAAGCAGTCTTTCATAGATGAAATATCTGCATTACATATGTAACCTTACTATGTTACATATATAAAATAACATATATAAAGTAATTTTATATTCTATGTGTATGGGTGTTTTTCCTGCATGTATGTAGGTGTACTACATGTGTGCCTGGTAGCTGAAGAGGCCAGAAGATGGCGTTGAATCTCCTTAATTAGAATTACAGATAATTGTGTGTCAACATTTGAGTGCTGGGAATGAAGCATAGATCTGGAAGAGCAGCCAGGACCCTTCACACTAAGCCATTTCTCCAGCCACCTGCATTGGCTGCTTTTTATAGTTGTGACCAAAATACTTGACAAAACAGCTTAGAGAAGGAGGGATTTATTTGGTTCCTGGTTTCTGATGATTGACTGTGGGATTGCTCGGCTTCATGTACTTGGGCAAAGCACCATGGGAGTGAGAGCCCATGTAATGGGCATTCTTCTCCACTTGGATGCTAGGAAACAGAAAGACAGGAAAATTCCAGGGACAATATAGTTCCGGGATATGCATCCATTGGCTTTTTTCCTCCTAAGCCCCATCTTCTAAAGTTTCAAGAACATTCCAAATTAGTTCTTCCAGCTCTCTAGCTAAGACCCCAGGACATGATCTGATGGGGACATTACATGCCCAATCCACAACAGCATAAGTTAAGAGCTGGGAGCACTGTATTATGTTCCACTTCAATCATTGAACCCTAAATTAATGTTTAACTGGAGAGAGAGGGGAGATGAGTAATAAGAGAGAATAATATTTCATCTTGAATTTGGGACTCCTGGAATATGTCCTGTGATGTTTGAACATATCAGAGGTAACTTGCTTGTTCTGAGCTTGGTAGTGCAGAATATGGTTTGATATGTTTTTCTGAATGTATGAAGGAATGCAGCAGTGCCCCAAGGAGTCACCTAGTTCTCTGGTACCTGCTGAAAACTCAATTGCTGAAGAATTTCACATATACAGATATAAAACTATACATTCATGATTAATTATTTGTGGTATAAGGGTGTTTTGTGAACAATAATTTCACATGTAATGGTAGTCGCATAATATAATAATGAATGTGAAAAGATTCCTCTAGCTCTTAGAATTTCACTCTCCTTTATCTATGTTTAGACATGTTCACATCTGTTAATACTTACCATGATATTATAACTGCGTATAGTATCACACTATTAAGAGTCATAGCTTAGGCAGACACACACAGAGAAGAAAAGGAAAGGAAAGGAAAGGAAAAGAAAGGAAAGGAAAGGAAAGGAAAAAAAAAAACACCAAGAATGAGTCTCTTTGGTTTCTTGTTCGCATGCGCAAGTATGTGTGTTCTTTCACATCAGGGCATAGATTAAGAAATTAGTCTGACCTTAGTTGGCATGTTTTTAATGACTATTAAAAGGGAAAAAAAATCCTGCACCAGATGCCCTAACAGAATACACTGGGAAGCACAAAATATACTTCTCTGGCATTCTTCCTCCAAATGGACAAACATAATCAGACCTTATCAATAAGGCACAAATCAATTGAAAATAAGAGGCCAGTCATAATTTTCAAAGAAAAGCAGAAAAACTTCCAAATTAAAGAAAACTAAGAAAGCATATTTAGAAATAAAGTCTGGAAAGATGACAAACACCTGCCGTGTGGAATTGAGACATTGGGCTTCAGAGACTCTGCTGTGCTGCTGACAGTCAAAGAAAACATGGAAGACAAAGTAATTAAATCTTAAATTTCCAGATTTTCATCGTTTTCATTTGGATTAATCATTCACACAGAGGCATAGTTCTTAGAAAATAAGTGATGAATTATTCAGAACAAAATTATGCAATGTCCCCTTAAAGGTTTAAGCATCAAAAAGGTGTTTGTGTGTGAAATAATATAAATAATAATAGGCAAATTAAGCAGCACAAAAAGAACAGGTACATGTATATGAAGGACATTTGGAAGATTGTCCCCCTATGGTTCTCATAATTTTTCTCCAATTTTGAATTTACATAGTACTAAAAATTCATCTCTTAAGAAACATGCAACATAAGCCATTTAATGCACTCACACATCTCATGATGAACCAGCAGGATGACGGCAGGTGCTGGCAGATATTGTTGGCACCTATGCAATTTAATACACAGAAGCCTGGGTGAAGTAATGAACTCTGGAAGATTTGGGGGTACAGGCCCTGAACATGTTTGTTGATGGTAACCTAGAAGCTTGAATACCTGCCAGGCTCACATGTGGGGTGGAGACAGTGGATGCCAGGGTTCTAATTATTTGGGTAGGGAGATTTTGTGGGGATGGGAAGAGATGGGATAAACCTGTGTAGGGCAGGATTTACATGCTATCTGGACTTATTTTGACAGCTAAAAGATGCTATGTTTTGACACTGCCAAGAAACCTACCTTTTCCCTTTTATCATAGAAAAGGCCAGTAAGGTGATAGCCACCTTCAATGTGCAATGCCACCTGTGCTTAGGTGTGCACAGCACAGATAGAGAAAAGGAATTAAGAAGTGTTCTTAGACCATATACCCTCTTACGTCTCTGGTAGAAGCCTCTTGCTCTACCAGAGGCCACACTGGCACCCAGTGCCCGAGGTAGACTTCCCCCTGCCTGCAGATCACCAACACTCCTTCAGAGCCTGCCCAGTTTTGCTTCAAGAGCTCCCCTCCTCCTAGTCACCATATCCTGGCCCATAACTCTAGCAGAAGCTCCCTGCTTTACCACAGGCCATGCGGGTACCTAGAATCACAGAGGTCACACAGGCCACCAGAACCCCTGTGAAGGCACCTTGCTAGATCAAAGGACATGCCAGCCAACAGAACCACAGCCCACTCAGGCCTTAAAACCAGAGAGGAAACAGAAACCAAGGGGGAAAAAAAACACCCACCCAACAAAGATAAACTCAGAAATCAGCACCTAAACCTATAATTACCCAAACCCAGATGCCTAGACACTAGCATAATAACACAATCAACAAGAGCCAGGACAACCTATCACCACTAGAAACCAACTATTCTACTACAGCAAGCCCTGAATATTCCAACAAAGCGGAAGCACAAGAAAATGACCTTAAAGTCAACTTTATAAAAATGATAGAAGTTCTTAAAGTAGAAATGAATCAGCCCTTTAAAGAAATAGAGGAAAAGACAAACAAAAACTGGAGGAAATGCATAAATCCCTTAAAAACCATCAAGAACAAACAAGCAAACATAAAAGAAACGAATAAAACTACTCAAGACCTGAAGATAGAAATAGAAGCAATAGAACACAAAGTGAGAGAATCCTGGAAATGGAAAATCTAGGAAAGTGAACAGGAACTAAAGACATAAGCATCACCAACAGAATACAAGAGATGGAAGAGAGATTCTCAGAGTAGAAGACACGATAGAAGAAATTGATATATTCATCAAAGAAAATGTTAACTATAAAATAAATTTCTTACTAAAAACATCTAGAAAATCTAGAATATGATAAAAAGACCAAATATAAGAATAATAAGAACAAAAGAAGGAGAATAATCCCAGCTCAAAGGCCCACAAATTATTTTGAAGAAAAACATAGAAGAAAATGTTCCTAACCTAAAGAAAGAGATGCCTATAAAGATACAAGAAACTTACAGAACAACAAATAGATTGGACCAGAAAAGAAAATGCCCTAACCATATAATATTCAAAACACTAAACATACAAAACAAAGAAAGAATATTAAAAGCTACAATGGAAGAAAGGTCAAATAACATAAAAATAACATATTAGAATTATACCTGAATTCTCAACTGAGACTCTAAAAGGCAGAACACCTGGACAGATGTCCTTCAGACTCTACAAGACCACAACCCAGACTGCTCTATCCAGCAAAGCTTTCAATCACCATACATAGAGAAAGCAAGATATTCTATGATAAAAGCAAATCTAAACAATATCTATCCACAATTCCAGCAAAGGAACAAAAGCCTTTTTAATATCTAACAAAACAGACTTCAAGTCAATTTTAATAAAAAGAGACAGGAAGGAACACTTTGTACTCATCATAGGAAAGATCCACCAAGATGATCTTTCACTTCTTAAACCTATGCACCAAATGCAAGAGTACCCACATTTGTGAAGAAAACACCACTAAAACATCAGTCACACATGAGCCCTTACACATGGAGAGTGGGAGATGTCAATACTCCTCTCTTACCAACGAACAGGTCATCCAGACAAAAACTAAGGCGAGAAACACTGAAGCCAAGAGATGGTATGAATCAAATGGCCCGAACAGATATCTACAGAACATTTCACCTAAACACAAAAGAATCTCAGCACCTCACTGAATAGTTTCCAAAGCTGATCCCATATATATGCAGTCACACAGCAAGTCTCAACAGATACAAGAAAATTGAAATGACCCTCTGATCCTATCAGACTACCATTGATTAAAACTGGATTTCAGCAACAACAGAAGGCCTACACACTTATGGAAACTGAAAAACTCTATTCTAGATGACAGCTGGGTTAAGACAGAAGTAAGAGAGAAATGAAAGACACCCTAAAATTCAATGAAAATGAATGTTCAACATACTTAAACTTATGGGACACAATGAAAGTGATGATAAGAGGAAAATTCATGGCGCTGAATTTGCTTACATAAAGAAATTGGAAATATTCATACCAGCAACTTTATAGCACACCAACTGTCACCAGCTCCACATCTGAAAGAGGGCTACTATACAAAATATACAAAAAGAGATTAAAAAACTGAAGGTGAACAAATCAAACAATCTAATTAAAAATAGGGATACAGAGCTAAACAAAGAATTTTCAACAGAGGACTCTCGAATGGCCGAGAAACACTTAAAGAAATGTTCACCATCCTTAGGCATCAGGAACATGCAAATCAAAACTATTTTGAGATTCCATCTTACATCTGTCAGAATGACTAAGATTAAAAAAAAAAATACAAGTGACAGGCTAACTAACAACAAGGACTCAAAAGGAGACCCAAGGATCTCCTAAGAAGGGGAAATAGAAGAGATTTCTCAGACAGATTGGGGGGGCAAGTGGTGTTGGGAGAAGGAGGGATCAGATGTAGGGGAGGAGATAGAGGGAGAAAGTACTGGGAAAGATGACTGGAATTGGGGGCATTTGCGGGGTGATATAGAAACCTAGTGCGGTGAATCCGTCCTGGAAACTATTAGTAACTCTAGTGAAGCTTCCTAATAATGGGGGCACTGAGCCTGAACTGGCCATCTTCTACAAAGAGGCAAAGCTCCCAGTAGTGTGACTAGGACATCAACCCAGTCACAAAATCTTCAACCTACAATCTGTCCTATCTGCAAGATGTGCTAGGGCAATGGTGGTGCAGAGTGTCCAACCCATGACTGGTCCAAGTTGACACCCATACCTTATACAGCCGGATGGCCATGAACCAGAGGTAGGATAGCCCAGAGACCTAGGATAGAATCATGCATAACTGGTAAAGAAAAAAAATTAATGATATGATTCCTAATGATACACTTCTATGCTCCTAGACTGGTGCCTAGCCCAATTGTCATCAGAGGGGCATCATCTAGCAACAGCAACTGACAGGAGCAGATGCAGAGGCCCATAGCCAAACACTAGATGGAGCCAGGGGAACCCAATGGAAGAGGAAGAGGAAGGATTATAGGAGCCAGAGGGGTTGAGGACACTATGAGAAACACATGTACCATAGAATCAACTAAGCAGGGCTCAAAAGTACTTACAGAGACTGAAGCAACAAACACTGACCCTGCGTGCATCTGAGCTAGGTCCTCTGCATATACCTTATGGTTCTGTAGTTTTTTTGTCTTGTGGGACTCCCAATAATGGAAGTGACAAGGGTTATCTCTGATGCTTTTGCCTGCATTTGGGACCCTTTCCTCCTACTAGGTTGCCTCTTCTATCTTTTATATGATGGTTTTTACCCAGTCTTATTGCATCTTGTTAGACTATGTTCTGCGGCTACCCCTGGGAGACGTGCTTTTTTGTTTCAAGGGAAATGGAGGAGTTGATCCAGGGGAGAAGAGAGATGGGGGGCAGGAGGGACTGAGCGGAATAGAAGGAGGGGAAACTGTGGTTGGGATGAGAGAAGAATAAAAGTTAAAAAAAAAGTGTGCTTAAGACAGAAATAATCAAAGAATGTTTCTAACCAGTTGAGAGAGAAGGAAGAGATTTCAAAGTTAGGTAGTGAGTTGACCATTCAAAATACAACTTGGAATGAGATAATAAAATCAAATGGAACAGAAGAGATATAATCTTAAATAAGACAAGACATTTTTAGGGGCTGGATTTTTGTGGTAGTTTGAATGTAATTGGTCCCCATAATCTCATAGGGAGTGGCACTATTAGGAGGTGTGGCTTTGTTAGAATGGGTATGGCCTTGTTGGAGGAAGTGTGTCATTGTGAGAGTGGGCTTTAAGGTTTCCTATGCCCAGGCTACTGCCCAATGTCTTAGTCAACTTCCTGTTGCCTGCAAGATATAGGTCTCTTGGGTACTTCTCCATCACCATGTCTGCCTGAATGCCACCATACTCCCCACCATGATGATAATAGACTGAACCTTTGAAACTGTAAACTACCATCTTAATTAAATGTTTTCCTTTATAAGAGTTGCCATGGTCATGGTGTCTCTTCACAGCAATAGATAGCCTAATTAAGACAATCTTGTTCCCAGACCACCTTTCTTGTGTTCTACCTATCTACCCACCTACCTACCGGTAACCTATTTATCTATCTCTGTATCCATCCATCCACCCATCCATAATCCATCCATTGCATCTATCTATCTATCTATCTATCTATCTATCTATCTATCTATCTATCTATCTATCTATCTATCTATCCATCCATCTATCCATCCACCTATCTATCATCTGTCTCAGTTGCCAGGAGGGGAGCAGCATACTTTACCACAGGCCTCCACTACCATCCTTCTCCTATGTGTAATGTCCAAAGGAATGGATTCAGCTGATCATGAGCTGATGTCTCCAAATATACAAGCCAAATGGAACTTTTTTCCTGCACACTGGTTTTCTTGAGTGCTTTGTCACTCAATGGAGAGCAGCCTCACACAGGGTCTTTGTTGGATTTTGACCATCTGTGTTGAACCACGGAAAAGATGAGACTTCAATGCTGCAGAAGTCAGTGGGGACATTCTCAGAACCGCTGCGGACAGACCAGAGTAAATGGTGAGTTTTGGGGAGAACTGAATGTCCCCTGTAGAAATCAGCATGGAGTGAGAACTTGTTCCCTGAAAGCCATGGTGCTTATTACTATATGGCATGAAGTTAAACTAGCAGATTTAACAGCTGTTGAGAGGACACCGTTGTCGTGATGACTAGTTCATGCCTTTATCACAGCATAAATTATAACGAGAGACAAAGAGAACAGCTGTTTGGAGGCACCGCTTTTCTCCAGAGGCACGAAGTCCTTGTCTCTTCCCAGCTAGTCCGTCAACATCTCCTCCGTCTCAGAGGGAACTGGATTGCTCTGATGTGAGAGGCAAGAGTCTGACGTTGACCTAAGGCCTCAAGTCCCCACCTGAGCTCATCAAGACTATTCTTCAATCACCTCGCTCTTAGAAAAATGCAGCCTGGTCCTCCTGACAGGAAGGGAATCTGCTGCCGTATTCCTTCAGAGTTGTGCCAAATCAAATCATTTAATGAGCTCTCTGGAGATGGTGCCCTGAGACATGCAAGGACACATTTGTTTGAGGCATACTATCAAGACTCAAGCTGAGTATTGTATTCAGCATTCAGGTCCTGGCCAAGGCTCACTATCAGTGAATGAAATGCAACCAGGATCCCATTTGCATAGGCCAGCCAAAGGGGAGTAGATGCAGAGAGGCTTTACTCTGGGTTAGTGGCATCTCCGGAAGACTGTCGTTGATATTTCATGTGGCAGGCAAACACGGTTGTAAGCCACATTGTTGCGAATGGTTCATCTCTTCTCTGTGTGTCCATTGGAAAAGGCTGCTGTTAGTTCTGTCTGACCTCTGGGTCCAATTCAGCATCTCTTCCTTGTGCTTCCCCAGAAGCTCCTTTGCGTCTCTCCTCTTTCATCTGGCGTCTCCACCCAACAAGCCAAGGGAAGTGAGGTAACAATAACTTGCTGCATTTTACCTGGCCCACCCAGAGAAAAATCTATTTCTAGGCAAATGCGGAAAACCCAAACCTTGTGGAATGCAGCGGGCCCTTTAATCTAGCACCCTCTGTGCCCTGCACAGCCTAATGTTTAATTTGAAAAACAACCTGAAAATAGCAGGAAAGGAAACGTGGAATTTGCATAGCTATATATATGTTTAAGATAGTCGTTTTGGAAAACACTGTGTTGGAGAACTGACCCTTTACTTGAAGCTGCCCGAATTTTATGGACTCTGAGATAAGGCGTGTAATTTTGAGTTGAGTGATGGTTGCCTTTCCGCACTGCCGTCTTGGTATTAAGGAGGTAGATGTGCAACCCTGTCATTTCTGAAAACTCAATGCTGGTACTCAGAACACTTTAACAGAAAGTCGAAACAATCCTGGTGGCAGCAATTCTGTGTATTTCTAATACCCCCTCCTGGATCCACTCTGGAGACTCCATAAACTCTTGCTTTCTCATCTTAACAAAAAAAATCTCCCTCTTCCTCCCTTCTTTGCCATCGTCATGCATTTTTCCTCTTAAAAAGTTTTCCTTTTGTGTTTCCTGGTTTTGCAAAAGTTCCACTGACACGGTACTTTTTGTAGGTGAGGCATTGGTTAAGCTTATCTTAACACAGCTGCCTACAGAGGGATTATCGAATCTTTTGGAGGCTGAATGCCATTACCAAAGCCCTAAGTTTCATAGCTAGAGAAGACTGCCAAAAGTCTTGGTCATTGCCAGCTTCCTGGTTGTTCTGGGCTGAATGCAATTGTCCTTCCCAGGTTCATACGCTGGACACGTGGTCTCCAGCTGGTAGTGCAGTCTGGGAACCCGTGGCAAGTTCAGGTGGTAGGAGCTAGCTGCAGGAAGAAGGTCAATGGGGGTGGACCTTGTAGGTGATATTTCTTTTGCTGTCTTACTCTCGGCTTCCTGTGTTGAGAGGAGCAGAGCGGTGAACTGCTTTCTGCCGCCCCGGCTCACGGCCGTGTGGCTAGCTTATGCCCCGAAATAATTACATAGAAACTGTATTCTTTTAAACACTGATTGGCCCATTAGTTCCAGCCTCTTATTGGCTAGCTCTTACATATTGATCTAACCCATTTCTAA